>NC_133663.1:63260098-63631973 GCF_037893015.1 Macrotis lagotis
GTGTGACCTTGGGCAAGGCACTGGACCCTGATAGCTCTGGGTCATCTCTAGCCATCCTGATTCATATCTGGCCACTGGACCCATATGCCTCCAGAGGAGAAAGTGAGACCGTTGACTTAGCACAACATCCCTCACTCAAAATCCAATTAATTTGCTCATCATGGTATCACCTCCCTGATGTCATGGTTTTCTTCAATCATGAAGGATAGGGGGCTGCTCAGTGGTACAGTGGAGACCAGCTTGGAGTCAGGAGGATCGAATTCAAATTGGACCTCAGACACTTAATAATTACCTAGTTGTGTGGCCTTGAGCAAGTCACTTAACCCCATTGCTTGCAAAAAAAGAACAAAGGACAGGCATCTCATCAAGCCTCCCTATAATGAATACATTTTCATCCTTAGCTAGATGTGAAGATCAATTTAAGAAAGCTTCCTCAACTTGATCCTAGTATTTAAAAAAAATCTTCATAAAGACTTAGTATATTCACAGTAGGTTACTGGTTCCCTGGCCTTGAGGAGCTCTAAAATGCTTATTGGGTTAAGGGAACTGAAATAAAAGTGAATGCTAACAAATGGGACCCAGTGGTGTATCCCCTAAGGCTCTTTCTTTCTTCCCAATAATCCCAGAGTGGATAATAATAACTGATAACAATAGCTAACCTTAATATTTAGCACTTTAATGTTTACAAAATATTTTATAAATATCATCTCATTGGATCTTCATAAGATGCCTTTAATATTTCTATTTTCCAGATAGGGAAACTAAGGTAGATAGAGTTTTAGTGACCTGCTCAAGGTTAGATTGGAATTGAAATCAGTTCTTCCTGACTCAAGATCCAGTACTTAGAAGACAATTAGAATGCTGGGCTTGGCATCAAAATTTGAGTTCATATTTAACCACAGATGCTTATTACCTGTGTGACCCAGGGAAAGTCACTAAACCTGTATTTCCTTCAGTTTCCTCAAATGACTTGATATTTATAAATTTCTCAGTAGTACCTGGTACATCATAAGTAACATATAAATGCTTGTTCCCTTTTCTCTCCATCTTCTATCCAATATGTCACCATTCTGTTCCTGAGGACCTGAGACCCACTACTATAAATAATCTTTGGTTTCCCCAATCACCTACATCAGGTTAATTGTTCAGAATAGACATGTGCAGCCAGCTCCAAAGCTCTTTGGCCCCAATCTGGTCTTTGAGTACCAACCACTGTCTTTACTATCACATGCAGGAGAAATTGGGTCATATTCTATAATTAGCAGTTCTCCCAGTTCTCCTGTGATTCTGTTTGTATAAGAAGCTGATTTACTTTTGATTCTTTTAAATACTGAATGAGTTCAATAGCAAAGGTATGCCACAGAGAATGCTAAACCATTGTTAAGTCTTAACTATATTGACATACATTTGTAGCATGTGCAAATATTATGTTGGGTAAAAATGCATTTCATTTATAATAAATTCTTAACAAGTTAGCTCTTGTGTGTACTTATCAATATGAAATCATTGATCAAAAAATCATTCTCATCCTCCTCAATAGAGCATTTTTTCCTGGAAAGTCAGAAAAACACAATAACAGACCTTCAAGTAAAGACTAAGGGGTCATTTTGCTATAGATTATGCTATAGAGGGAAGTTTGGTTCAAGCACAGAAAAGACTAGATACCTTCTGAGGTCCCTTCAAATCCAAGATTCCATGATTCTGCAAACAAACATAATTAAATGGATAAAAACACTAAAGATCTTAATTGAAGTCTTCTCTTGATGTCTTTTTAAAATGTTGAAATAGCCTTGGATCTCCAAGGAAACACAAGTGCAGCAGATTATCCCAGTACAAAGACTGAGTACAACCCTGGTGATAGACTGTAAACCTAAGTTCAGAGGGGATCAATACCAGGTAGCTGACAAGGGGATAAAGTTTTGGTCATTGAAACCATCAAAGTCCATCTATTAATAGACAATTATCATCTATTAATCTATAACTATCTGTTAATATTAATCAAAATAATATATTAACTATTAATGTCTAGCATAGAAGCTGTGGTACATGTTGATGATGGTAGTATCCATACTGATGAAGATGATGATGATAATCTAAGGTATATAATGCTTTAAAGTTTTCAAAGTGTTTGGGGTATTTTTTATGGTTTTTGTAAGGCAATGGGGTTAAGTGACTTGCCCAAGGTCACAGCTAGGTAAATTATTAAGTGTCTGAAGCCAAATTTGAAATCAATCCTCCTGATTCCAGGGCTGGTCCTCTATCCACTGTGCCACCTAGCTGCCCCCCAAAGTGTTTTTATATATTATTTCATTTGATTCTTATAAAACCTTTTGATGTAGGCTGCCATTACTATTTCCAATTTGCAGGTGAGAAAACTGAGACTCTACCCCTTCTTTCCTAGTTTGAGGAGAAAAATTAATATTATTGCTTTCCTAATCTACTTCCCTTGGATTAATTTCCCCACTGAAGATAAAGTCCTAGTTTCCCCACCCTCATTTTATCATTCAATGAGAACTGAATGATGCTGTCATGATTCCACTTGATTGATTCTGCACTTCAACCTGGGACTTCTTACATGAGAGGTCAGACAAGACAATTAAAACTTGCATATCCTTTCAAGAACTGGCATGTTATTCTGTATGTTGTAGAGAGCTTACTCCAAAAAAGAAAGAAAGAGGAAAGGTTTTATAGAAGACTTGTAAGAATATCTGAGCAGCAAAAACCAAGCAGAGCAAGCTACAGGAAATATCCCTGTTATGTAATTTATGTGCTCTCCTAATGGTTGTCCTTTCTAAATGGGATCATAGGAGTTGTGACATCTGTGTACCTGAGGTATGGGTATATTCCTGTCATATCATGGGTATATTCCAATCTAGAATATCCACTATCTGGAGACCAAGCTATATTAGAAAGATTTGTTCAGGGCCAGCAGATGCTGCATCCCTAAGAACAATCTTTTGGAGTCACATTCTCTGAGGTCATGCCTTTGCCAAAGACAGTTCTAGCCAAAGAGTTTGCAGGACCATGGACAGAATCAACCAGAAATTTCAAATCTACACCATTAACACCCTGACAGAGAGTTTTCTGTTTGCAATGTGGGCTGCTTAGCATGACCTCAAAATGAAAACTTTTCTATGAAATCATTCTTTTCTTTCATGCATGTATTCTTTTAGTCTTTTCAACAACCTAGCAATGTCTTTTTTTCAAACTATTGTCTGAAAAACTCCTTTATTCTATTTGTTATATAATTTATATTGTGCTTTTATTCTGAAGACTTGAAGGTTCTATAATTTTAGGTTGCACAAATAACTTATAGACAATGATAGATTTCAAATTTGGTCATCATTTTTAAAACTCACAACTGCAGTAGCAGAAACGAGGACAAGAAGGACAATGGAACTGGTTTGGTTTTAAACAAAATTCCCAAGCAGGCAAAATCTGTCTCTGAGGATTACTTGTCTCCCTTTCTATGCTTCTTCTCCTCATTCTGATATAGCCTTTCCTATGCCTGCCATGAATTCAGTGTTTTTGTAGGGATGGCTTTTAAGCAAGGCAATAGGGTTAAGTGACTTGCCTAAGGTCATGCAGCTAGGTAATAAAAAGTGTCTGAGGCTGAACTCAGGTCCTTCTAACTTCAGGTGTTCCATCCTTTGGTTCTCCATCCACTGCACTTAATTGTCCCAAATCCATTATTCTTAGGCTAACTACCAATTGGCCAGAGGTCCCCACTGAGCATCCATCTGTCTCAAGTAAGCCACACAAACCTGTGTTCTTAGATCCCCTCCCCAAGCACTAAAATATCTCACTACCCTATGGATCCCCTATTGATTCCACAAGAGTATCTCATGCCTTCTAATTATTAAGAGGAGAGCAATCTGATTAAAATAATTCCAGTTAAGAGTTAAACAACTATAGACTGTCTTAATATGTTAACACTCCCAGTTGCATCTATGTTCTAAAAACTCAGTTTATTTATCTGAATTAAGGTTTCTTTAGACAAGACATGGGGGCAGATTCCTATAACTCCTGCTATGGGGTAGGCTGAGACTGATATATTAATTGAATTCAGAAAATCTGAGCTCCTTTTGGGTTAAACTGATTGTGTGTCCACAGAAAGTCTGTCACAAATCTAGGAAAGGAAGTCCACGAGGTTACAAAGGGAGAGGTGAGCCAGTCTGGTTGGGGGGAAAAAAAATTAAAGCTTTTGTACTGAACAGTATTTGTATCAGGTAATGATGGTCACTATACTTCCAGCCTGGGGGAGTTGGGGAGAGCCAGTCTCAACATTCCTTCAAAAAACAAACAAACAGGGGCAACTAGGTGATGCAGTGGATAGAATACCCTGAAGTCAGGAGGATTTGAGTTCAAACTTGTCCTCAGACACTTAATAATTATCTAGCTGTGTGACCTTGGGCAAGTCACTTAACCCCATTATCTTGCCAAAAAGCCCAAACAAACAAAAAGCCTTTCTAAAGTAGGAGTTCAACCTGAAGTTCATGAACTTGTTTTTAAGAAACTATTTATTAACCATATTTTAATAAGATTGGTTTCTTTTGTAAACTTATGCATTTTATTTTATGCACTTAAACATATACTTCTGAGAAATAACCATAGACTTCATCATTTTGCTAAAAGAGACTGACAAAAAAATTAAGAATCCCTACTACAGGAAGAATTTCATTATATATACTTTAGGAGTTATGGGAGACTTCCCAGTGTCTCTCAGGTTTCATCTCAATAAGATACTTTCTCCTCCAAGATCCACCCTTTAAGAAGATGGACACATTAAAGAAGAGGGGGAAATGCTAACTTCCACTATCAATAGGTGAACGTATAGATTCTGAGCTACATAGAGAATTGGACATTTTTGTTCCTTTAGAGTCAGGCTTTGAAAGTAAAAATAATGTTTAAGTGCCTCTGACTATATTCACAATATAACCCTAATAATAATGTTAATGATATTTTATGTTTATAAATTACTTTACAATTTATAGAGATAGAAAATGCTTCATATATTCTTTCTCCTTTCAGGTCTGCAATGAGCCTATTTGTTATGCAGAGAAAATTGTATTATATCCATTTTCCAGATAACATAACTGAAGCTCATCATAATTCAGCTTCTCTAAGTGATATAGCTTAGAAGAGTAAGTTTAGGACTATATAATTCAATCTCTTACCTTCCCCCCCCCCCCAAAAAAAAGGAAAACAAACAAAGGCTTTATTTTTTCTACCACAATGCAAAAAATTTTGAGATCAGAAAACATCTGTGATGAAGAAAAATTTGTGGTAGCAACAAATATAGAAAGGCTATATTATATCTCATGAGATATATCTTTAGAGCTCGGGCCACCCCAATATATCCCATGTGACCCCTCATCTGAATGTTACTCCAGATTTGAGGAGCTTTTAAAGTATGAATTAGAATGAATTAGCATCCAAAAAAAAGCTATATATCACAAGCCCCCTACCAACATGTTTCTTTTCACAGAAAATCAGAAAAACAACATATTAGTTGAAAGCAAAAGACATTTAAGTCAGTAGCAAAGCAAACTAAATGACAAGAACAATTCATCCCATGCTAATTGAAATATTGGAATACCACGAGTGGGGTACAGACATAAGGAACATAAGTGACTAAGGAATAAGCAAAGTACAATTCAGATGTAGGTTATTCATGAGACTTGGGTAACTTCGAGTTTTTGACACAACAGAGCTTTAAATTCCACTCTGGTGAAAAATAACAGGAAATTTGCCTTTCCATTTGAACTAAGACCCTGTTTTGATCTGTTCTCTGCAGTACTTTTCATTTCTGGATATTTCAATTGATGTGTGCCTGCTGTTCCTAGGAAAGCTGTTCCTCCCCTCTATCCCCAGCCCCCAAACCCCACTGAGACTCTAGCCCTTTGTCCCACTTCCCACCAGCAATAGCAATTACTATATGGCCAAACATATCAAAACCTCACATATGGAAAGCTTTTTTGCATATGTGTAAATATTTCCATCACTATTGAAAATTAAATCTCTAACACAGATTACATTACCTGTAAATGTTGTTCAGATTTATTTTATCTTTTGACCTTGGAAGGAAAGAACAATTAAAAGCACCATATTCTTGGTTATTCACAATAAGGAATGCTCAGTTGATTTTTTTTGTTTCCCTTTATCATACTTGAGCTAGCTTTTAACAATTCCTCCAGAGTCATACCTCTATGAAATATGAGGCCAATCTGGCTACAACATCTGCCACCCCCCACCATCTTCAGAGTAGATTCAGCTGATGAAACTAAGCAGGTGTCCCCGTTCTTGTTCACCCTCCCTTCAGGCAAGACCTTTCTTCAGTTCACAGGGACAGCATGACCTCAGAATAATGCTATTCTTCAATCAAGGGTATACAAATGACTGCACAGCACTGCTATAATTTATTATAGGTTTATGACTAACACTAAGTACATCGGAACTTTTTAGGATATTATTCTCAGACATTTCATTCTTTTTCATTTCCTTTGGCTAGTAATCTCTCAATCAGAATTTCTTACATTGTCATAGCATGCAACTCATTTTTCTCTTGGATTCTCTTCAGGTTAAATTATAAACCATTTTTTAAAGTCTTTCTGTTTAAACATTGTATTTTATTTATATAAGTAAGTCATATATGACCTGTTTCGTAATGTTACTTTATCCATGAAACTTTCATTCTTTCTTTTATTTTCACCTCTTTGGAGGGAGGTTCTTTCTCAAATGCATTGTGATACTAGCAAGATATAGCAGATTAATAATCCCAGAGAAGGGGAACTAATTCACTCTTTCACTATTCTCAAGTCATTTTATATAGAAGAAAGGCAATAGAATTAAAGCACAAATCATGTCTAGCATCTCAGTTAAAGTTAGTAATTAGAATGGAAATGTCCTTAAACACTGATCTTTGACTAGTCCAGTCTCTGTTGTGTTTTAATCACTAAATTCCTGTAATCCCTTGGACCTGGAGAGTGGGGAGGCATCAACATCTTCTGTCTCATCATGCTACTACTCCCCAAGGGCCAGTTAGTCTGGGCACTTCCTTGCTACTATGGTCCACTGTACTACAGTTATTTTCATCTTCTCTCTGTTTCCTAGGCTACTCATTCCCAGATGACAGTGGGAAAGGACCCATCTTTTTCTTCCCTATTTACTATATTCTTTTTTTCCCTGCTCCCTATAAATATGATAAAGCTTGCTTTTGAAAGGAGATTTCCTACAAAAAAACTAAAGGAAGATCAAAAGGGCATGGATAGGATGAAAAGAGAAAAAAGCAATGATTCCAATTGAAAAAACTTATCTGAAACAAAGGAAGTGACTTGTTTTCTTGGTTCTCTCTCTTTGCCTAGTATTCTTCTGCCAAGTCTCAGCCTTTCTTAGTTATTTTTAATTTTTTTTTTATTTATTTGTTTACTTAGAATTTTACAATTTTTCCCCTAATCCCACTTCCCTCCCCCCCTCACCCCCACAGAAGGCAGTCTGTTAGTCTTTACATTGTTTCCATGGTATACATTGATCTAAGTTGAATGTGATGAGAGAGAAATCACATCCTTAAGGAAGAATATAGGAGATAGAAAAATCACATAATAAGATAACGGGTTTTTTTTTTAAATTAAAGGTAGTAGTCTTTGGTCTTTGTTCAAACTCCACAATTCTTTCTCTGGATACAGATGACATTCTCCATTTCAGATGCCCCAGAATTTTGCCTAATTGTTGCACTGATGGAATGAGCAAGTCCATTAAGGTTGATCATCACCCCCATGTTGCTCTTAGGGTATACAATGTTCTTCTGGTTCTGCTCATCTCGCTCAGCATCAGTTCATGCAAATTCTTCCAGGCTTCCCTGAATTCCCATCCCTCCTGGTTTCTAACAGAACAATAGTGTTCCATGACATACATATACCACAATTAATTAAGTCATTTCCCCAATTGATGGACATTGACTCAATTTCCAATTCTTTGCCACCACAAACAGGTAGCTTTGAATATTTTTGCACAATTGTTTTACCCTTTTTCATAATATCTTCATGTTTTTACCCCCTTTTCATGATCTGTTCAGGGTATAGACCCAGGAGAGGTATTGCTGGATCAAAGGGTATGCACATTATTTTACCCTTTGGGTGTATTTCCAAATTGCTCTACAGAAAGGTTGGATGAGTACACAGCTCCACCAATAATGTATTAGTGTCCTAGATTTCCCACATCCCTTCCAACATTGATCATTGTCCTTTCTGGTCACATTGGCCAGTCTGAGAGGTGTGAGGTGGTACCTCAGAGATGCTTTAATTTGAATTTCCCTAATAAGTAATGGTTTAGAGCAATTTTTCATATGACTATGATTCACTTTGATTTCCTCATCTGTAAATTGCCTTTGCATATCCTTTGACCATTTGTCAGTTGGGGAATGGCTTGGTTTTTTTTTTAATTTGACTCAGTTCTCAGAATATTTTAGAAATGAATCCTTTGTCAGAAATACTAGTTTTAAAAATTGTTACCCACTTTATTACATTTCTTTTGATCTTGGTTACAGTGGTTTTGTCTCTGAAAAAGCTTTTTAATTTAATGTAAACAAAATTGTCTATTTTTAATGATGTTCTCCATCTCTTCTTTGGTCATAAACTGCTTGCCTTTCCATAGATCTGACAGGTAAATTATTCCTTTGTCCCCTAGCTTGCTTATAATTTTTTTATGTCTAGACCCTGTATATCCATTTTGATCTTATCTTGGTATAGGGTGGGAGGTGTTGGTCTAATCCAAGTTTCTTACATACTAATTTCCAATTTTCCCAGCAGATTTTATCAAAGAGAGAGTTTTTATCCCAATAGCTGGACTCTTTAGGCTTATCAAACAGCTGATTACTATAATCATTTCCTGCTAATACACTTAGTCTATTCCACTGATCCACCACTCTATTTCTTAGCCAATACCAGACAGTTTTAGTGACTGATGCTTTATAATATAATTTTAGATCTGTTAGGGCCAGCCTTTCTTAGTGTTAACTCTCTTGTTTTGAATTTGAGGGATGAGGTCATATAGTCTCAGTCTTGATATCTTTAGCTCAAATCTTTAGTAGTAATTATTGGAGTTTGAGCCTTAGAACAAATACTTCCTCATGACAGCTGCCCAACTTGGCCATTTTAACAAGTTACTTCACCCTAGACCATGGACTGGCTATGACTTAGAGAAGTCCTTGACTTCTGGAAGAGAAAGTGTCCTCCCAAATTGATTTCTTGAATTCTTTCCCCTTGAGATTCTGCTTTAGTATACCTTTTTTGTTCTCTGAAAGGCTCTATGTCCTGGCCCTTAGAATTTGCTTTTACCTCTTTTTTTTTAGGTTTTTGCAAGGCAAACGGGGTTAAGTAGCTTGCCCAAAGCCACACAGCTAGGTAATTATTAAGTGTCTGAGACCGGATTTGAACCCAGGTACTTCTGACTCCAGGGCCAGTGCTTTATCCACTATGCCACCTAGCTGCCCCCTCTTTTCTTTTTTTAAACCTGTCCTCTCTACTACTGGCTAAGCCACTTGAATCAGATTCGAATCGTCAGGATTCTCTGTTGCCTCCATTCCATGATAGTGAATTTGCCTCTTTTATTAGAATCTAGCCTGACTTCATGACCCTAACATTAAAAGATCAGAAAGGAAAGACTTACATGAACTGATGAATGAACAGTGAAGTGAGTAGAACCAAAAGAATATTGTACATCATCCACAACATTGTGAAAGGTTCAGCTGTGACAGATGCAGCTCCTCTCTGCAGTTCAGAGAACAACAATCCTGAGAGACCTACTATGGACAACATCATCCATAACCAGAACAAAATGCAGGGCAATGAATATAATGTCCACTTTTTAAAAACTTCTTTTATATTTTTCCTCTCTTTCACCTTAGTTCTAATTCCTCTTTGACTATGTGATTAATATGGAAATATGTTAAACATGATTGTACATGTACAACTTTTACCAGATTGTTTACTGTCATGGGAACATGGGAGGGAATAAAAAAGTAGAACTCATAAATTTGGAAATGGATGAATGTTGAAAGCTACCTTTGCATGTAACTGGAAAAATCAAAAGCAACTCCAATAAAAAAGAAGGTCTGGCTTCAATCTTTTCTCTCTTTGAGCTTGGACCCCCAACCTATAACTAGATGGGGCTTCTCTACTACACTATACTACAGTCTCTAACCCTGGGTTCCTGAGTTCCACACGAATTGACACAGATGGTGGATAAATACCCTTAGCAAGGTAGTGAGGTACAGTGGATAACTGGGTGTATGTTCGAACTCTGACATCAACTAGCTTTGTGTACACGGGCAAATCCAGTGACCTTTCAGAGTCTCTTTTTCCTCATTTATAAAAGTGATAAATACGAACTGAAGAACCATGTCCACAAGCTGTGAAACTCAAAAGAGATAATGTGTGCAGAGCTTTTGCTCAATCTTAAAGCACTATATAAATGTTAGCAGTTGTTATTAAAAAGAACGGATGGTAGATGGTTTTCTTTAGCTTTCTACTGCTTGTCCTATCCATATCATGTTCTCCCCCTTCTTAGGGATTGGATCCCACAATTTTCATAACAGTCAAATATAAAAATGGAAAGATAAATACCTTTACCCTCAATAACTGGTCAAGGTTATGGAATTACAATTTTGAGATTTTTTAAAAATGAAAACTTAATAGTGCATGAGATACTTTATAGGTTATTATAATGAACTTAAAGCCCACAAATGAAAGGTATTTTCATTAAATATTCCTTCAGAGATTCTCAGTGTATACTAACCTCCTAATCAGATACTGTAGGCATCCTTGACACAGGGTTAAATATATACTACACTAAAGTCATATTGAATGTAATTTAATTTTTTTTGATGATTCAGTAGCTACTTCAGCATCTTCCATTATAAACTTCACCTATGATACCATATCTTCATAAAAAAGGTCAAAGGGAATGAAGACTGAGAGAAAGCTTTTAGATTCAATGTACATCAGTAGTTGCTCACAAGAACACACACACACACACGCAGAGTTCATTGAAAACAAGAGAGAAAGCAGTTTTATCAGAATAGTAGAACTAAAAAGTCAGAAAAAAAGGGGGACTTGAGAACAGAGTGGGTGACTTGTAATTGAAGGAACCACATATATAGACTATGTATTTGAAATACTTCTTATAGGAAGAAGAGATAGAGGGTTGGTATTAGGGAAGAAAAAATCAAATAAAGTTGATTGGTCTTTGTTTTCTTTTTTTTTTAATACATGTCAGTTAGTCAACTAGCATTTTGGGGAGATCTACTATGTGTCAAATGCTAAGCTATAGGGATGCAAAGAAAGCAAGAAATTCACAGTCTAATTGGGGAAAATAGAACATATAAAAGAGGTTTAGCTATAGGACAGATGGAAAGGTCCAGAGGTCTTAAGGGGACACAGGCAGCTTAATGCTACTTCTAAGTCCAAATTAACAATGTTTAATTTACTTTTTTAAAGATAAAATCATTTGCATTTGCAATCATGCAGTGAGAAAAAATATTCTATAACTTTGATAAATCTTGTATATATTCCTTTTTGGTAAAACATATTTACTAATGTTCCGATCCAGAGGCCCAGAAGATCTGGATTCACCTCCAACATATACTGTCTATATGACCCTGAGCAAATCACTTAATCTCTCAGTACCCTAGACAACACTCTAATGCTATAAATTGAAGAGAAGATATGACTTTAATTGATAAAAGGCATTTCCCCTGGAAGTTCCCTATTCAAATGAATTCTAGGTCCAGTTTTTTGTTCAATGGAGATAATAAGGAAAAGTCACTTAAAGAATTAAAACATCTTCCAGAGAACAGGAGCTTATTGTAGATGTCTATTTGGTCAGTTAAAGGATAATTTTTAGCAGTTCTGTGAAAAATCAATGTACCCATGTAGAAATCAGTTAAGAAAATGAGTGACTAATGGTATTGGAAATTTCAGCTTTACATCAGCAGGTCTGATGGTCATCATTTTCAAAGTCTTCTCTATTGATTCCAAAAGAAATGAAGAGAAGATGAAAAGGAATTGGCTCCAGTATAATCTCCCATAATTCCTCTCAGAGGAATGACACCCTCCACTCAATGCTATACATTTTCACACCTAGTAATATCCCAGTGATTTTGAAATCCTGAAGCCCATCTTCCTAACCTCATATTCCACCTCATCATTTGATTTCTTATTAGCATCTTCTCAACTCTATTACTCCAAAGTTTCAACTAAACACTATACAGTCCTTCCACCATGCCCCACGTAATTGCCTGTTCCATAGGCAATAAACTTTCTTCTTAAATCTTTTCCTTTCTCAATTCTTATCTACCCTTTTCAGTATTGAATTCTGCATTGGTTGAGGTAGTGGAGTTGTTCCCCATTGTAGCTTTCAGATTCTCCCTCTAATTCTACAACTCAGTAACCTCACTTCTTTTGAGGCTAATATTGTTCATATCCATCAACCAAACACATTGGTAGCTTTTGTCTACTGACCTCCAGATCACTTTTTTTCCTTCCTTCCCCAATGGGTTCAGTACATGAGTCACATTTTTTTCTCTCTTCCCCAACTCCTCTTCTCAAAATGTATATTGACTCTCCCTCAAAAACTCTAACCACTCAGTTCCTTAATCTGCTCATTTCCCAGGAGCTATTCCTCCACCCCATCTCAGTTACACACAAAGATAGTCTTACCTTTGATCTTGCTGTGATCCACAAACCTTCATTGCCCACTTCCAGTTCAGGTTCAAGAATTTTGAAATTCTCTTATCTAACCACACTCTACTGGTTTTTTCACCTCTCCTGTTTTCTTTTACAAATCCCTACTTTTTGTCTTCATTATGAGTCATTTCCTTAATCCCTTAATTCTCTCTGAAGCCATCTTCCTTATACTAGAGACTCTCCTGTTTCCCCCAATTTGGCCTCTTGCTAAACCAACTCAATTCTATACTTTTTCCTCTCTTGAATTCCTAGCCTCCTTATCATTTTGATGATTATACCCTGCCAATCCTCAGTCTTAAATTTCCCTCACTATTCACTACTTTCACTTTTACACACATGTTTTTGAATAAGTATAGAGAAAATCATGCAACTGTTCTGTGTCCTCTACAAATTTATATTACATAGACTCAACTGGTCTCTCACTACTATGAGGGGATCATTCTATACCTACCTTATTAACTCACTCTCCCAACTCTCTAAAACATCTCTTCTAATTTTTTTTCATCCCTTCTCATCTCCTTCCATCCTCAGCTGAGAAATTTGTCTAATATTTTACAGGGAAAAAATGAGGTCATTTACCATGAGTCTTCTCTCTTCTTCCCCATCTTACTTGCCTGGTTCATATATTTCTTTCTTTAGTGTTTTACATTATGATTACATTTGATTCCATTTATATTATGATTATAAATTATTACATTTGTCTACTTAAAAGGATGATCCCTCTAACTGCTGAAGCAAACTCATTTCATTCTATCTCTTCCAATAGATTGCTCCTTTTGGAACCTACACTTCTTTACTTATTCTCAGTCTCTTACTATCTGCTGCTAGCTGATTCCCTACTGACCACAAATATGCCCATTCCTCTCCCAATCTGAAAAATTCCTCATTTGATCCAATATCATACCAAATATCTCTACTTTTTTGTAAATAAACTCCTTATAAAAGGGCTATCATAGATATCTCCATTTGATCTCCTTTCACTCTCTTTTTAACTTCTTACAATACAACTTCCATCTCATCATTACACTAAAACTGTTCTTTCCAAGGTTATCAAATCAACTCATTATATTTGGCAATTTTCTTTTGCCAAATCCAATGGTCTTTTCTCAATCCTGGTTCTCCTCAAACTCAGAATTGTCTAGGATCATTGCATTCTGACTAGCGTAGCTAAATGATTCATCATACCAAAGTGTTACTGTGTTAAATGTTCTGGTTCTGCTTTTGTGTAGTTCACTACACTTTGCAGCAGTTCATTTAAGTCTTCCCAGGTTTTTCTTGAAAGCATTCTGCTTGCCATTTCTTATAGCATAGTAGCATTTCATTACAATAACACACCACATCTTGTTTATCATGCCCAATTGATGGTCATGCCCTCAATTTCCAATTCTTTGTTACCATAGGAAAAAATCATTATCATTTTTGTATCTGAAGTTCCTTTCATTTCTTTCAGATATAGATCTAGTAATGGTATTGCTGGGTCAAAGGATATGCACAGTTGTATAGTACTCTAAGCATAGTCCCAAATTGTTCTCCAGAATAAATGGATCAACTCCACCAACAGTATATTAGTATCCCAATTTTTCCATGTCTCTACCAACATTTATCATTTTCCTTTTCTATAACATTAGCCTATCCAATAAGTATGAGGTGGTACCTCAGAGTTCTATTTATTTGTTTCTCTAATCATAGTGATTTTGAGCATTTTTTCATATATCTATAGATGATTTTGATCTTTTTCTCTGAAAACTGCCTGTTCATAGTCTTTGATCATTTTTCAATTGGGGAATTGATTAATATTTTTATAAATTTGACTAAGTTCTCTACATATTTGAGAAATGAGACTTTTATCAGAGGAAGTTGCTGTAAAATTTTTTCCCAGTTTTTACTTTCCTTCTAATCTTGACTGCATTGATTTTGTTTATGTAAAGCCTTTTTAATTTAAGGTCATCAAAATTATCCATTTTACTTCTTGATCCTCTCTATCTCTTCTTTCTTCATAGCTGGCTTCTAGAAGTCCTGGTTAAAATACTGTCTTTTATAGGAAGCCTTTCTCAACTCATCTTAATTCTAGTTCATTTCCCCTTTAATTATTTCCTAAGTGTCCTATATAAGACTTATTTGCATAAATTTGATTGCATATTGTCTCCCTGATTAGATTATAATTTCCTTGAAAGCAGGGACTATCTTTTGCCTCTGTTTGTATCCTCAGTCTTTAGTGCAGTGCCTTCTCTTTAATAAATGTTTATTAGTTAATTGACTCTAAGAATGGAATTGAGGTAATTTTCCAATTTGCCCAAGTAGAGAAAATAGATTTAAGCAAGAATCCATAACAGCTAAAGTCTAGAAAGAGACTTTAACCTTTAATAGGTAGTTATATTTCATTTCATTCTGATCAAAATTGCATCCTTAGCTGATGCATTTGTCATAGTGAATGGATAAATAATTTATGCTATTTAATCATAAAAGTTTTATTTGAATAAAAAAGTCATATGCTAAATGCTCTCAAATTCAGCTAGCAATGTCTGGAGAGCCCTTAATCATTTGGTCTATCCTTCCAAAACCCACACTATCACAATTTGCCTGGGTGAAGTTACATGTCTGACAAATAAAGGGTTTAGAAAATTTATAGATTGTAAAAGAAAATTGAACTAATGCTACAGCACCACTTCTATAAATGACCCTGTGAAGCTACATTGTCATCCTAGACCAGTTTTACTAGGGAAAACTTATACAAGGGAAAGTATAAAGCTTGCTGACATGGTATAGAGTTTGTGTAGATAGCAGGATTAGAATCCTTGCCAAGTAGTTAGGTGTCACAGTGGATACAGCACTGATCCTGGACTCAGGAGGACCTGAGTTCAAATCTAAACTCAGACATTTAATACTTACTAGCCTGCAAAAATAAAAAAAAAAAGAATCCATCTTTGAATTTTGTAGTCTTTATGGCAGCTCAATAAATTATTGCAACTCTTTCAAGGAACAGCCAATGTAGCTTGAAATTTCATGTCTTAATATAACCTAGCTATCTACTCTGTGGCTATTCTTAATGAACATAAAAATCATTCTTTCAAATGGCCTTGCTTCACATGGTGTTCCACTGTACTGTCTCCTAATGGAGATTTCCTATTATAGCTAAGTTTTGAAAGAAAATGTGAAATAAAAAGTTTAATTAAATTTCAGTTCTTCATGTTTATTCTTCCAAAGTGTGTATACCACATAGCTGCAATTGAATGATTTAAGCTGAGATTTTAAAAATAGAAACTGTTTTACTCTATTAGGATTGTTTATAACATGTATATCTAATCTGTTATAGGACCATATAAGACATAAAAGTCATGCCATTGCTGCCATATTGAAGGGAGAAAACTTTATCTCTCACTGTGGCATAGTTTTAGAATATGTTTTGATTGAAATAGCTTTATTTTAAACATTCTCACAAAGACTTTTCATCAATTAAGAATATAATTGCATTTAAATGAACATTGCTATGATTTTGGTTTGTTTGTTTTGAATTATATATTCAAGTGTTTGTAAGAGATTATTCTTTATAATGAAGGTTATATGAACTTAGAAAAGATTTCTTTAAGTGGAGGGGGGAGATTGAAAGCTATATAACTATAATGACCAAACTTGATCCAATAGAACAATTGAGAAAATATGCATTCTTCCCTTATTTGCAGAGGTGGGAAAATATAAATATGGAACCTTGCATAGTGTTATACTCAGTTGATGCCTTACTTAGTTTTGTTGAAATGTTTTCCCCTCTTTCTTTCTTATTCCTTAATATAAGGGATGGCTAAGGAAAAGGGATAAGATATTCAAATATAAAGGTAATTCATATTATCAATCTAGAACCTGTGTTCTATTGCTTTCTGTTAGGGGGAGGGGGAGGGAAGGGAGAAAGGGAGAAAAATGTAAAAAAAAAAGATTGGTGAAAACTACTGTTAACATGTAGTTGGAAAAATAAATAAATGGGGGGAAAGGTAATACAAAAAATGAAAAATATAAATGCATTTTAAAATGAATTAATATAGAGGGAGTATATAGAAAGGAGGCAGAATTATTTAATATTGTTGAGAAAATTAGAGATCAGAATTGCGGACTAGACAAAAATGACCAGGTATAACCTGAATTCAACAAGTCGTTACCAATACTTTAAGGTCTACAAAGCATATACATTGTCTTATATTGCTATGGATATAAAGCTTGGCATAGCATCAGACTTGGAGTCAGAAGGGCCTTGATTTTCAATCTTGCCTCATATACTAGTGAGGCTAACACTCTTTCTGTCCTCAGTTTCCTCATCTACAAAATAGAAATGATAATAGCTAAATGCTGAATCCTACCCCACAAGATTTTGAAACTATCAAATGAAATAATATATGCAAAGCACTTTGTAAATCATAAAGATCATGTAAATATTATCTATCATTACTCCTACTAAACTTAACCGGAACAGCTATGTGGCACAGTGGATAGAGCACTGGCCTTGCAATCAGGAAGATGGGGAGTTTGAATCCAACCTCAGATACTTGAATCTTATTAGCTGTTTCACCTTAGACAAGTCACTTAACCCTGATTGCCTCACATCCAGTCACCCCTGATTCATATCTAGCCACTGGACCCACATGATTCTGGAAGAAAAAGTGAAACTAGTAACTTAGTACAACTCCACTCCCTCAAATCCAATTCATTGTCATGACTTCATCTCCCTGATGTCAGGGTCTTTTTCAAGAATAAAGGACAAGCATTGCATCACAAATTTAACTGAAAACAAATGATTTAGAGTTCATATTTATTTCTATCTGTTATTACTCTGCAGTAGGTTTTATTCTGAAGTGTTCAAAGAGTATGATCTAATCTGTTTAGCAAAGGGTCTAGTAAGATGTGAGCTTCAGAAGTAAAAAGGGAAGCATTCAGGAACAGCCCATTATGTAGGATAAACAAATACTTGCTTATTGCTTGGGGTGATCTGAAGACATTTACTCAACTATTTGTCATTTTATAATCAGAAATGCATTCCTTTGAATTTCCAGGGCTTTATTTTTCCATTGAAATTTAAATAATCCTTGAAAGGTGTAGTAAATTAATTCCTTAGAAATTAGTTTAATCATCTCTTCTTTGGGAGAGGAGAATAACGGATCACAGGACTACAAAAACGAAAAGGTCCTCAACAACTATCTAATCTAAATCATACACAAAAAACCCTTTCTATTCCTTCCTATCTCCCACCTCCTATATAACAGAACTTTCAAACTCACAGATAAGTGGAGCGAAAGCCAGACTAAAATGTTATTTGGTAATATTAAACAAAATTAAAGAAAAATGCAGTACAACATGCGAAATGTGAATTTGTGATTTCCTAAAACAATATGTGGTTGGCAGAAAGCTGTTTCCCTTTGATATGTTAGGGAAGCTGCCAAGGTAGGACATTTTCTCAGGAAATTCCCAGCCTTCCAAGAGTATTGGAAGTCCTCCTTTCATATTCACCTAGATGAGTCTTCAGTAGGTATTTGTTGGGCTTGTTGAAGTACAATAGTTTCTCCTAGTGCTTTCATGTTGTATTTTGCTAGAAATTACCCTATAATTTCTATATGGAGGGAAGGTGCATTCTAAGATTTTCTCCACCTTCACTTCTAGAAGCTACCCTCCCCCTGCCAAAGTCCTCAACCTTTTATTGGTAATTGAAGCAACCTTCAATATATAACAGAGTAACTGTTTGCCACAACACCTTCTACTTATTCCTCTGGTTTCAAGCGCTACAGTATGCTAAGGGTAATCTACCGGGTTAAGGAATTAAGCAAATTCATAAAACAATAAAAATTCACATTTAAAAGGTGCTTTCCATGACAGCCTATGAAACAGACAGTGTTGACATTATTTTTCCCATTTTACTGAAAAAGAAACTGAAGCTAGGTGAGATACAATAACTCTATTCCCCAATAAATAAAAGACAGAACTAACATGATCCTAGTTCTGGGTAGGCATATGCTTGAGGAAAAAATAGTGTGGGCTCTCCTGCAGTCCCTGGTTTCTCAAACAATGCACCGAGATCAATAAGCTTTCATTAGAGTTGGAAAGAAGAGAAATTATATATAAATCAATGCAAGGCTCTAATGCAAGAGATGTCACAAGGCACTGCATGATTAATTGCCAAGTCAGTGGCAAGTCTTCATGAAGAAGGAGAAACTTCATCTATACACAGATGACTAAGTAGGATATAAGTAGTGGTTTAAGATGGGATTCAATTCACCAAAGATTTATGAAGTCTCTATTATCTGGAAGAAAACAGGAACAAAGCTAGGCTTTGAGGAAGAGGGGGAAGGAGGGAGGGAGAGAAGAAAGGAGAGAGACAGAGACAGATGAGTGGGAGGGAGAAAGAGAGGAATGTAGAGAGACAGAGAGAGGCAGATACAGAGAGGGAGAGAGAGAGAGAGAGAGAGAGAGAGAGAGAGAGAGAGAGAGAGAGAGAGAGAGAGAGAGAGAGAGAGAGAGAGAGAGACCAAAAACAGGCTAAGTAGCCAGAAGTCGGGGAGAAGACAGAGAAGGGGAAGAAAGAGAGAGATAAAGAGAGTGAGAGCAGTAGAGAGACAAAGACGGAGACAGCAAGAAAGACAGATGGGGAAAAGAGAAAGAGGAAGAGAGACAGTGACAGATGGGGTAAACAGGGAAAGAGGGAATGGGTGAAAGAGAGAGAGAGAGACAGAGACAGAGAGAGACAGAGAGACAGAGAGAGACAGAGAGACAGAGACAGATAAAGAGGGGAAGAGCAAGAGAGAGAGAGAGAGTAACAGATGGAGTTAAGAGGGAGTGAATAAAAACAGAGGAAGAGCTAGAGAGACAGATGGAGAAAGAGGGGAAGAGCAGGAGAGACAGAGTGACAGATGGGATTAATAGGGAAAGAGGGAATGGGTGACAGAGAGAGAGAGAGAGAGAGAGAGAGAGAGAGAGAGAGAGAGAGAAGAGAGAGAGAGAGAAAGAGAGAGAGAGAGAGAGAGAGAGAGAGAGAGAGAGAGAGAGAGAGATGGAGATGAGGGAAAGGGGAAAAGAAGGAGGAAGAGGAAAGAGACAAAGGCAGAGAGATAAAGAGAAATAGTGACAGAGACAAAACCTGAGAGAGAGGAAAAGGGGCAGAGAAAGAGTAATAGGATCACGGGTTTAGAATTGGAAGGGACCTTAGAGGTCACCTAGCCTGAGCCCTCCATTTTACAGGAGAGGAAACAGGGCTAGCACGAGTCATTGAGATGCTCCAAGTGAGTAGTGGAGCATATGGGCCTAGAATGTTTCCCACTAGACCAAACTCCTTGCCATCTTGGCACTTTTATTCTGCTGAAGGTACAATACTGAAATTTAGATAAGTATGGGAGACCAGAAACTGTAGAGGAGTTAAACATAAGAAACATGGACTTAATGCTCAATGAATATTATATAAGTAAATGATAGAAATTACACAGCATATCATTGAAGGTTATAAAAAAATCAACAACCCAGTAAAAAATGTGACATTGGCTAGAATTATATCAGAAGCTTGCTATCTTTCATAGTTGAGAGATGATAAATCCTCATTCTCTGAACACAGAGTTTAATTTTTTCTGGAGAACTTTACAATAAACTATTGGAATCAAAGCATTATATCAGACAAAACTATTGTTCTCAGTTACTTGGATATAATATTGATCCACTAGAAAAACCACTGAAACAAAGTCAGTTTTTAATGAATGTTGCTGTATCTCTAGGGTATATAGGATGCAAAGTTTTGTTTTTTAAAAAGCAGAGGCCTATAGCAGAGGAGATCAAAATCAGATGAGACATATATCATCCTTGTTGTCCTGCCTGCTGCTGGGGTTGTACTGGGGATGCTTTGAGAAAGCCAAGAGGGAACAAGTACATATCCAATAATTTCATTCCATTTAAAAAAGCAGTTATTTTATGCCCAAAGAGCAACAAAAATGTGCATACCCTTTGATCCAGCAATACCACTACTGGGTCTATACCCTGAAGAGATGATGAAAAAGGGTAGAAACATCACTTGTACAAAAATATTCATAACAGCCCTGTTTGTGGTGGTAAAGAATTAGAAATCAAGTAAATGTCCTTCAATTGGGGAATGGCTTAGCAAACTGTGGTATATGTATGTCATGGAACACTGTTGTTCTATTAGAAACCAGGAGGGATGGGAATTCAGGGAAGCCTGGAGAGATTTGCATGAACTGATGCTGAGTGAGATGAGCAGAACCAGAAAAACACTGTAAACCCTGGTGGCGGTGTGGGGGTGATGATCAACCTTGAAGGACTTATTCGTTCCATCAGCGCAACAATCAGGGACAATTTGGGGCTGTCTGCAATGGAGAATGCCATCTGTATCCAGAGAAACAATTGTGGAGTTTGAACAAAGACCAAGGACTATTACCTTAAATTTAGAAAAAAAACCTGATATCTTATTGTCTTTCTCTTATACTATATGTTTCTTCCTTAAGGATATGATTTCTCTCTCATCACACTCAATTTGGAGCAATGCATACCATGGAAACAATGTAAAGGCTGACAAATTGCCTTCTGTGGGGAGGTGGGGGGAGGGGAAGTAAGATTAGGGGAAAATTGTAAAACTCAAAATTAATAAAATCTTTTTAAAAAAGAACTGGCAATTAAAAAATCAGTTATTTTATTCACCTGCACCATAGTTCAGAACATAAAAGAATCCTAGCAGGGGATTTTCCCAGGAATATTTTTAGTTTACCCCCATTAGAAAGAATGAGAAGAAAGAGATGATGATGGTGGTAATGATGACAATGGTATTGATACTCCATGATTATTGAATAATTATTTTACAATATCTCAGCAGCATTTTTCAATATGCTTCACATCCTTTAGCTTACTCGACAAAAGCAAAATCCCTATGATATTCCATGGTACTCATGAACAGTTGTGAGCTTTGATTAAAGGCATACTGGGATCTTGAGAAATGAGCTATATAAGTTAGAGAGTTTTTGAAACAGCATATTTAAAATCTTTCATTTCTTCCTTCATCTTGTAATCTTTGCTCACTGACTAAATATTTCTTCAGCTGTTAAATGTTATACAGAAGGTTTATCTAACTCTTGCTCTAGAAAAAACGATAACAGGCAAAAAAATATTAATGGAACCATTTTGCTATTGTTATAGGCAGCTGTTGTTGGGTGACATTTTAAACGAATCTTTGTTAGAAGTCTGATTGATGATGGACTAAAAATGGTCCATATTGTTATCCTCTCAGGCCAGAATAATATTGCCAAAGTGTGCATGACCATGCATTTAGCAGCCAAAGGAAAATGATTCTTTACTTTCTGACCCTTAAGAGAGAAAAGAAGAAAGTTTGACACTTCTAGTAATTAAGATTTTTTAAGTAAGATAAATTAATCCATGATTTTGAGGGGTTCATTCTACTTGGTCTTTTGGACTCATGAGATATTAATAGACAGGCTGAATGATGGATACTTGTTACAGCATCATTCACTGAAAATTCTCTACCTCCTCCACCATCCGGTTCTTTTGATGTGGGTTTCTATTCCTAGCAGTTCTCAAATAAAGATAGCTTAGGTCTCTCTATTCTTGTAGTCACAGTAGTCAGTTATAAGAAAGGTCTGTAATGGGAGAACCCCAGGGACCTGTGCTTGGTTTGATACTATTCAATATTTTAATTTTCCAGATCACGGTGTAGACCTCAAAATTATCAAATTTGTAGCTGACACAAAACTAATAAATACAATTATAAAGCAGTCAGACTACAAAAAGGTCTTCATAGATTAGAATTTAATTAGATGAAGATGTCTAGTGATAACTATAATGTGTTGGAATCCCAGAATTAGAACTTTTTAGCTGGAATAGAACTTAGACTCTCTCAATCCAATTCTCTCATTTTACAATTGAGAAAACTAAGTTCTAGAAAGATTAAGTCACTTTCCAAAGGACACATATATAATGGCAGAATCAGGATTTGGGCAGTGGATAGAGCACTGGCCCTGGAATCAGAAGGACTTGAGTTCAAATTTGACCTCAGACATTATAATTAGTTGGGGGACCTTGGGCAAGTCACTTAACCCCATTGCCTTGCAAAAAAAAAAATCAGGATTTGGACCAGTTTCTCTAATTCTGAATCCAGAATTTTATCAACAAGCCTCCATGCTGCCTCATACAGACTGAGCAAATCAATTTCAAGCAGGAAGGATGGAGGCAAAATGGCTTAATAATAGTTTATAGGGAAATTGTATGATGAGAGTGAAATATAAATCATTAGTATGACATGGCAGTCAAAAAACATAAGAGAACTAACCTAAGCTGTTTTGAGGAACTTAATAGGTAGAACAAGGAAATCAATTGGTCTCAGTCTTTCTTCCCCAACCAGAACAAATATGAAGTATTGTTTTCATTTGCAGGCATTATATTTTATATTAAGGGTAAGATGGTTTGGAAACTAGAAGCCATGTCATGAGGACTTAAAAAAAACTGGAGAGGTTTAACCTCCCCCAAAAAAGCAAGTAAGATTTCCTAACTTTTGTCAAGGATCTTGAAGTGTTATAGGAGAATAGAATGTAAATTGTTCTGCTTGGGTCTTAGAAGCAGAATTAGGAGCAATGGGTGGAAGTGGTACAGAGGAAAAAGTTAACGTTGATATAAGGAAAAATTTCTTAACAATCTGAGCTATTCAAAAGTGAAAAGAGATGCTTCAGAAGGTTGGTGAATTAGGAAATCTTCAAATAAAAAAGTCTTCAAATAAAAAAATGGATGCCCATTGCCAGGGTTTGGGATTCCTGTTACAAAGGTCAGGAAAAGGTAGTAGACTATGAAGTGTGGAAATCATAGCATGGACCACAAATTTCTAGTTTTATCGGCATACGCCATGAAGGGGCAGGTAGGTGGTAGACTGGGTAGAGTACTGGACCTGGAGTCAAGAAGATTCATCTTACTGAGTTCAAATCTGGCCTCCACTTACTAGCTACGTGATACTGCACATCACTCAATCCTTTTTGTCTCCTTCCTCATCTGTACACTAAAGAGCTGGAGAAGCACGAGCTGACAAAGGAAATGTTCAGCCACTCCAGTGTCTTTGCCAAGAAAACTCCAAGAAGAGTCACAAAGAGTCACACATGATTGAACAATAACAACAAAGCCATCTAGGCAACTAAGTGACACAGGAGATGAACATTACACCAGGAGTCAGAAAGACCTGAGTTCAATTTCAGCCTCAGACTGATTAGCTGTGGGATACTAAGCAATCATTTACCCTTTGTTTGTCTCACTTTCCTCAACTACAAAAATGAGAATAATAACAGCACTGGCACAAAGAAGATGTTATATAAATTCTTATTCTCTTCGTTCCTCTCTCCATTTCACTCCAGTCTCTACAAATCCTTTACAGAAAGTTATCATTTTCCTCACAGGGCAATTAGGTGGTGTAGTAGATAGAGCTCAGGACTTGGAGTTAAGAGGACAGGAGTTCAATCTGGCCTCAGACACCTGCCTTCTATTAGCTGTATGACCCTTGGCAAGTCATTTAATCCTAATTGCCTCATATCCAAGGCTGTCTCCAGACAGCCTGATTCATATCTGGTTACTGGACCCAAACGACGTTAGAGCAGAAAGTGAAGCTGGTGACATAGCATCCCCCCCAATCAAATTCATATGCTTGTCATGGCATCATCTCTCCCTAATGTCATGGTCTTCAAAGATGAAGGATAAATAGCAGCAGCAGTAGCATCAATTCTCTTGTATTGTAGATGCTGCTCTCTCCAATGTTACCTCACGAAGACAAACCCAGGAGATAAATTGTATTCAGCCTTCCTTTGACTCATTATTGACATCCTTGTCTATAAGCTGGCCCAGTTTTATGCAGGAGTCCTATTTGTTGTATGAACATTTGATAATACTGAAGGATCATAAAATGGAAGATTTATTGGGAAGAAATAGATGTGTCTCTGCCCAAGTTTATATAGTATTGTCTCACCCATGGGGCATAGTAGATATGACAAAGATATTAAAATTGGAAGTGATCTTAGAAATTATCCAGTTCAATATTCATCCATTTTTAAAATGAAAAATTTAAGATCTAAGAAAGTGAAGCTTAAAGGAGTTGTAAAGGACTTGCTTTAAACACGAATGGGAGAAACAAAGCCCTAAAGACAAGTTAAAATGGTAACATATGACACCAGCGGTACTTGTAAATGGATGAGAGAATCATATACTAGACTTGGAGGAATATACAGAAGAAAATCCCATTTTCAGAGAGATTACAGTCTGTTGAGGACAGAACAAACCAAAAACAATAAGAAATATATGCAAGAAAAATGAATGTTAAGGAGATATAATAGATCTGTTTGGAATGATGAAAAGCAGCTTAATAACTTAATCAATTTCTTCATCTAATTGAGTATCTCCAGTATAAAGAGAACAATGTCAGGAATTTTAAAAGTAAATTGGAAAAACACAGCACCAGTAGTTCCAAATCTTCTTGCAATTAAATGAGATAAACAGGTGGGCAGATATAATAGCAACCTAGGAACAATTTTGAAATGAAGATGAGAAGAAAAAGAATAGGAAAAAATAAGGGAACTAAAATATGAGTTTGTGAGAAGAGAGAAAAAAAGGGGAAATGATACTTTAAGGGAATGATGTCTAATGAAATATTGCTATATATAATATATAATATGCAGATATAATAATCATTATAAACTTCACATTTAGATACTTGGCTTATCTTTCTGTTTCCCATATCCATTATTTAATCTCTCTATCTAATTCTACTTTTTATTTAGAAGGTTGAATCTTATCAATGAGGTTCAAGGTGGACTGTATTGCTGGCTATGATATAAGCTACCTTATCCCATGTCTCTACTGATATTGAGATTTCTTCTTTCATGAAGAGGAAGAGGATGACTATGGCTAACCATATTCAAGAAGGAGGATTTATATCTATATCTTAACTCATCAGATTTTTACCGATTATTCATATGGTGCTATTTTTAGGATTTAGGACAAAAGTCATTATGAAGTATGTAGTCCTGGTAGAATGTAGTCCTGACTCAGGCTGGTAAAGTAACAGTTAGCTTATTCTCAGTTGGCTTAACTCCCTCTCAGCAAACTCTTGTTACACAATGAATATCATAAATAATGAAGAAAGAAATACATATTTAAATAAACAAAAAGACAATAATCATAGAAGTTACTCATATTAGTCTAGAGTCTAAACTATAGAACAGAATACCTGAGTCAAAGATAAAATCCTATAGAAAGAATGATTTCATTCAAGGAGTCCATTTTTTCAGTCTTTGTGAAGTACCAGGCACTTAGAACCAAGGAACATGTTGAATTGTAAAGAGATCTCTTTTTTCTCTTGCTAGTGGCTCCTCAGAGTTCAGGGCTCCCATTAATAATTCAAAAGTTGTTGCTTTTTCCCTTGTCCCATCTCTCCCCCCAGCTCCAATCTCTCTCTCAACCTCACAGGGCTTTCCTTTAGTGCTTGACCAAAGTCTACCTGATTGAGGGGGTTATACTTATAGCATTTTCTTTTGGAGATCTATTGAAAGGAATGCAAAAGGGATGAAAGATAGGGAGAGACAAGACTCTGTTCTTTACGTCTTACCTTTATTCACCCAAATTTAAATTGTGAAGTCATTGAGTAGTCCTTTATCAATCTTGCTAATTTACTCCTACCTCAGCTCAAAACAGAGAACTTCCAAAATTAACTCAGGCCTAGATGTTAGATATAATCACATGGAAGATTTATGCAAAGAACAGTATTAAAATGATAACTTAATTGAAACAGAAATGAATATTAAAGTAATAAAAATAGAACCAATCTGGTATCTGAATGGATATTTTGATACTACCTTTCAAGAGTAGTTTGAAACTTTTTTTCTAAACTTAAGATTCTGGAGTGGAAGTATAGGCTTGGCTCATTCTTTGACTGGAAAATATTTCTGGACAGTTTAAGAGTAGAAGACAAGAAAAGGGTCAATTCTATGTTAGGAATTTCTATTTTTCACTTCTGATTTCTGTGAGACTAGTCTGTAACTGGTCTCTCTAAGGTGGCTCCCATTATGCCATATCCATTAGAATTCCTTGTTCAACTCTGGATCATGTGGACAAGGAATAAACTTCCCCAACTTCAATTTGGTGAACATCAACACAAAACCTTCTCTAGGAAATATATTCAACTTCGCACTTCCTGAAGCATGTACAATAAATCTCTTTCTCTTTAGGACAAAAAGGTAGAGAAAGGGGTGAGAAGTACTCACAAGCCATCTCTGCACTCTGCAGAGCCACTAGCAAAAGAAAAAAAGAGAAATGAATGAAACTTCTCAAAAGGATTCTAAACATAGTTAAAAGTCAAATAGCCAGCATAAGAAAAATTGACCTTGATGGCCATTTAGCATATGGAGGAATTCAGATTTTTCAGTATCCAATAATTCATAGGCTTAGAGTTAGCAGGAATCTTAGGGTTCATCTTATAAAGCTCCCTCATATTTTAGTTTGGACCCAGAGAAATGATATGATGTTCCAAATCACACCGGTAGTCAGAAGGGATTCAAACTTACATACTCATACCAAATCCATTGCCCTTCCCACTATGCTAGACTCGGCTAGGAAGGAAAAAAATAAAGCAAAGCAGAAGCAGGATGAGGTTCAGTGGATCACATGGCAGCTCCAGATGTCAATATAAGCAACTTAAGAGATAGATTATTAAGATAGATCAAAACAGGGAAGATGATATTTCCAATGTGCTCTGATAACATCAGAAATATATTGCTCTTCTGGGTGCCATGTTTTAGGAAAGATTTGAATAAGTTACATTGTCTGTAGATTGGAAGGATCATAATGCTTACCTTAAAAAATAGGCTTAAAAAGAACTAGGCATTTTTAGTCGAGAAAAAGTTTCAGGGAGATATAATAACAGTGTTCAAGAATTTGAAGACTGTTATGTATAGGTGGGATTGATCTTATTCTACTTGGTCCTGGGAGGATAGAGGCAGTAAAGAAAGTAGAAGCTGCAGAGATGTTGGTTCTGGTGTCATCTGAGGAAAACTTTTCTAAGAATTAGAGTTGTCCAAATGTATAAGGCACTGTTCCAAGGAATCATTGGATTTTTGTTAGATATTCATTGGACAGGAAGCCTAAATGAGTTTCTTTTCAACTCTGACATCCCGTGATTCTGTAAAGATTGAAGAATGCAAGTGGAAGTAAAGATTGGAGGAGTGAAAAGAACTAAAGGGATAAGGCTTATTTTATATAGATAAATGCATATATATATATATATACATGTGTGTATATGTATAAATATATTTATGATGAGAGAGGTGGGAGAAAGAAGAAGGAGAAGAAGAAGAAGAAGAAGAAGAAGAAGAAGAAGAAGAAGAAGAAGAAGAAGAGAGAGAGAGAGAGAGAGAGAGAGAGAGAGAGATTTGAGGGGTTTGGGGGTTGTGATTGTAACACCTCTTTTGGACTAATTTCCCAATTCCTGCTCACATGAGTTTCTGGGTCCTGGAGGGCTGTTGATTATTTTGCTCTTCCAGTTCTGCAGACCTGCTTTATTCTAGAATTGTTGCTTTTGAGCCCCCATCCAATATGCTTTCCAATATTTATGGATCAGTTCATATCAGTTAACTTTTACAGGAAGATATCTGCTGAGAAATGACATCCCCCAAACTAAGGACTTGTTGTCTTATTAGTCATAGTTCCTGTGTAGAGGTGAAGATTTAAACTTTAAGCAAAAAAAAAAAAAAGTAGGAAACACATGGAGCTGAAAAATACCTTTTGACCCCCTGGTCCTGGGAATCCATTTCTCCCTTAATAGATTCCCTACTAAATTTATTTAGGGAAAGGTCCATCTTTGCTCAACTGGTCTGACTCCTTGCAGAGTGTAGTATATATTAGCTAATATCTATGGGGAGTTAGATCAATCAGGTAGTTCAATGCTATAATGACTCTTCACATATCTCAACAATTGACTTTGGCTACTGCTGGAAAACTCCTATGACTGATGGATTTTCCTATCTTCTCATCTCTTTTAGGTCACTGGGTTCCTCCTCTCTCAGGATACTCATTCACTTAAGATGAGGAAAGAATAAACACAAAATAAGAGAAGTAGCACCATTTAGCCACCCATGGTGGCTGATAGGAGAAGCACCTTCCTGACCCAGAGACTCAAGTGATAGAGGAAAAGAAAGGAACATCTGCTCAAACTTTTTATATACATACTCATTCCTGGCCCAGCCTTTCCTGAATCATCAGTCCTTCTGCCTCCTCAGTAAACCCAAAGAGTCTTCATCTCCCAATATTAGCAGCTCAGTTAACTAAAGTTTCATTTACTACAGTGAAACTAGGGAGGGAGTATTGCATGTGCAATAGTCTCTATCATTAATGTCTGGAAATATGCACATCTCAAGCCTCCATATGTTTGTTTAGAATGCTGGATAATTATACCTCAAATCCCAGATGGGGGTCCCAGTATAGCATTATATTATCATCTACTTTATGGTTCTATTCTTGATGGTAGTTGTCTAATGTTAATGCTGAATCAACATTCTTTTTTTTTCCAGTTATACTCAGGAATGTCTGACATCTGGGGTATTCTTGGCAAAGGTACTGGAATGCTTTTCCATTTCCCTCTCTAGCTCATTTTACACGTAAGAGATAGGGTTAAGAGATTTGTCCAGAGCCCCATAGCTATTAATGTCTGAGACCAGATTTGAACTCAGAAAAATGTATCTTCCTGATTCCAGGTTTGTCACTCTAATCACTGTGCCACCTTGGTACCCAAACATTTCCTTTATTGTTGTCTGAAAAATATTCTCACATACACATTTAAAGTGACCTGTTCAAAGCAAACTCTGTATAACTATATTGACCAAGGTTTAGCTCAGAAAAAATTTGAAACAATTTCTTTGCAGAAGTGGGGGACTAAGGATATCACTCATATAGTCATTTAAGACATTAATACATTTAATATGTTGGTTGATTATGCTGAATTACTTTTCCTTCTGTCTTTCTTCTGTCTGTCCTCCTTCCATTCTTTTTTACTTATTTTTTCTCCTTCATTTCTTTCATGCTTTCCTTTCTTCTTTTCCTCTATCTTTCCTTTCTTAATTTTTTCATCTCTGTTAGAACTGAGAGTTTTATAAGTAGAGAAATCATTATATCTGGAATGGCAGTGACATATCTAGTTATATTTGGAGATGAAGAAAACCTTTTAAAAGATACTAATTAAGATATTTAAGTTTTTTCTAATTTATTTATTTTTAGTCTTCTTTTCTTTTTAAATTTTGAGGTCCAAATTCTCCTTTCCTCTCACTCTTCCCCAACCCACTGAGAAGCCAAGCAATGTGATATCAATTATACATGTGAATTCATGCAAAACATATTTTCATGTTAGACATATTAAAAAACAAGAAAAACTAAAATTATACTTCACTTTGCACTCAAAGTACATCAGTTCTCTCTCTCTCTGGAGATGGATAGCAATTTTTCAACATGAGTCCTTTATAATTGTCGCAGAACCTTGTATTGATCTGAGTAGCCAAGTCTTTCACAGATGATCATTATTGCAGTATTGCTTTTATTGTGTACAATGATCTCCCATTTCTTCTTACTCCATTTTGTTTCCTTTCAGATGTCTTGCATTGTTTCTTAAAGCACGATGGTATTTCATGGTAACCACATGTTATAAGGGGTAGCTGGGTGGTATAGTGATAAAGCACTGATCAACCTTGGAATCAGGAGGACCTGGGTTCAAATATGCCCTAAGAAACTTAATATTTTACCAGCTGTGTGACATTGGGCAAGACACTTAACCTCATTGCTCCACAATGTTGAGAGCTACTCAAGTGAGTTTAGGTTAGAGGTTAGTTATGGCTAAAAGACCTAAGTTTTGGTGACCCTTGAACTGAAGGCTTTCCATGGAACTCTGATTTGATAACACAACTGCGTCATTCCTGGCCTCACTTGTTGATACCTCTGTTCTGGAACTTCTTGACCTGAGTTATACCCTGCTAGGTTACATCCTGCCCAAAATAGAGTTACATCATGGTTTTTATCCTATATGCTAATTTTGTGGTTTTCTTCTATAAGAACTATTTGATACTTTTTATTTTATTTTATTTTATTTTTAGAATTTTCAAGGCAATGGGGTTAAGTGGCTTGCCCAAGGCCACACGGCTAGGTAATTATTAAGTGTCTGAGGTCAGATTTGAACCCAGGTACTCCTGACTCCAAGGCCAGTGCTGTATCCACTGTACCACCTAGCCGCCACCTAGCCTCCCCCTAGCCACCCCCTATTTGATACTTTCAATAAGTGGCCCTGCTAGTTGTCCTGCTAGTACCCCCACACGAGTGTACACATGTTTCTTTTTCTCTTGAGCTGAATGAATCCCCCTGGTAGACAAGGAAACTCAGCACCACAAAAGCCCAAAACCAACCATATGCTACAACTGAAGATAATCTCCTCAATTTCCAATTCTTTGCCACCATAAAAAGAGCTGCTATAAATAATTTTTAACATATGGTTTTTTTTCCCTTTTCCTTTAATCTCTTTTGGATAGAGACCTAGTAGTCATATTGCTGAGTAAAAGTGTATGCACAATTTTAAGGCATTTATGCACACTTCCTGATTGTTCTCTGAAATGACTGGAAAAGTTCACTACTCAACCACTAGTACACTTATATTTTTCCTCAACCTCTCCAGTATTGCTATTTCTGGTAGATGTGAAGTAGTATCTCATAGTTGTTTTAATATGCATTTCTCTAATCTATAGTGATTGAGAGAATTTTTTTACATACTATAGATAGCTCTGATTTCCTCTGAAAAATTACTTTTTATATCATTTGACCATTTATCAACTGGGAAATAACTTTTTTTTTTAGGTTTTTGCAAAGCAAATGGGGTTAAGTGGCTTGCCCAAGGCCACACGGCTAGATAATTAGTAAGTGTCTGAGGTCAGATTTGAACCCAGGTACTCCTGGCTCCAAGGCTGGTTCTTTATCCACTACACCACCTAGCCACCCGGGAAATAACTTTTTTAAAAAATTTGCCTCAGTTTTATTCTTAGGATATATTTGAGAAATAAGGCCTTTATAGAAAATTTTGCTGTTGAAACTTTTGATATTATTGTCTATGGTACCTTTGTATCATAATGTATTTTCCCAATTATCTCTTTTAATTGAATCTATTTTTTCCTTTTGTTTTGTCTCATATCATGTTTGCTACCCCTGCTTTTTTTCACTTCAACTGAACCATATTAGATTCTGCTCCAGCCCTTTATTTTTAACTCTGCATGTGTCTTTCTCTTTTAACTGTGACTGTTATAAATATGAAATTGTTAGATTCTGGTTTCTAATTTATTTTGCTGTTTCCCCTTTAAGGGTAAGTTCATCCCATTTCTAATCATGGCTATGATTACTATTATATTCCTTCCCATTTTCTGTTCTCTCTCTCTTCCCTTCCTATTTCCCTATTGGGTAAGTCACATTTCTATACCCCACTGTGTGTTTATGTATATTCTTCCTTCTCAAAGCAATTTCAGTGAGAGTAAAATTCTAGCATTACCTGCCATACCCCCTCTATCCTTCTACTCTATAAAAGTTCTTTCTTGTACATCTCCTTTATGTGAGGACAATTTTCTCCATTCCACCTCTCCCTTCTTCTTTCAGTGTATCCTTCTCTCTCATCTCTTCATTATTTTTGGAGGTTATATTATTCCAACATAATAGACTCACACTCATGATTTCTGCCTATGGTAAATTCCTTTTAAATGCCTTAATAAGAATAAAGTTTTAAGGACATACAGGTATCATCTTCTGAAATAGTAATGTAAACAGTTTAACTTTATTGAGTTCTCTATGCTTCTCTTTAATCTTTTGTTTAAATGTCAAATTTTCTAATCATCTCTGGTATTTTTACTAAGAATGCTTGAAATTCCTCTATTTTACAATGAGATACTTCATATTTTTTATTCTTTCACTCTTTATGACTTGTCTTACTGTTTCTTGAAGTCATATGGGGTGATTAGATTACACTTGTACAATTCCAATTTTTAAGGAATTGTTTTCATCAGTGAACTTTTGAAACTCCTTTTCCATTTGATCAATCTGACTTTTTAAAGAATTCTTTGCTTCTCCTTTTCAATGTAGCCTATTTGCATTTAAAGGAATTCTTTTCTTCAGTGAATTTTTGTGCCTTTTTTTTTTAACCATTAGGGCAATTTTGGTTTTTAAAGTGTTATTTTCTGCAGTATATTTTGTGCCTCTTTAACCAAGTTGTTAATTCTCTTTTCATAATTTTCTTGCATAACTCTCATTTCTTTTCCAAGTTTTTCATTACCATTCATATCTTTCTTTAATTCTTTTAGGGATTCTTGTTGGCCTTGGATTAGCATTTTTTGAGACTTTGTTTGAAGACTTCTGATGAAAAAGGATCCATCATCTTTTCCAATAACTCATTTCACATTTGTATAGCTTCAATTAAGAGAAGGAAATGGCAAATCACTCCAGGATATTTGCCAAGAAAACCCCATCAATAGTATTGTTAAAAAATGGTTCATGGGGTCATGAGAGCTGGACATAACTGAAGAGCAGCAATAATTGGTAAGAAGGGTTTGTAGTGTTATTCCTGACAAGGCTAACTTTATCTTTTTGTCAATCACTATAATCTCATGTTCTTTGAAAGATTCATCCAACCTACTGAAGGCTTTCCTTTAATTCTTATTGTATCTCAAGAACTCCCATGTATTTGAGCTGAACACTAATTAAATAAGAAGGAAAAATTAAACCATATAGAGGAAAAAAGTGGTAAAGATCTCAATTCCTATAGATTTAAAGTTTTATTCTACATAATTCCACTGCTTTTTTTCAGCCTAGTTCTGACTAATTCTTAGATCTATTGTCCTTTTCTGTTATCATTCCATTTTCAAAGAGTACAAAAGTTCATCTTTTTCGAAAGGGCAAAAGCAGTGCACACCAAATGTCCTTAACATAATAATGAAAAGAACAAAACTGAAATATTTTTGAAATAGAGAGAAACTAAGTTAACAAGGATTTTAAGTTGCTCTATTAAAACTCCAGGACATTTGTTTGCCATTTAACAAAAACACTGAAGACTGATCTCCTTCCAATCCTCTCTTCACTCCTAGAACACATAGCTTATAGTGGTGGTCAAGTTGCCAACAAAGGAGGAAAGAAAACTGCAGGGAAAGGAGAGAGAGAGAGGGTATGGACAAGTAAAAATGGAGACGTTGTTGAGAAAGAGAAGAGATGTTTATGTAGGGGATTTCATCTAAGGAAACTTAAAGACATATAAAAAACCTAGTATGGGTTTTATACCTATGCCCATGTCTCTTCCACCAGTTTATTTTTTTTTTCCCCCTGAAGAATCTCAATAGAAGTCTTGGGATTTCTTTCTGGCTGTTCCTCCCAAAGCCCCTCTGGGTTTTGTCTCTTTAGACTGATCTGTAACCAGAAATTATGCGACCTGAAGCAAAAACATTTCAATGGGAGAAAAAGGGAAAGGGAACTGAGGAATCACTGACGAGAGAGCATAGAAAAAAAAACACAACTGTGTTAGACTTTATACCAACAGAAGGGCCACATTATCACATATGTAATCTGGCTGTGCTCCCTTGCATATTGAAAGTGAAGCAAAGCCTTAGAGATAGCATGGTAATGAGACTCTGGAATGGAGTAGCAAGTGAAAGTGAAGAGGTCAAGGTCATGCCCAGTGGTTTAGGACAGCTGAAGACCACAAGAAAAAAGAAAAAAATAACACCAAGATTGCTACAGGAAGGAAACATGAACCTCCCCATTTCATTCCATATTACCACCCTGCAGCAAAATTCAAATTATCTCACCTTTCTTAAATAATTTAATTTAAAGAATTAAAAATAGTTTAAATTTAACTGGCCAATTACAAGTAAAAATAATTTTAAATTCTTTTTCCAAATGATTTTCATTAAGCCCTTTCTGAATATTTGACTCAATTATCCATCAATTCTGGTATCTTCCTTAGCCCCCAAGATGGCATAGACTTCTTTTTTTGTCCTTTAAAACCCTCCAGAGCTTGGCACCAACCCACTTTTCTTCCTTAATTAGATAATAGTGCCCCTCTTGGACTTTTCAGTACAGCCAAAGCATTAATCTCTTTCTTTTCCTCCATGTCTTATGTTGATGCTTTAACATTGGTCACAGCCCTCTCTCTGGAACACTTCCACCTTATTGAATCCCTCTTATCTGAGATGCTGCTCAAGTACCACCTTAGATACAAAATCTTTCCTGTTTCTTCCCAAGTGTCAGAGCCTCCCTAATTACTTTGTAATTAGTCACTTCATGTTTATTTGTATTTATCTTTATATTGATGCTGTATATGCTTAGAAACATACTTGTTGCTTCCTGCATTAAAATATAAGGTCATTTACAGTAAGGATTGTGCCATTCTTTGTATTTGCAACCACAACACCTATCATAGTGCTCCTAAGTGTTTAATAAATATTTGTTGATTATTTTAGCTTAGAATCAAGAATTAATTACATGTAACTAAACAATTAAGTGAGAAATACTGACCAACTATTACCAGACTATGAAAACTCTGAAGGGAGTAATCCAATCTCCCATCCAACCTTTCTTTTCTTTGCATTTGAAAAAAATTTGAGTGATAAGTTTAAGAATGATGAGCAGGATGCTCTCAGAAAAACCTTTGAAGACTTATACAAACTGATACAAATTGAAATAAGTAGAACCAGGAAAACATTTTACACAGTAGCAGCAACATTATATAATGACCTATTATGTAACAGGACATGAAGTAGAAGAAAGGGAAAAAATATGTCTGTGGAAACTTAATTTTAACTTATGTATAAGTTCCTTGGAGACAGGATTGATTTTCACTTTTGATGACTTTTTTAAAAAATAGTCTGGAAAAGGTGAGGAGAGGACAGGACGGAAGAGGAGATGAGAGAGGAGAGGATTGCAAAATGGTCTGGAATTGGGCATGTTTAAAGTAGAATTAAGAACAGTAAATCCTAGCCTAATTTGAAATGCTTTCTTCTCTTCTGCTATCCTCTCATTCCATACATTTTTAAAGTGACAAAAGGAAAACAAGTAGAGAAATATATCTTTGGATGGTATTCATATTATTTTTTTTCATTGAATGCACACAATAGAAAGAGAGGCTTAAATTTGGTCAGACTAGAAACAAATATATCCTTAAATACTCCTGAATGAGCACATCTGAACTGAGTCAATATTTCACTTATTCAAAATCCTTGGGAAGGATTATGGTCCTGCAGATAATTGTGTTAGAATGAGGTGGTTATCATATTACCTCTCCCCGCTTGAAGTCTCTCACTACTTCAGGCCAAACAGATTTTGTCTCTTTCTTCTACTTCATGTCCTGCTACTCCTGACCCAATCCTATCGATCCTGTCTCCCCATTTCCCCCAATTCTTTAGGATCCTAGTATACTCCCACTTCAGGCTTTATTGTAGCTATTCCATTTATATTTTTAACTTGCTTGGCCATCAGGAAGAACAGAAGCTAGGAAGGGGAATAGGAAGCAGGGTGATTAAAAAATCGTCTTGCCTTTCTGTAGTTTCTTTACCATGTAATAAGTACCATCCCTAGTCTTTACTCAGCATTATTTATAAACTGTATTAAGGATATAGGAACAATGAGCCAAAAGCTGTTCAAGGTCCTGACTGAAGACAAAGAGAAAAAAGTATTTCCTGAAGAATTAGGCTCTCAACTGAACCCCAGACGAAAAGCAACAACTATTACAAAGGCACTACAGAAGTCCAGGTAATATCAGGTGGGACAGCCTTGTCCAAAGCATAGAACTTTCTATTCCAAATTACTAGCCAAGAAAGATAAAGGAAGCAAGCCATGTAAGAGAAGTGGTCCAAGAAGAAAATTGGGAACAAGTGTAGTCATAGTATGGTAATAAAGAATGTTGCTCTCAGAATCAGGAAAGATATGGGTTTGAAGTACTAATTCAGATGACCTTGTACAAATTTTAGATTCAGAATATGAGAGATTTAGAACTGCAAGGGAAAACTTCAAGGTCATGCAGCATCCAGTCTGTCCTGCCCCCCCATTTAAGAGACTAAGAAACTGAGTTCCAGAGAGCTTGAGCAATTGATTATAGTCAAACAAGTTTGTAAGGGTCAGAGCCAGGATTTGAACACTGGAGTTTTATTGGCAAAAATAATGGAGTGGTTTATCATTTCTTTCTTGTTCATTTTACAGAAGAAGAAACTGAGGCAATGCAGGTTATGACTATTAAATGTCTGAGGGCAGATTTGAACTCAGGAAGATTAATCTTCTTGATTTCAAGCACAGTGCTCTATCTACTGTGCCATCTGGGTGCTGCTCGTTCCAGTGGAACAGATGACAATTGAGCCCCAGTTTCCTTAACTATAAAAAAAGAATTGATAATATTCTTAAAAGTTAGAAAGACTGATTAATATGTAAAAGAAAATCATTAGGTGACCCAGAAACATGCAAGATTTAAGTATTTTACCATAAAACTACAAAAATATGCCATATAATAATATGAATTGCCATAGAGCTGTACATGAGCCAAGCATATCCTTGCTTCCACACTGAAAGTATGAAAGCCTTCCTGACTCCTCCTTCTCATATTCCTTTGTTGGATCTTCATTCAGGTTACATCCACTAGCCATGAGTATCTCTCGTGGCTTTATTCTGGACCTTCTTTTCTTCTTTCTCTGTAATATTTTAGTTGGTGATATCATTGGCTTCCCTAAATTCAATCATAGTCTTTAGGCAGATGATTTTCATCCCTATCCTCTAATCTTGTGTTGGAGCATCTCAAACTTAACATGTCCATAACTGAATTCTCCCTTCCCCCAACTTCTGCTTCTTCCTAACTTCCTTATTCCAGTCACTCACCAGACAACTTGGTACCACCCTCAACTCCTCATTCTATCTTATCTCCATCATAAAATCCACTGTCAAATCCCATAAAATATATCTTGATAATATCTCTTGTATAAAATCACTTCTCTCCTCTGACATGGCCCTGACCTTAGTACAGATCCTCATCAACTCATGCCTGAACTATTGAAATAGCCTTCTGGTTGGTCTTCCAATCATCACATTTCCTCCTCCATACAGCTGTCATTTTTGTTTTCCTAAAGCTCAGGTCTGACCATGTCATTCATTCAATAAACTCTAATGGCTCTTTATTATCTCCAGATTCATGTATATATAATATCTTGTTTGACTTTTAAAACTGCACATCTTGACTCTCTTCTATCTTTTCCAGTCTATTTGCACCTTATTCTTCTCCACATACTCAGTGAATTACTTTTCCTTGCCACAAACACTTCCTCTCCCAACTCTGTATATTTTCACTAGTTGTTCCCTAGATCTGACACTCTATCCCCTTTTCATATCTACTTTCCTTCAACTCTTCACCTAAAATCCCACCTTCTATATGAAGTTTTTCTCAATCCCCCTTAATTCTATTGCCTTCCTCCATGAGATTATCATGAATTTATATTGTCTATTTCTTGTTTGCACATAGTTGCTTGCATGTTGACTCCCTCTTTATATTGTTATCTTATTGAAAGTAGGAATTATATTTTTCCTTTCTTTGGATTCCTAGTACTTCCCATAATGCCTGATAAATAGTATACTCTTAATATGTATGTGTTAACATTATCAAAAGGGAAAAAATGCTAATTTAGATAATTTGTAAGATTTGTGTTAGCTTTTTTCTTGTTTGGAATTGTTCTAGGGAGGTGGCTGAATCACAGAAACATGCTTGTGAGTTTTTATGAACTGTGGGATAAAGTCAAGCAGTTCATAGAGATGAATGGAAAAACCTGTCAGGAATAACTGTCAATGATAGCAAGTGGCTGTGTGATCTAATGTTTACGGTGGACATTATCAAGTACCTCTCAGAACTGAACTTTAAACTGCAGGGTTCAGCCATCTTCTCAGCCCTCTGCTTTCAAATGGGAAATCATTTGAAGCTAAATTAAAGTATTGGAAAGTACAACTCAAAGGAAATAATATGGTAAATCTCCCCTCTCTGAAAAAACAAAAGCTAAGACTCTTCAGTATGTTGGTGAATGCACAAAACTAATTGAGGCATTTGATGAAAGACTGAAGGACTTGAAAAGCATCTTTGCAATGACATTCAGTGTAGAAGCAGTTGATATGCCTCATACCCTACAAAACAAAATCATTCAGCTGATCACAAAAGTGATGATGAGCTGAAAGCTAGGTACAAACAAACTCCTATTGCTTGAGTTCTATAATGGTTACTTAAGCATTTGAGGAGACAGGCATTGGAATATTCTTCTGTGTTCAGAACAACTTAATGATGCGAGCAATTCTTTTCAAAATTTACCATCAGAGAGAGTTGACTGTGCTCCAGATCGATTGACGTAACCTGGAAAAGCAGTTGGGAATAGCAACATCATCAATACCAGTTGAAGTCACATGCTTCACCAAAGAGAAACAGTGCCAGCCATCACATTAGAGATGCGTTAATTAAATGTTTGATCAAATATAGCAGGCTAATTTTTAAGCTGATAATGTATGGCCTGCAAATGATGTTATAAATATCCAATTGGTCCCTGGCAGAAAGTTGACAATTTCGTATGGTCCGTGTATGATGATATGAATATTCAAATATTCTTAGCAAAATAAAGGTTCCCCCACCCTGATCTAGAAAGACAAAATAAGAAATGATAAGTTGTCCCCTCCCTAGAAAGTCCAACGAAATAAATGGGAAGTGAAAGTCGTAGATAGTGCCCCAAAAAGGACATTAAAAGAATACAGATAGACAATGAGAGCTTTATTGCCTTTATCCATGAATAAGGAGCCACATAGCTATAGGCAGTTTTAGAGATCTGGTGAAGAACTAGGGGAGCCAAAAACAACTGTATCTTGATCTTATATCTTGACTGGGGTGGGGGCAAAGACAACTATATCTTGATCTAACATATATCCTTCTGAGAATCAGCACCTTGCAAATAGGGATTGTTTCATTCCTTGAACTTGTACCTCCAGCCAAGGGTAGAGCAAGGTATTTCTAGTAGGCAGATCTTAGAAAAGGGGGGAGGGATATTGACCCTTATTCAGAGTTATTGGCAGTTATTTACCAAGCACAATTGTTTAGACTCCCCCCCATCCCAAAATAGAGACATGCCTCATTGGATTGTGAAGGGAACCTTTTGTAATTTTTAAAGAGCTATATGAAGAGAATGTGTATTTACAAATATATTTGTGTATACATGCATATACACATAAACACATATCTATCTATCTATCTATCTATCTATCTATCTATCTATCTATATCCATAAATGTCTATCTCTATGAATCTTCCTCTATGGAAAAGGAAACAAGGCATTCTTAGAGGTATTATTCCTTTTATATTTCTCCTTTCCATTTTGGTTGATTCTCAGAAAATCTAAAAATTACCAACAATTCTCCAAATGGTCAAAATATCTATTGAAAAAGAGGTAAATGAATATCGAGTTTTCCCTACTAGAAGTCAGAGTTGTCTGTGTTTTTACGTAAATGTATGTAGAGTCAAGTTTGAAAGTGTGCAGAAGTAGCTTGGAAAATACAAGAACATTAGGGAACACCTCAGGCAGTATCCCAATGCTCAGTCTTCCACATGCTTGAGCCACAGGTGGATAAGGCTAAGCCTTCCTCAAAAGAATATTTCAAGAACTCTAGGATGGGAGACAAATGGCAGGATGAAAGTTTATGATGATGATGATGATGATAATGTTAAGTCTAAAACAACATCCATAAGTGGAAGGGGCTAAATGCTGAGCTTAGAAGATACTAAAATCACCAGAAATTGAGAATGGGACAATAAAGGAGAGCTTCAAGAAGCAGGAATTGTTTGGTGATGTTCATTTTAAAAATTCCCATGCTAGAATCCCTTCTCTCTCTCTTTTTTTTAAGCAAAATCAAGTGTGAATCTCATCTAGACTGCTAAGCGTGGAGAAGAGGGAGAAGAACTGGGGTGGAAGGGACCCTTTGATTGAAGAAGCTTGATCATTCATCAATAATAAGAGGCAAACACTTATGAAATGTATATCTGAGGGCTCAGACGGAAGATTAGAAATACCCATCCGATCTTAGACAAAGCACTTTGTAAGAGTCTAAATTTCCTCACCTGTAAAATATGCCAATAAAACCTTTCCAAAGGTTATTGTAATGATGAATCAACATATGTAAAGGACTTTGCAAAATCTAAAGAACTGAATGCTCTCATTATGAATTATTTAGGAAAACGTCTTTGCAGGCCAAGCCCATTGTTAATTTTATTTTTAATTTAAAAAAAAAATTTGTGCTTTATATAGATGATCTAAGTAACTGGCAGCTAAGCCCCACATTTTTGTGGATTTGCCTCCTTTTAAGGATATTTGATAAGCAGTATCCTAGGTAATTGCTTTCTCATTCCCCAGTCTGACCACTCCCTAATGGCCACAACCATGGAAATAATGAGCATTGTTAGTGAAGAGTTTTCCAACTAATTTGAAGAAGCCTAGCTAAGAGAACAAGTCTGAAAATGAACCCATGTGGGTTTGTGATGTGGATGGAGGAATTGTACTAATGGGCAGATTTTCTTTAACTCCTTGTTTCTAAAAAATAACTTTTTCTGATGTAAAAGTTCCATTTGTGTTATTTAATTACCTAACTCATACTCTTCTTGCTTCTAGCAGTGCATAGCCTCCTACTCACTCCTCCAATTTGTCTTTCCTTCTTCCTCAATGAATCAAATCCCATTTGACAGCTCCGAATGGAAGCAAGGCACAGCAGGGTGGGGGCAGGGGGGTGGTCCTCAGTTAAATTTCCAAATGGGTTTCTTCTCTAGTGTGATCTTCTATTGAAATAACTGCCTCTAGCATTTGGCTCATCTAGAGATCAAATATGATAAATGTTCTCTTTGAAACTTCTCTACTCAATCTGGTATCCTCAAACCTGGCTATAAGTCAAGCTGTTGGTGGGGGGGGGGGGGACGGAAAATGTTTTTTCTGAGTCATCTTTTCTCCCAGGGGAGGTCAGTAACTACTTTGAAGTGAATTAAATTCATTTCCTCTAATCCTTCCTATCCCCTCAAGGAGAATATACAAATTAATCTTCAATGACTTTTGTACAACCCATTTCAAAACACACCAATCATATAGAGACTGGGACCAAATGTATTGTTACTTTTCAACCTTTCTTGAAATAATATATTTAGGGATAATAGTGTTAAAACTACAAAGCTTGATTTAAAATTGAACCTATCAGATTTCACATTGGGGGAGGAGGGAGAGTTTAGTGAAGAGATGGGAGAGAGAAGGGTTTGCTTTAGATGTAGAACCAGAAAACTGAGTTCTAGGAAATTCTTGACTATTCTTTTTTGAAACACCCCAGACTTGCCAGAGTAAGAGAGAACAACAGATTGGAAATGTACCACAGTCTGCACATGTATTAGCTGACCATGAGGCTAATGTATTCCTTTGTCTCTCCTGTTTCATATTGACCCCCCTCTGGCACTTAATTCAAAGCACAGGCTTTTGATAAAAATGATAATATTATAGATTAATCTTGAATACTGACTTGTAAAGGCATAAGCTGCAGTTATTGAGGATATCGCCTCACAATCACTCTGATTCATGGATAATGGTCTGGTTGACATTTGTATAACATTTTGAGGTTTGCAAAGGCTTTGAACTTCACATTCTCTGTAAAATATAGGGGGAGCCTATTTTAGATGGAAAGAACTGAGGTTCATAAAAGTTAAATGACTTGCCTATGGTCTCACAGGTGATAAGTGCAAGAGGTAACCCTCTAAGGCAGTTCATTCTAACTCCTAGTCCCCCTTTTCTGTCTATTATACCATGCTGTCTAAGATATTCTTGGAAATCAGCCATGGCTTAGGGAGAAGTTACAAAATTCCCCCTCTTATCCTCATCATCTGAAAAGTGTAAATACTTTTTACTTTTTTAAAATTTAGCAATTTTTAAATCTACTTTTTAAAAAAATTAGCAATATTAAATGAGTATTAGGAAATCTATCATTTTTGTATCATGAAAATGCCTATAGAAAAGTTCTCTAGTGTCCAGAGGCATTCCCAGAGTAGACCATGTTTATATGAATGGTTTCTTAGTCTCCTCCAAACACAACTGGTCTCTGAAATTTCTTTAATCAGATCTGGGCTATGAAGGATTGCTAGAATTAGCATAGATGGAGAGAAAAAAGAAATTCTTGGGTAATGGCATTGGAAAACCTAGGCAGAAATATGATTTCCTTTAATTCCCATGAAAAGATTAGGAGAAACGTAGAGATTGATAACAGGCCATTAAACAAAGGACTGAGAAAGGGTAAATATACAGAGGAGTCTAACTCCCTGGTAGAAATAAAGAAATTACTTGATTTTGTAGGAATACCCAGAAATGAAATATACACTGTCATATGAAAAAATGCTCTAAATTATTATTGATTACAGAAATGAAAATTAAAGCATTACTGAGGTACCACTTCACACCTCTCAGATTGGCCAATATGACCAGAAAGAATAATGATCAATATTGAAATATGGGACACTAATGCATTGTTGGTGGAGTTGTGAACTGATACAACCTTTCTGGAGAACAATTGAGATTATACCCAAAGGGCAAAAAAAAATGCATCCCCTTTGATCCAGCAACACCACTGCTGGGTCTTATCCTGAAGAGATCATGAAAAGGGGTAAAATTCCCACACGTACAAAAGTATTCATAGCAGCTCTGTTTGTAGTGGCAAAGAATTGGAAACTGAAGAGATTCCCATCCATTGGGGAATGGTTGGAAATTTTGATATATGTATGTGATGAAACATTATTATTCTATAAGAAATCATGAGGGACAAGATTTCAGTAAAGCTGTAAAGACTTGCATGAATTGATGCTGAGTGAGATGAGCGGAACCAGAAGAATATTGTATACCTTAATAACAACATGGGGTGATGATCAACCTTGATGGACTTGCTCACTCCAACAGTACAGTAATCAGGGACAATTTTAGGGGATTCAGAGAAGGAACTTTGGATTACCATTTTCAATTTTTAAAAATTGTCTTATGTATTACATAATTTTGTTATCTCTAATATTTTATTTCTTTTGGGTCTGTTTCTTATCTCAACGCATTCAATTTTGATCTATGCATATCATGGAAGTAAATGTAAAGCTTATATCAAATTGCCTTCTGGTGGGGGGAGGGGGAGGGAAGGGAGAGAGGGAGAAAAAAATTGTAAAATTCAAAACCTTGCAAAAAATGATTGGTAGAAATTACCATTGTATGTAATTGGAAAACAAAATATTTATATAATTAAAAAAATAAAATAAAATAAAATGCGTGAATTGGACTAGATGCTCTCTAAAGCCCCTTCCAGCTCTGATTCCTACAAAGCTTGTTTCCATACAATTTTCAGAAATAGCTGCTTGGCTTTTCAGGAGGCTTTTGTGTGTGTGTGTGTGGGGGGGGTTTTACAGGGCAATGGGGTTAAGTAACTTGCCCAAGGTCACATAGCTAGGTAATTAATTAGTGTCTGAGGTCAGATTTGAATTCAGGTCCTTAAGGAGTTTTCTTGATCATGAAATAATTATCAGGCTCCTTATATCAGAATCCAACAAGAAGGCTGACCTATGAATAAGAATTGAAACATGATTCATTGAGCACTTATGAAAAATTCTAATCTCTAACTTTGCTGAAGAAATCACATTTTAAGTACTTCACTAATAAAACACCATTTGCCCTGGGTATTGAATTTCTTTAAAAGAAAACAAACAAAAAAATCTCATATGTATTAGTCTGCACCTTGTTATTGCAATAGTATTAACTCATTTTTCTTTCCTTCCTTTGCTCCTGGTTCCCATCTTAAAAGACAAAATTTCAAATTACATAGTCAATGTATTTGCTTTGTACAATGCTTTGACCATGTAGGGGAGAGGAAGAACATTTCCTTTCAAATAATTTTAAGGACAAAATGACCTTCAATGGAGGAAAGAGACTGTATCTGACAATAATTGTATCCCCAAATTCCAGAGAACAGTAGGTCCTAGTATATAAGGTTGCAGAACACTCTGTTCTCATTTATCCCTCCAATATTACTAATAATAGCAGTTCACTTTCTTTTTAAAATATATTTTACTGATATCTTTTTCTTTCATATAACTTAGATTTCTGCCTATTATGTTTCCTGTCCTCCTTCCAGATAGCCTTCTCTTATAACAAAAGATTTAAAAAAAAAGAAAACCAGTTAAGCCACTCAATAGTTTAGTGTTTATTATATGCTAAGAGCTTTAGAATTATTAATATAGTTTTAAAATTTGAATATTAATATATTTTAAAAATATGACCTTATAACCACTTCTACATTCCCACCTCTGAAGTGGAATGGCGTTTCTCTTGTTTTGGAACATGTCAATTCTTTTAATTTCACAATATTGATTTTCAGGTTTTTGGTGGTGGTTCTTTTTACATTGTTGAAGTCATTGTATATATGTTTTTTCCTGCTTAACATACTTCATTTTGAATCAGTTCATTGAAGTGCTTTCATATTTCTCCATAGCCTTCATGTTTGTTGTTTATTATAGCACAGATCATACTCTTACATTTTTTAAAGGTTTTTTTCCCCAAGGCAAATGGGGTTAAGTGACTTGCCCAAGGTCACACAGGTAATTGTTAAGTGTCTGAGGCTGGATTTGAACCCCAGGTACTCCTGATTCCAGGGGCGGTGCTCTGACCATTGCACCACCTAGCTGCCCCAATACTCTTACATTCTTGAACCATAATTTGTTTATCCATTCCTCAATTTCTTTGCTGCCATAAAAGGTGAGCAGTCCATATTTCTCTCATTATCATGCAGACATGTTATAGAAGTATTAATATTTCTATTCTACAGATGAATAAACTAGGACTCAGAGAGACTAAACTACTTATCTGTGGTTTTATGACTGATTAGCATTAAAAGAGGGACTTGAACTCAAATCTTATATCTAAAACCATTCCATTACATTTTACTGTCTTTTTAATCAAGCAAAAATATCTTTATGTACAGCTAATATAATCTCTTTGTTACATGCTATAGAGAATGCAAAGAAGTCCATTTTGTTTTTCCATCAAATAGCTTAGAATGTAGTTGAGGCAACTGGCGTATATACACAGAAGTATAATTAGCAATACCAATCTGTGAGTGAAAAGTGTCAAATAAACAGTAGAACAAATCCAGAAGAGAGAGAGATTACTTCTGTCTTAAGGTTTGCAGGAAAGTCTTCAGTGGAGAATGTGAGCTTTGAATTGAGCTTGGAAGATTAAGTATAATTGAGAGAAATGAAAAGGAAAAGCAAAGTTGTATTTGGGAATGTGTGCTCTGAAAAGGAGGACAAGAGCACAGTAAAGACCAAAATGTGATTGATATTTTTGAGGTGATAAAGAATATAATAGTAACAGTGAAAAAGGGATGGTGATTTGAAAAGTTCAACCTCTCCTATTTTTCCCCTAACGCTACTACTACCTCATTGCCCAAGCAGATTTATTTTGTTGCTAATTCTGAAACTCTGGTCGTAAATAATACTTCTGACAAAACACTCAAGAGTTAGCTCTATCTCTTTCTGTCTTCTCAAGATATTTCTTCCACAATTGCTTCCTCCCAACTATATTTCTAATAAATATACCTCATTAACAGATGTTGTGTGCTCACTCATTTATAAAAGACAAAATAAACATTTGAAACAAAGAAAGTTAAATACCAATTTGCCCCAGTGCTCAGAGGAAAAGGTTATAAGTTCCCCTGAAGGAAAGGGGATATAAGAGATTCAGAATTGCCATTTTGGAAACTGTAGACCAGGAATCATATCTCAATAAGTCAACTTCTCTCCTTATTACTTGTTGACCTATTCACTATCTCTCCTTATAATCCTGGCCCCTTTGTGGTGGCTGTCTCTTTTCTATGCTATATGTCTCTGAATAGCTGTGTTTTTCCTCACTCAATATAACTTCCTATAGCTTTCCTTTCTACAGTTCCACATTGCTTCTGCTTATCCCATTAAGAAGTGGTATCTTTATGATGCTGTTACCACCTGCATTCAGTGAAATGATTTTTAAAGATTACTGTAAGTCATAATGTGTCATTCCATACTGTTTTTTTCATTCAAGTGAACTCATTTGTACTTCTTAAAGATATTATCTGTATGGTTCTTATTTATTTAACACCTTGTAGTTGGTCCCTTTTCTATGATTAAGTTTGGAGTTTTCAGAGGTAACTACCTTCCAAAGGTACAAGTTGAAAAGTAGAGGACAGTAAATCTAAAAAGGTAGATTGGGGTCAAACTACAGAGAAGTTTGAAGCAAGCTGAACAGGCTTTCCCCTGCTATAAAAATAAGATGCTACAGGTAGGGATTTTGGTTTCTCCCATTAAGTATTCACCAAGTTCTCCCTCTCAGTTCTCAGTTGTTTACATTAACATTGGAAACATGACATCCTCTTCTCATATACGTAGTTGATTGTGGTTTTTTCCATGATTGTAAGCAAATTTTGTATGTATTGTAAGAAATTATAATACATATTGTAAGTAAAAATAATTTTATTTTTTCCCCAATTATATATATTAAGGTAATTTTTAGTATTCAGTTTATAAGTTTCAAGTTCCATATTTTTCTCATTTCTTCTCTTTCTCTGTTCCAAAAATGGCAGGCAATTTGATAAAGGTTTTACAATTGCTATCATGTAGAATATAATTCCATATAAATCAGTTGTGAAAAAAGAAACAACAAAAGGAAAAAAAGGAAAAAGAATGAAGTGGAAAAAAAGTATACTTTGATCTGCATTCAGAGTCCATCAGTTCATTAACTGAATAAGGAGAGCATTTTCCCTTCTGAGTCTTTTGTTGTGCTGCTGAGAAAAGCTGTCATTTATAGTTGATCATCACACAACATTGTTGATACTGCATACAGTGGTTTCTGGTTCTGCTCCCTTCACTTTGCAGCAGTTTATACAAGTCTTTCCAGGTTTTTCTGAAATCTGCTTGTTCATCACTTCTTATTGCACTATAGTTTTCCATTACATTAAAGTACCACAGCTTGTTTAGTCATTCCCCAGTTGATGGGCATCCCCTTAATTTTTTATATTTTGTCACCACATAAAAAAGGCTGCTATCAATAGTTTTTGCATTTGTATGTCCTTTTCTCTTTTTTATGATCTCTTTGGGATAGAGATCTAATAGAGAGGTATTTCTGGATCAAAGGGCATACCCTGTTTGGCTGTCCTTTGGGCATGATTCCAAATTGCTCCCCAGAATGGTAGAATTAGTTTACAACTCCAACTGTACCCTAATTTTCTCATAACTTCTCCAACATTTATCACTTTCGTTTTTGTTGTTATATTAGCCAAAATGTTGTTTTAATTTGTATTCTTTAGTCAAAAGTGATTGAGGGCACATCATCTGAAAACATTTTGTTCATATCCTTTGACCATTTATCAATTAACAAATTCAGTTCTCTATATATTCTTGGTTGTAGTCCTAGATCATTTGCATTCCAGAATATTATGTTACATACATCCAATCCTTTAATGTTGCAGGTGTTAAAGTTCTGTATAATACTGGTTGTGGTTCCCTGATATTTGAATTGTTTCTTTCTGGTCACTTGTAGTATTTTTTTTCTTGACTTGATAATTCTCAAATTTGACTATAATGTTCTTTGGAGTTCCTTGTTTTTTAGGGGGATTTTTTTGCAAGGCAAATGGGGCTAAGTGACTTGCCCAAGGCCACACAGGCTTAGTAATTATTAAGTGTCTGAGGTCAAATTTGAACTCAGGTCCTCCTGACTCCAGGGCCAGTGCTCTGTGCCACCTAGCTACCCCTGGAGTTCTTACTTGGGCTTCTCTTTCCTGAGGCAATTGGAAGATTCTTTCAATGTATATTTTGCCCTCTGCTTCCAGACCTGTTTTCCTTGATAATTTCTTGAAAAGTACTGTCTAGGTCCTCTTTTTGAACATGGATTTAAGGTATTCCAATGATTGGAATAGATTTTACTAACACTAAAAGTTATAGGCATCTCTACAGAAGTGCAGAAGTTGATACTTTCCCCTGTGTTTTGGGGAATAAGACTGGCTTTAAATATATAAAAAATATACTTTCCTTACTTGACAGAAGGGAAGAAAGCCCTTTGGTCTCCTTTTACTTATAGTAGCCTCAAACTCAATATTCTACTAAATTCTCTTTAAATTTATTTTATTTTATTTTTAATTTATGGAATAGAACAAATATTTCCATAACAGAATATAATAATTAAAAAGATAATTGCAAATCTATCATGTATCATGAATTTAACTTGCAAATTTCTTTTTTCTTCTTTTTTCTTTCTTCCCTCCCACCCCTACCCTGTAGGTGACTACTTAGACAGAAATAAATATAAGCACACATATATATGTGTGTGTGTGTGTGTGTGTGTGTGTGTGTACACACATATACACATGCCCAAAATATGTATGCATGTGTGTGTATGTATATGTGGTTATTCTATACAAGTTCCTTTTTGCCAATTGTTTCTATGCATGCATATAGCATCTTTCATCATATATCCCTTATTTATCCTTTATAAATAATGGGTATTTAAATAGTCAAAATGATTTATTTGACCAAAAGTCACTCAAAGCAATATTGCTGTTACTGAATACAGTGTTTTCTTGGTTTTGCTCATTTTCATTATTCATTATTTTTAGGTAAGTCTTTCCATGTTTTTTTTCTAAGTTCATTGAGCTCATCAATGCTTATAACATAGTAGTATTTCATCATAACCATATACCACAACTTCTTCAGCCATGTAATATCCTCTTAAATAAAATGACCTGTTAGGAAAAGCATATATGCCTCTGTAATCCTATTTCTAGTCCCTTCATTGAGATTTATAAGCTGTGTGACCTTAATCAACTCACCTAACATCTTTGAAACTCAATTAACTCATCTGAAAAACCAAGAGGGTCTCAGAAGATCCTTTTTAGATCTAATATTCCATTGTTCTGTGAAATCATTGCCATCAGAGCTTTGGTTTTTTGGATTAAGATGCCAAATTTTTTTTCACAGGAAATCAATTATATAAATAGCATGCATTTACTAATCACTTTTTGTGTTTATGAAGCTGGAAATGAAAATCTAAAAGTGAGATAATACTTATCTCTAGGAGCTTACATTCTGTTAGATTAAAAAATAGGAACTTCTAAATTAATATACAAAGTCATTAGTCAAGAACATTTTTAATGAGAGAAAAAACACAAGCTATATAATATAGTAGGAGAGAGAAATTTGAAGAAATGATCTTCCAGTATAATTGCACAGCCATGGGTCAATATAAAAGGATGGAAGAGATGCAATAAGTAGATAAATAGCACAAAAAGACAAATATTCTTTACTTCCTAATTTATTTGCTAGTTTGCTGTTCCTGAAATTCCACTCTAAAAATAGGGAGAAGCTGCTATCACTGTGGGAGTATGAGTTCAGGGAGTCTTATTAATTGATAGGGAGAAAGATAAATTCCTGACCTTCTAGTAGTCAGTTCTTTGTTTATCAAGCAATCTGGGGAATATAATAATGACAACTCATATTTCTATATCTCTGCAAGACCTACAGAGCATTTTCCTCATTAAAACTTTGTGAGGGAAGTAGTATAAATATTATTATCTCTACTTTTCAGATGAGGAAAATCAATGTTCAGAGGGATAATGAAATTTACCAACAAAATTCAAATCCAAGTTTTCAGAATTTTAAAAAAGAGTGCTTTTTCCCATCATATCAAAGATTTCTTAGAAAATTGCTCCCTGACCTGGTTCTCAATCTTCCATAGGAGGCTCTCAAAGGGAGTGTGTATTCACTTATACACCTTTGAATCACTCACTCACTCACTCACTCACTCACTCACTCATTCAGTCGGTCAGTCAATCAGTCTTTCATCATTTCTTGAGTATCTTGAGACTGAATATCTCTTACCTTCCCAATCTGAATACTATCCTCTTACTACATACAGAACATTGCATTCTTGCAGACATATACTCATTGTAGAGGATACATGTTCATATTCTACATGCCCCATAGATTTTAAGTTTCTTGAATTACAGTGACCATTTTATATTTTAAATAATTCTCTCTAGCTTTAGCATAGTGCCCTTGCACAAAATTGGCATTTAAAAAATTTGTCAAATTTGATCAAATGATGGTGATTCTTTGCATGCATTAACACTGTCATAATAATAAAGTTTCCCCAATGTCAAAACATGTCAGTCTGCAGTGATTGATTTTTTTGAAAATTCTCTGTAATTTAGTTTTTTTCAAAGATGTGCTATCACTTGAGGGAATTAGTTATACAGGATACAAAGACCCCATAATGGTTTTTTAAAATTATTCCTGGGATATCAAGTATTTCAAATATTTCAGATTCAGGTATATCCTTCCTTTCAGCTGTTGGACAAAAGAGACCTAGAGGAAAAGGACAAAAAAAAAAACATGCAGTCAGACCCTTGGGTCCCCATGTAGTACACAGTGTCTTTGCAATGTGCCTGAGTAATAGTTGGTTGTCATTGAAATGAAAGATTGAAAAAAAAACAAAACAAAACCTATGGCAAAGAACCTACTCAAAGATATTTCTTGAAGTCTAACCTTCCTATCTGCCCTTTAAAAATTATCATGTTAAGAAAAAATGCTTTGGGGCTCTTAATAAAGTTGGGCCTCTCTAATAATTTTTTAAATTTCATTATTTTCCTAATTTTTTTCTAGTTTGCTATTCCTGAAATTCTACCCAAGAATGTAGGCCACTAGAGGGTCAAGAAATTAGCTTCCTCCCTATCAATAAACAACAAACAATCAGTGAACCTCCCTGAACTCAAAACCCCACAGTGATAGCAACTTCCCTAAAAACCACCTAAAGAAATTTGTTCTCTTTTTTTAGAACATTTGTTCTTAATTTGATTTTAATTTCTAATTGATTTACTCTGAAATGGTCTTTAAAATGTCAGCTTTAGTTCAAGGCATACGGTGAGATGTCTGATAGACTAGAATGAAGGTGTTGGTCAGAGAGTGACCATCTGTTGCTCCTTTGCTGAGAATCCTTATTTGGGTGAAGGACGAAGAGAGATGATACTGGAATCTAAAGACTGAAGGGGTTAGGAAGGAAATCTTCCTTTAGATCAGACAAGTGCAGAAATTCAGGCTTGGGATTGGAATGCAATGAAATTTATGAGGAAAATATGAGCATAAATATTTAACAGAGAGAAATTTACACAACTATAAAAGATCCAATCCCACTGATTCAAGTTTGATCAAATCATAGGGATGGCCTCTCTGCTTCTTTGAAGAGAATGCAGTCCAACTTATGCACAAGAGATATTATCTATGCATATCTTTTCTCTCCCATTAGAATTGTAAACTCCTTGAGAGCAAGAAGTGATTTTTTTATCCTTTGTAATTAGCACTTAATAAATTAGTATTGATTGACTGGCTGACTCCTACCACTTGCTTTTTTTAAGAAAGATTTTTATTTATTTTGAGTTTTGAGTTTTACAAATATCCCCCCATCCTTTTTTTAAAGGTTTTTTTTTTTGTAAGGCAAACGGGGTTAAGTGGCTTGGAATGGAGGGTTTGGAATATGATATTTTGGAGGACAGAGAAGGTACATTTACTACCTTAAATAACCTGCCCAACAAAACTGATTATAACGTTTCATCAGAAAAAAAATAGATCCTTAATAAAATAGAAGACTTCCAGCCCTTCCTGATAAAAAACACAGAATGGAGTAGAAAATGTGACATTCAAGCCCAAGACTTGAGAGAAGCATAGAAAGATAAGCACAAAAGAGCACATCAAGAACTCAATAAGTTTAAATTTTATATTCCCATATAGAAAGATAGGCTATATAACTCCCAAGAACTTCATCTTTATGACTGAAGTCTTTTAGAAAGATGCTATTCTTGAACTTGAAATACCACATACAGGGATAGACCAGCCACTTCTACTTTCTCCAATCAAGGTCCTACAAGTGTGACCAAGATTCTACCTATGTGGGACCTGTCTTCTGCAGTCACTCTGTGTGACTTCTCCTTGATCCTTCTCAAACACAACCCTAGTCAAAATTCTGAAGTCTTTGCTGTTTCTAGTTGTATCTTTCCATTCCTTTATTCCCTTCATTCAGGCAATCAGTGTCTTCTTAGTATCTAGGAGTGACCCCCTGTCGATACCAGCATCAAGAAAGAAATTGGAATGAATCACTTCTCTTCAATTTGGATTTAAGTTCAGTATATTACTTCTCCCAGGTATATTTGCATTTGCTTTATTCCTAGGGGAGGAATGAAAGATTTTTTTTTTTCCATCAAAGGAATTTCATGTATCACTGATTCCAGACCCAGTATTCTACCACTACATCACCTAGTTAAGTGAATAAAGAGACTTTGGAAGATGGTGTTAGTCTTTCCAAATGTCTCTGAAATCTACTCTGCTGGTCCCATAAACAATTTGATGTATAATGCTTATATACAAGAGTTGGCTGTCATACTACCCAGAAGAAGGATCCATAAGAAGGAAAAGATTCTGGAATTTTTAATATTAAAAACCAGTTATGAACTAATCCAAAGAGAGGGAGGGAAATTGGGCACAACATTGATTAAACAATTAGCCTATAAATTATCTAGTTATATATGACTTGGCTGAATTTAATCACCTATTTCTTTCTTTTGGTGCCCAGAGTCTATCCTGACCAGTAGCGAATAGTCATCTCATCATCTGCCAAGATTGTAGGCACCAAAGATTAAGAGCTGTGTGTCAACAAATTAGAAACAAAAGAAAGCAAAATAAGGAGAGAATATGCTTAAAAGATGTGAAATTGGGCTTTGAGTATACTACACAATTAATTTCCCTCTTAACAAGCTCCTTTTGAAATGGCTTATATCTACTGGAAAATTTAAGCCAAAAGGAAGGGAGGTAAACACATATTTTAGTAGCTTGGCAGGTATCTTGGATACAAATAGGTTTCTTCCCTTGGTAGCAGTTTATATGCTCCTAGCAAAGAAGGCTTCTAGAGAGGAATTTTATTACCGGCACTGAGACAAATTTGATGGTAACACCTTTAAACAACCTTAAGGCTACTGATAAATAAAGTGACAAAAAAATCTGTGACTTTGCTCCCTCTGACTGTCATCAATGTTATTCCCTTTGACAGATGCTAGCATTACTTGAGCTAAATTTTCTCATGGTGGACAAAGTGATAAACACAATGACAAAGCAAGACATAGATATTTTCATACTCCAATGTTAAGATGAAAATCTGATGAAAAATTTCAAAAGTCATATAAAAAATTAATAGTTTGGGGGTGGGTTGGGGAGGAATGGGAGGTAGAAATAGTTTATAATATTAGCTAAAATATGTATACCTCTCTTTAGAGTTAACAATCCACTTAAAGAATGCATCATTGAAGTAAAACGGCACTTATTAAGTATTGGATATCAAAGATGTAAAAAATATTATTTCATTAGATCTCAGCTAGATGACACAGTAGATATATTAATGACCTCAAAGTTGAGATGAATTGAGTTTATTGTCACTGTTCAGTGGTTTCAGTTGTGTCTGATTCTTTGTGATCCCATTTGGGTTTTCTTGGCTGAGATACCAAAATAACTTGATTTCCTTCTCTAGTTCATTTTATAGATGAGAAAATGGAGGTAAAAAAGTGAAGTGATTTGCCCAGGGTCACCCAACTAGTAAATATTCAAGATCAAATTTGAACTTAGGAAGATGGGTCTTCTGATTCCAAGCCCCATTTGCTCGTCTTGAGTTTTAATCCTGTCTTAGAGATTTTCTTAGCTGTGTGACCTTTGACAAATAATTTCATTCTTCTCAGCCACACATTTCATTTGTAAAATGGTGGTAATAATAACCCTTACTGCACAGGGTGGTTCCGAAGATCAAATAAGATGACAAGTATGGAGTGCTTTGCAAATTTCAAAACAGTATAGAAATACTAGCTCCCTATAACCTTGTGAGGTGGACACTAATATTATTCCCATTTGACAGATGAGAAAAGTTAAATGACTTGTCCAGGGCCACACAACTAGCAAATGTCTGAGTCAAGAGGCAATTGAAGTTCATGACATCTTCAAGATGAGCATCCCTTCCTCAGGATCATCCAGAATGAGCCCTCAAATGTAGAGAAAGAAGTTCTAAATCTGCAAATGTCACAAGAGTTCAGTGGAAGAAAATAAAGAAAATTTTCTTAATTGTTCCTCATAATCTTGAAAGAACATAGCAGGATAATTAATGATAAACTAGGTTGCTCAAAGTGTCAACTCGATTCTGATGAGAGAGAGAGATAGAAGGGAGGATGCAATGCTAAAGAAGGAACAAGGACCAGACTATAGAAAATCATGAAATGAGCAAAATTTGCCAATTTCTCTTTCCTTTTGTTACCTATTCTTGTTACTCACCTCAGTCTCCTTACTTTGATTTTCTTTGCAAACCTCCAGTTTACTTCAGTTATATCAGACCACTAAAGCATCAGTTAATCAGCAAACATTTAAAGGTTTACTTACCATGTGAGGAGCTGTGCCAAGCATTAGCGATACAAAGACAAGATAAATCAATCCCTGACCTTGGGAAGCATATACTTGAATAGGGAATATAACACATATATAACAAAAGACAGAATATGTTAATACTAATATATTCAAAATAAAAGTTTGGGGGCATATCAGCAGCTGTGGGTCCAGGAAAGTCTTCAGAACATCATATTCTAGACCTTTCTTTTTCCTAATTAATTGTCCTTTCAGACTTTACCCATCTTGGGTTCCTTTCCTTAAAGACTTTGGTAGTTAATGGTGATGATGATTTTGGGTTGGTGTATTATTTGGTGTTAATGGACTAGTTAGGCTGCCCCTTATAGATTATACTTGGTTTTTCATGGTTGCTTTTCCCTAGAAATCATTTTAATGACTGATATCTAGCTGTCAGCAAGTATCGTGCAAGTCTGCAGTTGTTTTCATGGGTTGCCATATTGTTGTTGGCTGACCTAATGCCAATTGACAATTTATTCAGTCTGTGACAAGATGCTTGACATTGAAGGGAACATTCTCTAGAACAGAAATAGTTGTGAAGCCATAGATGCAGAAGAATATGGCTGAGCAAGATTTCCATAATGACATCAGGAAGTGGCCCAAGGGCTTGTATTTTGGTCATATAGTGAAAGAAAAATAGTGTGGGAAGGAAAGAACATAGACATAGAATCAGTATTATGCTGAAGGAACATTTGATTTGACAGAATTCAGTAGAGGAAGATTCCTCTTCCTGAATTCATATCTGGTCTCAGACACTTACTAGTTGCATGTGACTCTGGGCAAGTTAATAAGTCTGTCTGCTACAGTTTCCACATCTGTAAAATGATTTGGAAAAGGAAATGGAAAAATAATCCAATATCTTTGACAAGAAATCTCTAAGTGGGGTCACAGAGAGTCAGATATTACTGGAAAGTGACTGGAAAACAGCAACAGATGGTTAAGAAAATTCATTGTTTAGATGATGAAGATGTTTATCTTTCTTTCTCAAAGAAGACCATGACATCAGGGAAGTGATGTCATGACACGCATATGAATTGGATTTGAGTGAGAGGGTCCTGTGTTGTCATCAGTCTCACTTTCTTCTCCATAGTCATCTGGGTCCAGTGCCCAGATAGGAATCAGGAATGACTGGAGATGGTATTGGATGCAAGATAAACAGGATTAAGTGACTTGCCCAAGGTCACACAACTACCACTTGTCTGAGGCTGGATTTGAACTCAGATCCTACTGAGTTCAGGGCTAGTGCTATATACATTGCACATATAGCTGCTTTCATTATTTGGAAGAAAAATCATGGATACCAGGATCAGTTATGGCTGGAAAAACCCTGATTGTATGATGAAACTTAATCTGTAAAATTACATTAAACTAGGTACAAGGGCTTTCCCTGATTTACATACCACCACGGCCTGAATTATAGAGGAACGTATATATGTGTGTATATGTGTGTTTCCATATTTATTTATTTATATATGTATAAATATATTTATATCAGTGCAAAGATAAATGATAAGAACTTATTGATTTGTCTAATATAAATTATCTGCATTGCTTATTTACTGAACTCCTTGTCTGACTAGAGGAAGTGAGTTAGGGGAGATGAAATGGGGGAAGTGACACCTTGACTAAAGGCTTTAGGCATGCAAGATTCTGAATGGACAGTAATAGGACACAGGACATGCAGAATTCTGTAAAATATTGAATGCTTCATTCCCTTGATTGATACAATGTCAGAAGAATGTCCAGAGAAGTAAATGAAATATTTAACATCAAAGTCTTTCACTACTTAAACATTTATGAACACTGTCCAATTTTTCATATTATCTCCCTCTATTTGATGTTTAGTTGGTTCAGTCATGTTCTACTCTTTATGACCCTCCTTGGGATATTCTTAGCAGATACTGAAATGGCTTGCCATTTCCTTCTCTAGTTTATTTTACAGATGAGGAAATTGAGGCCAATAGGGTTAAGTGACTTGCCCAGAGTCACACAACTAGCAAGTGTCTGAGGCCAAATTTGAACTCAGGAAGAGGTGTCTTCCTGATTCCAAGCCCAGTGCTCTATCTATTGAACCACTTCAGGTAGCTGACCCTATCTTCCTCTATACTACAAAGTATAAGGAACTTCCACATTGTAACTCATTTGTCTCCAGTTGGAGAAATGTCCCCAAACACCTTGGACTCATCATAGTTTTGATACATACCCTCAAAGTCAGAGATCTTATGGTACCTGTCCTCTAGTCTCATAACCCAACATTCAATCAATAGACGTCAATAGAAAGGAGGAATTGTTTTGTTTATTTATTTTTATAATAGTAGCCTTGGTAGAAACGCAATTCGAACATGTGCTTCAAACCTTGCATTATAGAGCATACACAATAATCTTTCATATACATTTTTCAAAATTTATATATTGTATTGGATTTGTATATATACATTTCAGTTTGAGACAACTGAAGTTTGCCAACAAACATCAGGACAACCTCATTACAAAATGATTTTCTGAGAAGTGCTCAGCCAAACAAATGGTATTTTAAATCACATTTTCACAAATCACATCAAGTTTGAAGACTTGATGGAGTTAATCTGAGATTCTCGTTTCCCCATTTTATCACTATAGAATTTGAAAAAGAAAACAATGGAAGACAGAAGCATTAGGCACTTGAGAAGCTCTGTGGAGAAGCTGTCAATGAATGTGAAAACTATTTTTTTCACACACACACAAACTGTGCAATACTAATTGATAAAGCAAATCTTAGATAAAATTCACCATTAAACATTTGCAGCATGTCTATGGCCATGAATTAGATGAGAAATTATTTAATTCACAGACTTAACCAATAAGATATAATAGCTCCAGGATAAATCTCATGCTACAGGAACAGTAAGGCAGTGATTTTTAAAAATGTTGGGGTTTTTTAAAATGTATGAAATCAATTCAAGCTGAAGTTTTTTTAACCAAGACATTTTGAGACATGTAACATCTTTGTTAACTCCTGTGGCCAATCAATTCGTCATCTTTTGAGTCACGTGACCCAAATTGGGTCATATGAATTGCTTGTTCCTTATTAAATTTTTTTATGATACAAAATGCTTCCTGTATTTGAGGAGAAAAATGCTAAATAATCCAATTAGATGAATCCCCTCCCCTTACAATTCATGCTGATTGAAAATCCAGTAGAATGCAAACTCCATGAGAACAGGTGTTGCTTTTCATTTTGTCTCTTTATTCCTTTAATAACAGTAAGTTATTAGCAAATTCTTGTTGAAGTTAATTCATTAGCATTATTAAAAGCCCTCTCTCATCTGTACTTAATTATAAATTTTAACGATCACTTTCCATTGGCTGCTGAAATACAAAAGAAGGAGAAACAAGAATAGTACAAAGACAGAGAGAGACAAACAGACAGAGAGAGACAGAGACAGTGACAGAGGACAGAGACAGAGACAGTAAAAGAGAAAGAGAGACAGAGATACTCACAGGGCTGGCCACTATGAGTCACTATGAGGCTCTACTATCAACCCATTTGAAAGACTGGGAAACCGTCTAAAAAGCCTATGCTCATTATAACTTGAAAGCCACCCAAATTTATCATACAAACTGCTGCATCTCTTTATCTTTAGCCAGGATAGTCTCTCCATTCATTATTCCCACTCCGCTCTTTATTGCCAACATCCTTATTTGCTTTGTTGTTGTTCAGTTGTTTTCTTACCTTGTGTGAGGTTTTCTTGGCAAAGATTCTGGAGTGATTTGTATTTTCTTCTCCAGCTCATTTTACAGGTGAGGAAACTGAATAAGATGATGACACTTATGTGTCTGTGACCACATTAGAACTCAGTTCTTCCTCTCTCCAGGCTTGGTGCTTTATCTGCTGTGCCACTTAGTTCCCTTATCTGCTTTAACATTGGGCAAATACTAGTCTAAATGACAAATATTCACAGTAGATTTCAGGGTATCATCAGTGTCAACATTTTAAGGAAAGTAGGAACGAAGATTAAACTTGTAAATTAGGTTTTGAACTCCTCAGATGAAGACATGTGCAATACAACTGTTCATATTTTGTGGTGACCAGACTTGAAATACCAATGTAAGATAAGTTCCTTGCTATTAAACTGTCATAGGTAGACAATATCAGAATATCACCATGTTGGCCAAAAGATGATGAATCGTTTGGCCACAGGAGTTAACAAAGATGTTCTACTCAGATAGAGTAGTTGATAATAGAAAAGAAACCATAATAAAATTTGCTCTTTAAGAGATCCTATACAGAACTGGGGCCAGAGGGGGATGTTACATGTTGTCTCAAAAACATATACCTACATTTTTCAATTACTAAGCAGGTGATAATTCTAGCTGAAAGTCTTGAATCAAGACGAAGACAAATGGTTATTGATATCATTAGCATCATTCACCTACTGTTCCACACAAAAAGTCTGAATACAATACTTTGATATGGAATAGAGATAATCTTTGTTTCTTATAGATTCTTTTTTGTTTGTTTTTTGCAAGGCAGTGGGGTTAAGTGACTTACCCAAGGTAAGTCAGCTAGGCAATTATTAAGTGTCTGAAGTTAAATTTGAACTCAGGTACTCCTGACTCCAGGGTCAGTGCTCTATCCACTGTGCCACCTAGCTGCCCTTCCCATAGATCCTTAAAGGCAGTTGGTCACAAACTCAAGAAGGCCCTACTAGGCTTTTGAGATGTAGAATACTGCCCAATGATAGACCATGTAAATATTGTGAGATGACTGGCCCAGCTACATTCCAAAGAGTGGACAACAGGTAATTTTTTTGGTGGATATGGGAAACATAACATCTATGAAAGGTACTCTATAAGGAACTCTATAAAGATATGATGTAATCTATTTTTGTGAAGGAAATGTCCATATTAACAAAATCATGACTGCAATCATCATAATAACAACTAGCAATTAGCTAGGACTTTGGTGTTATCTCAACACCAAAGTGGGAGGGGGCCTCTACTATCACCCCATTTGAAAGATTAGGAAACTGTCTGAGAAAAGTTAAATGAAATGGCCAAGAACACATAGCTAAAACAGGTGTCAGAAGAGGGACTCAAACTCAGTTCATATACATTCCAAGATAGGTACTCTCTTAATTAATCCTTTTAGCTGTTTCATTTCTAAGAGTTTTGTTTCCTCCTTTGCTCAATATCATAGAAAATGGAAATGAGATGCTTTAACATTGTTGGGAGAATGTTGAGCTTCATGTGGTTATCATCAATTTAGTTATGACAACCTCCTCAGGAACTACACTCAATTAAAATCATAACAAGAGTCAGGTGGAAGTGTTAATATGTTTTTGACCATATGTGAGTCATCAGCCCAATAATTACAGCAAATAAACTAGATTTTCCATCAAGGCTGTCTTAACTGGATCCAGCTGAATCAAGTCCTTTGGAAAGGTCTCCAATGAGCTGCGGAAATTAAATGAAATGAATGTTTCAAGTGCCATTTCTACCTCAAAAGAAATCAGAAAAGGCTGGCAGCTTTCTTGTATTTTTCCCAGGGAAGATTCCAATATGAGAATTAAGAGGCCAGATTTATAAATAGAAAAGTTGAGGAGAAGGGCAATTTTCCAGATCAATTAGGCAAAATGGTTTTGAATGAATTATTCGATTAATTACTTCAACATCCTACTTCACTAAATGAAGCTATCACCTCCTTGGGAGACACTCAGCAAGGAATTTGGAGTCCAGGAAAATAAAAGTAAAATCTATGATTCCCAATAGCAGGGAAACTTATATTTCATTATTCTTCTTGCATATATGTATATATAAGGGAAGGGAAGGGATGAGGAAAAAGCTAGGCAAGAGAGAGAGAAAATGAGAAAAAACAGGCAAAGATAGACACAGAGACAGACCAGTAGAGATAGACACAGAGGCAAAGAAAGCAAATAGGAAAGGAAAGGAAAAGGAAGAGGAAGACAGATAGAAAGGAAGGAAAGAAGAGAAAGAAAGAAGTCAGGAAAGAGAAAGAAAATGGGGAGAAAGAGAGAGGCAACAAGATCAGGAATTTTAAATATTTATTGACAAGGATTAAACATCCTTTCATTTAGCTTTCTCTGAAACAATCACTTTCCACTAACACTCTTGTGACAAAGGAAGGCATTTATATTGTCACGTGATTAAAATTGAAGCTGTATAAATATATGTGTATACACTGTATACATATATACATACATATATATGCATATATATTTAAACATTGCATCTAAAATATTTATGAATATGTGTGTATGATGCAAGCATGTGTGTGATGAGCAGGAGGAGAAATAAAATCATTATATTGACTAACAAATTGGAGTTGTTCTTTTTTTCTATTTTTTAGAGAGTTTGAATTTCCCTGAGGAATATTACCTTTAAAAACTGGAAATCATGATTTCCTCTATCTCTTGTATTTCTCCCTTCCAATTATGAGATAACAGGAATTCTTAAGATATAATACTGCCAAAGAATCTGCTACCAGAATAGTGCTAGTAAAACAGGAATAAAATCATTTTATTTAGTACCAGTAGAAGAAATGGTCATTCACATCACAGTGAAAGACAGGAATGAGATCTCTTAAATGTTGTTCTTTGTCTAGGAAATAGTAAGATGTCTTCAATCCAGGCTGAATTTGCCATTCCACTCAGTAATGAGCCTTATCTATCCATAAGGATAATTCTTCATCCAAGTCTTGTGTCCTAAATCATTTCATCAGCTCTCTTCTTTCCCTTTCCAAAGAAAGAAATCATTCATCAGCCCCTTGATATCCATTTCTATACTGGCTATGCCAGGAACTTTGCAGGTGCTGATTGAATTCAATATCTGAATTATTTCTTAGATATTTTCTCTTTTAAAGAAACATACTGTTTTATTTTTGTTCTTCAAAAAAAATCCAAACAGTCCATAATGTTTTATTTGCTATTAATTTAGAGTATGAAGATAATGAGGTATTATCGTGTCTCTGGCCTAGCACCATTAATAAGATCTCTTTAGTTTGCTTCAGATATGATTAACATTTGGCCTCAAAAAGATATCTATTCATTTCAACATGCTGAAAATTAGATGTCTAACACTGCTTCCCAGACAAATTCATGTCATTTCTCCTGTTTGGAAGGAGATAGATGGTTTGGGATGGCAATGCTATTGATGAAAAAGAATACCAGACTGAAAATCAGGAAACTACATCCAAGGCCTAGTTCTGCTTCTGACAGGACCTAGAAACTGAAGAAAAAATCTTAACTCATATAGGACTCAATTCTGTGCCATTTGCATTACATGACTAATAGATATCCTTCCTCAGTGAGTTTCTAAGTATTTTCTTGACTTATCTTAATCATATTATAATCTGCTTCATTTGTTTGTAAAGAAAAGCCTTGTATAAACTCCTGTTGATATTTATTTAATACCTAGGTTATAATTAAAGATGGGCCAAAAAATTTTATATTCTTTTTCTCCTTTTCTTTATCCATGCCCAAATTCTCAGTTTTTCTCTTTGTGTTGTTCAATCATGTCCAAATAGTGATGAGCCCATTTAGATTTTCCAAGGCATGGAACACTAGGATTATTTAAATGCCATTTCCTTTTTCAGTTCATTTTACAGATGAGGAAACTGAGGCAACAGAATTAAGTCTACTCTTTATGACCCATTTAGTTTTATGTGTATGTACAAAGACACTGGAATCATTTGCCATTTCCTTGTCCAATTCATTTTACAGATAAAGAACTGAGGCAAACAGGGTTAAGGGACTAGCTGAGAGTCACATAGCTATTAAGTGTCTGAGGCCAGATCTGAATTAAGGTCTTCCTGACTCTTCAGCCTACCTTTATCAACTAGATCAATTGATTGCCCTTTTCCCTTTGTAGTACTTTTTAAATACATAATTTAAGCTCCTTTCCTACAAGTAATTTTCTAAAACCCCCAATAAAGAGAGTTAGAAGCCTAGACAACTCTTCACTTCCTGTTTGGTTTTGAGTCCTACATCATTATCCTTCCCCCTTTCCCTACTCTCTATCTTCTACCCCCAAAGCTCATCACCAGAAATATCATCCTTATGGAGATTTTTATCAGCTTTGGTACTCACACTTCACTGGGGACAACAGTTGTTTCTGCCCCTCTGATCAGAGGGCTAAAGAAGTTACCTCCAATATAATAAATATTTATTAAGCATCTACTGTATGCTAGGTAGTGTGATGAATGCTGGGGATACAAATAAGAGAAAGAAAACTTCAAATAGAGTCATAAAGAGTTGGAGATGACTGAAAAAACAACTGAACAACGATATTCAAGCATTTCTAGTCTGGAGAAAGTTGTCCAAACTGTCATGGTCTTCCAAGCCATCAGATATGACTTTCTGTCCCAGGATGACTTCAGATAATATGTATAGGATAAATCTTGAATGAAAAAAGGTATCTTTTAAAAGTCTGTTCTAGCAATAATTGAGAAACTAAGTCATTTTCTATTATTCCATTCCTCTGGGTCTCTTCTCTTTTGAGAAATCAGTGGAGCTCCTTCCAGAGATGTTTACTGAGAATCTAAACTCAATAGGAGGAGAGCATTTCTCTACAGTGGAATGGAAGAGGGCATTTCTCTACGGTGAGTCCTAGTGCCAATCACTTGAAAGGGGAAAAGGTAATGATGTACACAAGACTGGTGTTAATTTTAGTAATCACCTTTAATCCATTCCCCTAAGGAAAATCTTTTTGTCTTTGTTTTCTCCAAGGAAATTTTCTTAGGAGATTGAAAAGGAATTTAGAAGAAAATGCTATTTCTTAATGTTTTCAGTTTTATTAAAAGGAGATTTATGATATGCTTCTACAGCTTCTTTCCCTAAATAACTATGTCTTGCTATTGTCCCTTTTATAAAAAATTCTCCAAATGAAATCATCTCCTTTAACTTCTGGCCCCAAGTACTTCTCTATTATTTATATTATTATGTTATATTTTGTTCTATTCTATGTTATTATAAAATATACTATTCTATTCTATTGTTCTATTCTATTATATATTGTTTACTTTCAGCACAGAATCCTAACTGTGGCCTCCCCAGATCCCTGTATTATATATCTCTCCTGGCTCTGTTACCAACTATAGAAAGTAGAGAGTTAAAGGTTACAAGGAAACTCCTCCTTACACCTTCTCCCCTCTGTTATGTCAGGTACCCATCTGGACCTGAGCAAGGGTTCTCATGGAAATGAACACTCTTATCCCGTTCTTCTATACTTATATTTCTTTTTTTTCTGTTTTTTTTAAAGTTTTTGCGAGGCAGTGGGCTTAAGTGGCTTGTGCAAGGCCACACAGCTAGGTAATTATTAAGTGTCTGAGGTCAAATTTGAACTCAGGTCCTTCTGACTCCAGGGCTGGTGCTCTATTCAGTGTGCCACCTAGCCACCCCACTTGTATTTCTTCTAACCTTACACCTTGCTCATTCCCATCTCCATCTTTTAATCTCCCCAATGAATGTTTTCTGAACACTCTCTGAACTCTCACATAACTTCAAATACAGAAAAAGTAATGATCCAGATAGCAAAAAGAATGTCATACTATGATCATCAAGACCCTGCCTTGTAAGAAATATTATCTCAGTGGGAAACACTTGGAATTTTTACTCTTTGTTAGAAATATCAAGTTGGTTGATGATGAATAATCACAGAAAATCAAGGACCTGATGCTCTTTAACATTGTTTTGTTTTGTTTTTTACTCCTAACAAACTGAAACAGGAAAGGTTTGAATTGAGCTCAATTACTGTCAAGGGAGACCCAGAACCCATCACTTTGAATCCTGGTTCTGCCTTTTGTTTTTATCTATGACTTTAGTTAATTCACCTAATCTTTCTTTCAATTTCTTAATCTGGAAAATGAGGAGGTTGGACCAGACAATGATCTCTATATTCTCTTTTAGCTATAAATCTGATCCCATAATTCATTTTGGAAAACAGATGCCATCCCTCAGCTTTCCATTCCTTTACCACATAGTCTTAGTTACAAAAACAATCCTTTTGGTGAGAAAGTTTTAGATGTGCTGAACTGTTTTACAAGAACTTCAATTAAGCATCATCATTGGACCTTGAGTCATGAGATTGGATGAGGGTTCTCACAGTGGGGCAAATCATTAGGAAATTGAGTCTGTGTTCCATTTCCTTTCTTGAATGATTAACCTTCCCCCTAGGTAGCTGTGATTCTCAATTAATATGTTGTCTGCATACCTCATTTATTACTTATAGAAGTGTATAAACTTTTAAAACTTGGCTTTAGGGAATTTCTAAAGGCTAGTCAGCAATTAGACAGCCTTCTCCTTTCTGACCCCTATTCTTCTCTCTTAAAAATAAGGGGGAAATACTTTCAGTAAGATAAGTAGCCTTTTAAAACTCACAAGCCTGTGAGCCAATTTTCACTTGCTTACAAAATGTTGACCTGTGATTTAAGAGTGCTTGAGTGTAGCTTGGGAAATTCCCATATTTCCCAAGTCCTTTACAGAAAATAATTGGGATACCATTATGAAAATACAGTCTAGTGCTCTGCCTAGGGGCAAAATTTATCTCAGTTGTCGCCACTGAGGGATAAATAGATTTGTTATGAAGGTAGAAGCAACTTTACATAAGGAGGGAAGCTAGTGATGCAGTGAAATAGAGCACCCAGCCTGAAGACAGGAAGATCTGAGTTCAAATATAGCCTCATATACTTACTAGCTAGGTAGCCCTGGTAAAGTCATTTCACTCAATTCATGAATGAAATAACATGCTGTTTGTCTCAGTTTCATCATCTGCAAAATGAGCTGGAGAAGGAAATGTCAAATCACTTCAGTATCTTTACCAAGAAAAACCCCAAGGGAGTTATAAAAATTTGGATATGACTGACTAAAAACCACTATAAGACAATATCAACAGCACAAATAGCTTGGGAGAATTCAAGTTCTCCTCTGAATTTGCTTACCAGTTATATAATCTGAACTAGTCACTTTATCTTTCAGTTCTGAAGTCAACTTTCTAGGTTTTAGATGTTCTTCATCATGGATAATTTGGATCTATTGATCTGGGAAGGACTTTCCAATAATAATATCTCCTGTATTTGAATATCATTTAAGGCAACATATATTGTAAAACAGAACTTCCAAACTCAAATAAAAAAAAAAGGAAAGTCACTAAACTGTTGAAGATACCTGTGGGTTGATATTGGTTTAACCACTTATTAGCATTATCTCCATTCTATTGTATTTTTATTTATTTTGTTAAATATTTCTCAACTACTTTTAATCTGGTTGGGATACTCTTGGGAGTAATGGGCTACTTGGGACTGAATAATTGACATCTCCTGTTTAGAAGATATTACCTTAAATTTTTATTTTGAGTTGCAAGGAGGGGGGGGGGAGAAAATTGATATTTTGACTTAATCAGTGTAGAGAATTCCCTTTTGGAAACTACCTTCACAGACAGAGATCAACAACCTGTCTATAGTTGATCATCTCAGAGACTTACTTACAAAGTCAAGAGGCAGGAGTTTAGTTCTTTTTTTTAAGATTCCTTTAAGACTCAAGCCAAGTATTCACGTCTTCATGAAGTCTGCCCTGCATCCTTCAGCCATCAGTGACTCTTCTTTCCCTTGGGTTTCCTACAGGACTCTACCTGTTGTGGTTGTCATTGTTCATACTTGTGATTTTATTAGTATATGTGGGAAACCTCAACCACTGAGGGTCCTAAAGATTATGTTTAATAGACTTTAGAGACTGTATCTTATCCAAACAATATTTCATCTAGTTTACAAGGTAGAAACATGAAGTAAATTCCTTTATAAAGAAAGAAGTTTTTAAATAAATAAATATATAATTTTAAAAAAGAAAGCAGTTTCTAAATATACATTTATTTAAAAACTGCTTTCTTAATATATAATATACTATATATGTATATTTCAGCTTTTATAAATAAAATTGAATTTTTGGACATGTAATATGAAGGTACATTTATTTCAGCTTTATTAATGACATGATTAAGTATAATAAACCCTGAGAAGTTTTGAATCTACTCCTAATCTTGCTCTGTTCCCTTGGACAAGACACTTCACTGATTTTGGTCTCAATTTCCTCATCTATAAAAAGAGGATACAGGGCCACATTAATTCTTGGTTCCTTCCAGCTATAAATCTCTGCCTTTATGGACCTTCCAAATGAAAAATCCTATGATTCCAAGTACATCTGGTATCTGGAAGAAGGCTAGCTAATAATTGCCTAGTGGGACCTTAAGGGACTTGTTTGTAAGTGGTACTAATAGCTAATATTTGTTTAGAAGTTAAAGGTTGGCATTTTACAGGCTTTATCTCATTTTATGCTCTCAACACCCCTAGGAGGTAATTCTGCTTTCTGTAGGAGAAGATTGAGGGAGAAGAACAGGAAAGAGAAAATCCCTTGAGTATTATAATAATGAGAAAGAAGTCATGGAGATGATTTACAGTAGAAGTAGGTACATTTCAGCCTGCAAGCCTCCTTAGTAACTGAATCAGATTAAAATATAAATTGGGAATATTTAGCAAAATAACTAAAAAATACAACAGAAAACAATGTTAATGTGTGGTTTTTCTAAGTCAACATGCAGCCAGCAGGGATCCTTATATAGGGTTATTTCTACTTGCTTTTGACACTTCTGTTTTAAAATTGTAAGGAAGAACAGATTGAATTTGGAGTGGAGAAATTTAAGAAAGTTTTTTTAAGTTCGTTTTAAACTTAAATACAAAACAAGAAAAAAGAGAACAGTTTCATGTACACAGCAGAATATGTGAGGATTCGATATAAAACAATAAATTCAATTTATGAAAACCTATGTAAAAATCCTACCTGTTGTTTTCAAAACAATTCAGCTTTTGTCTGCTTTCTTTTAGGTTTTCTTTAGTTTTCTATTGTATACTTTTTATTTTATTTTTTCCTCCCTCTTTTTCCAACTTCCATCCCAGAGAAGAGTATAATTAAGCACAAATATATATATATGTATATATATATATATATGTATATATTTATCTATATGAAACACATGTATATATTACATATCTATAAACATACACATACACACATGTATGTATGTATATACACACATATATGTATAAGACTATATTATGCATAATTTTATTTTTAATTCTTTCTCTGGAGGGGCATACCATCTTCCTTCATAGGTCCAGGTTTTTTCATATTATTCTATACTAACAGATCATTATTTTTATTTTTTTATTTTTGCAAGGCAATGGGGTTAAGTGATTTGCCCAAGGTCACATAGGTAATTATTAAGTGTCTGAGGTTGGATTTGAGCTCAGGTCCTCCTGACTCCAGGGCTGGTATTCTACCCACTGCTCCATCTAGCTGCTCCTAGGTCATTGTTATTAATATCACAATGGTATTCCATCACAATTACATCCTATCTGAAAGATTGTCTATGAAAGTTCCTTCCCCACAATTTTCTGCTTTCCTTCTAATCTTAGTCACATTGTCTTTATTTTTACAAGAAAATTTTAATTTAAAATAATCTACAATTTTCCATTTCACACTTTATCAATGATCTGGCACTGCTGAATGCCCTTCCTGAGCAAGGTTGAAAGTAAGTTGAAGGTATAGACAAAGACTAATCCCAATATGGAAAGGGCAAGGCAGTCAATTATTACCTTATCTTATTTCTTTCTCAGTTTCTATTAGCCAGTCTAGAAGCATTTGTTCTTCTACAAGACTAATTCATTTACTCTTAAGGTAATTTTCTTTATCTTGATTCCCTTCTTGGAATAATGCTCTGTGAACAAGGAGGAGCTTAGTAAACTCATAATTTTTCTTTAATAGCCACCATTTAATAGTCTATCTCATCTGCCAGAAACATATATTGCTATTTCCTCTATTGCCATTAAAGGAATCTGGGTTCTGACACAGAGATCCTAAAGAGGTCCAGGTGGGATTAGGTGAGATGTGTATGAAATCCAGTCACCAAAAGAGTTCAGTGTCCTGAAATAATGTCAGTTATTTAGAGAGGCATGTATAATGAGAATCATATTGTTCATCTTCTTGATGGGTGGGGCTGGAATTTGGAATTTAAAAATAGTTAAAATATGCAAAAGACAAAAAAGAAAAAACTTTGCAAAGTGGGGAATTAGTCGATTTATTCTGTTTCAGTGCTCTTAAAAATGTGAGACAGAGCTGTAGTTGCAGCACATGACAAGATTTATTGTGTTGAATAAAAAATAGGAAACCTTTTTTTCCCAGAGTTATAGCTATACTGGAAAAAACATAAATTTGGAATATCTATTTTAATACCCATCTATAAGAGGGTCAATTTTCTACTGGCCAGTTAACCAATAAAACTGTTGCTTCTCAGTTCCAAATATCTTTCAGTTGGACAACCTTGATATCAGATAGCTCTAACACATTTATTGCTTTCTGACTGCTGTTCAGAAGCTTGAAGGGCTAGAGATTTATATGTAATTGAATACTAGACTTTTGTCTCCACTCATTGCATTACTTTCTCTACCCCAAGTGATGAAACTTGCTTCCTAGTCAAGCCAATGTCTTCAACCCTTTTAAATATGTAATTTGATATACTGCAATCATATCAGGAATAGTTGTTTTCATTTCATTATTTTGCTGTATTGTCTTTATTAAAGTAAAATGCAGAGCATTCTGTATTATAATGGACCAACTAAAATAATTTTATCTTGCTACTAATGGGTACAAAAGAGAGATTGGAAGTAATGAATATAGATGGTCTTTCAGATTGGCATGAGCTGGGAACAAAGAATGAGTAGGCAGAAGCATTGTAACTTTCCAAACACATTATAAATAATTTTCCAGTAATACTTTTGTCTGAGGTCTTTTATAATATCTAAAAGAGAAACCTTTATCAATTAATTCCCAAATAGTGTCCTTGCCCTGAATTTTTTTTAATATCATTCTTACCAAAGGTCTAACCACAGTCTGAGGAAAAAAACTGGGTCAAAGTTTAAGAAGAAATTCTATGCTCTGGAAAATGGATTAAGATGGTAATCACATTTATTAAAGCAAGAATTTCTCTAATTAAGGTTAGGACCTATTTCTATCCCTGATCATATTGTACAGAATAGGTCTGAAAAATGATTTTCTAGGATATATGGAATTTTGAGTGACTATTATTCTGTTGAATCAAAACTATTAACTTCTTTCACCTTAATTTGTTTTTTTAATTGTTATACCTGTCTTTGGGAATCCTCTGAATTGTTATTTCTTAATGACTTGTAACAGAAAATTTTAGAGACATGAAAGAATTCTATCTTTCCAATTTCTCTTTGAGGAGAAAGTCTTTGAATTGGTGTAATAATGAATTTTCTCTGGGCAGCTTGTGCCCCAAATATAGAATACTGAATTTTTCCTTTCATAAAGGAAAGCAAACTCCAGGTCTAGATTTTACCTCTGTCTTCTAAGTGAGAAAGTTTAGGCAATAAGATTAGGTGCTGATAAAAAAGGAGGAAGAAATTATGAAGGTGATTTTTGAAAGCTTAACCTCTTCCCTCTTCTGACTAATGAGTTATTCCTGGAGCCTCCACACACACACACACACACACACACACACACACACACACATACACACACACACACACACACACACACACACACACACACACACACACACACACACATACAAAATTCTCTCTCTCCCTGTCCTTTTTGCTTGTATTTATTGTATTTATTTGTGTCCAACATGCACATGTCTGATACACAGTGAGTGCTTAAATGCTTATCACCTTGACTTTTGGGGAGTGGAAATCAGGGACTGGATTTAAGGAAAAAAGGCCAGCAATTGAATTTGAGAGAAAGGAAAAATCTAGGAGACCTTGAGGATTGACTGAAAAAAATTAATAAGAGATAAAGGAGTTGAAAGAGTCGATCTGAAGGAGGACTCAATGTGAAGCAAAAGAAGTTCTGAAAATTAAAAACTTGAAGAGAAAAAAGCAGGAAAAAGGTAGTGGGCAAGGCAAGGTTGGTTAAAAAAGACATAAAAATTGGCAAATAGATTAAACATATAAGAGAAAAGATTGTTACTTCCCTCCCTTCTTTTTGGAACCGGGGAACTCTGAGTGTATATAACACTCTACTAACAGACTTGATTTATTGCACTTTTTTTTGGTCTTCCTGTTTTTTCCATTGTTATTAGAGATAGCTGCTTGCTGGGGGAGAGGGTAAGGAAAGAGAGGGACCTATCTCTAACTGAAGGTTTAGGCTTAGAATCTCAATCAGTTTTGCAGTGTCATGCATTACATTTTTGATGCTTATAGTTCTTCCATAGCCAAGTAATTACTACTATTCTAAGTGAAGCTTGGCGTCCCTTCTAGAAATGAAGATGGAAAATGTCTTTACATAAGCTAAGTTATAAGGACAGGTCCTTTTGAAAAATGGAAGCAAGCTTTCAATAGAGCATATCAGGAGGGAGGGAGAGGAGGGAAACAACCTTTATTTAGAGACTGGAGAGTAAGAGAATGTCAGGAGAGAAATAGAAGAAAAAGGGTAACTGTACACTTGGAGGAAAAAGAAATTAAGGCTCTTCATTAAAAGGCTGGAGCTAGAGGCTGAATAAAATGAAACCACAGAGGATATCATATGGAAGGATATCATATCCATATCCGTATGGAAGATCATCCAGAAAGCTAAAAGGAAAAAGAAAAGGAGTAATAATTGTTGAAACTCTGAAAGGATATTTGTTGACTTGATAGTTAGTTCTTGACCTTTGTTATTGAAGATGACCAAAATGATATCACTATGTTAAAAGACAAGTTATAATGAGTCTAACTATGGCTCATCAGGCCACAGGCTAAACAGAGCACCTCCAATGGGTTCTCTAAACTAATCTATCTCACATTTCCTTTGGAATACTTCCATTCTGTCTTGTTCACAGAGCACAGCACACTCTCCGATGAGGGTATGCCATGCTGGGTGGGGCCATGCCAGTGCCTCCCATGCTGCACAATCAATTCCAAAGTTCTTAAGAGAGCCCCTGAGAATATCCTCGAATCACTTTTTCTGACCCCCACCCCCACCCCACCATGAGCGTTGTTGACTTGATACAAATAAGATGAAACTTTGCTGTCTTTCTTGGAAATATATACAAGAAACAAAGGGGATTTTTATCCCAAGACTCATTTAAAGTAGATGATTCACATTCACCTCTGATAATTCCCATAGGCACATGATAAAGAAACCTAAAAGGTATTGCCAAAAATTATAAAGTCTTAGGCATGAAACTAAAGACCATATGAGTATAGGTTGTGTTTCCTTCACTGCCTCTTATTAAAGACAAGGGATATAGAAAAGAAAAAAAATTGATTTGGTACATGAACAGCTGGCTGAGACAATGATGTCTGAGTGAGGAATTTAGATTTTTGGAACTTAAACTACAATAATGACAACCTCTTGGCAACCAATAAGGCTGTTAAGATTGTTTGTGCCTGGTGTTTTACAGATCTAATAAAAAGGACTTAAAATGAAAAGTATGGGGAGAGGAGTAAATTGCTTGGCCATGTGCCCAAGCTAGGTACCATATAGAGTAGCTCTTACACACTGTACAAAGATCCATTTCTTTCCTCTATAGATTATGTTCAAAGAGTATAAACAGTTTTCAAATGAAGAAATTCAAATTATCAAGAAGTATATTTAAAAAACATTCCAAATTACTCAAAAGAAGAAAAATGCAAATAAAGATAATTCAGTTTCCACCTCAAACTTCCTAATTTAACAAAGATGAGAAAAATGAAAATGGAAATTGCTGGAGTTTCTGTGGAAGAACAGGGTATTGTACAATGATATGAGATGGTCCATCCATACTGGAAAGCAATTTGGAAATGAGCCTCCCAAACCATTAAATTATTTATAGATGACACATCAATATTACTATTAGGTATATGCACCCAAAGAGATCAAAATGAAGAGGGAAAGGACTGATAGTTATAAATATTTATAACTTCACTTTTTGATGCAGCAAGAAACTGAAAACAAAGTGAGTGCCCATTATTTTGTGAATGACTGATTAAGTTATAGTATATGAGTGTAATAGAATATTACTGTGCCATAAGAAAAATAATGAATATGATAAATTTGTAGGAAGCTGAGAAGACTTGTAAAAACTGATAAGAGAATGAAATGTGGAGAATCAGAAGAATAGTTTAACACAATGACCACAGTATCAGAATGGAAAACAACTTTAAAAGCCCATTGGAATTCTGATAAATACAGTGAAAAATCAAGACTTCAGAGGGATGAAGAATAAATATTACTCACCAGAGAAGTGACTGACTATAGTTGGAAAATGAAACAAACATTTTCTAATATGGACAATGTGTTTATTTGTTCTGCTTAATGATACTTATTGTATTTGTTATAAGGGAAGAATTCTATGGGGCAGGAGAGAATTACAACAGCACAAAAAAGGAAAGGAAATTAAGAAAACATTAAAATATATGAACAGAAAAAAGTTTACAAAGAAATACAAACTTTTATACTACTATATTAAATTTAATGCATACTTTAAAAATAACTATACATTGCAAAAGTTTATGATTTAATTCATTTGGGGGATTTTTTTTTAGTTCTCAATAGAAAAAGAAAATTAAGAAAAGTATCTCATTAATTCTAATATCTCTTAGTGATGTTTAATGGCTATATATACCAGTATCTCAGAAGAATCAGAATGTCTGGGAATATGAGGAATGATGGAAGAAATCATGGTGGAGTTAAGCTGTTATACAATTAAAATTTATACAAGACATGCTATAGAAACATCAAGGACAAGCCTGGACAGAGAAGTGGTTGGGCTGCTTGTACAATAAAAGTTTATAAATAGATTGCTTGGCATCAGTATTTTAGGGAATCTAGATGAGGTTTAATAACTTGTTGGATGAATTCTCTGTGTTGTTGTCAATGAGCCATTTCAGTCAGATTCTATCCTTTGTGACCCCATTTGGGATTTTCTTGGCAAAGATATTACAGTGGTTTGTCATTTCCTTTTCCCATTTTACAGATGAAGAAACTGAGGTAAACATGGTCAAGTGATTTTCCAAGAGTCATACAGGTAGTTTCTGGGGTCAGATTTGAACTTTGGAATCTTCCTGATTCCACATCTGATGCTTGATCTATTCAGCTGCCTGATGATTCTTCTAGGAGGAATTTAAGAAAGGACTTGGAAGCAAATTGACCAGGAGGAGATGAGAAGTGATTGTGGGTTATACTGATAGAGCAAGTATTCATGCTGTTACAAACATATGGGCTCATCAGAGTATCAATATGGATTCAACATGGATTTCATAGATGCAAATACTAAATAGAGTACCATTTCCTGGGTGTGTGTTTGTTTTTCCTGAATTAAAGGGAGCAAGTCAGCATATGAATTAAAATAAGAGAACATTTTTCTCGATTCTCTTATGTGATTTGACTATACAAAAGAATAAAGAAGTTTCCTTAAAAGTGAAATATTTCAGGAATCTGAAAGGAACTCTAATGCTTGTAATAAAGTTCATAACATTGACTCAATGTACAGTACAAGACAGTACAGGGGGAAGGATACTTCAAAAATATTTCTATTTTATTCATAGAAACTGAAGGGCATATTTAATAACATTTGCAGGAAGCCACTTGGAAAGGATCTAGCACAAAATCTCATAAAGAAAAATCAATCTAGAAACCAATAAACCTGAGGACAAAGGGCAAAATAGAAAAAAAAAGTTAATGGGAAATGGAAAGTTACACATTTTTTTCCAGTTTGAAAATATGTGAAGAAGATAGATACCAAAAAGTTAGAATGATTTTTTTTTGTGGACTGAAAATCCCCTTACATCCAAGAGAAATGCAACATAACTCTTTATGGGTCATGGCACCATTCAGCCCTAGTCAATCTGGCCTTTCAAAATGTGTCTTAGTTTCCAATTAGAGATCATTTGTTTTTCTTAATTGACTTTTCTGTCTCAACTTAGAAATTTCAGAAATATTACACCTTAAGAGCCACAGAAATAATTTTATTTCATTTTGACTGCACTTTGATGGAACAATCACTGAAGAACTATCACTAATGCCCTCAATAGGAGAGAAATATACCTGGGGGAAAACTTAGATGGGGATTGGAACTAGCACCAGGAAGGTGAGAATTGCAGAAAAGACTGGAGAACAGCATAAAATAAGACAGGCAGCAATAGTGTAAGGGAGGTTTATATATATATATGAATATACAAGATAAACACATTGTATTTCAGAATGAGAAAGAACCTCAGTGACTATTTTTAATCCTATTTCACCTCCAACACACTACTGCCCCTTAAAAACACAGTAAAACACTGGAAAAGTGGTCGGTCATCTTACCTTTCCTGGAAGTCCCACAACTCCCCTCAAGGCAGCTCATTCCCTTTTTGATAGCTCTAATTAGGAATTTTTTCTTATGCTAAAGTACATATTTACCTCTTTTCAACTTCCTTACCTTGTTTATCAAACAGAAAAAAAAATTGCTTTTTCTTTGTCATATGCCACTTGGAAACCTTTCATTTTTTTTTAAATATAGCCATCAAGCCCCCTTCTTCTCTTTTACTCTCCCTTTTCTATGCTAAGAATCTCCAATTGATTTGTACTCGTTTGGCATGAACTAGAGGTATTCTCCCCCTCATTGTCCTCTTCTGTTTGTTCTCAGCCTGTCATGGTCCTTATTAAAAGTCTGATGCCTCAGTTAGAATAAAATACATTGGTTATGATCTCACCAGAGCAGAGCATAGTAGAACCCTCTCCTTTTTATTGCTGAAAGCCATGGCTCTTCACATGCAGTCTAAGACTGAATTAGGTATTTTTGACTGCCGTTTCATAGTGCTCACTCACATGAACCTAGTGATCAACTAAAACCATGAGATCTTTTTCAAGTGTTGAGGTCAGGGAGTGAAGTAATGAGATAGAGTTTTACTGGCAGCTTCTGAGTTCCTACCAGTGTTTCTATTATATAGAATCTATTATGTATAGTTCCATTATATAAAATCATCAACCATGATATCATTGGCTCTTATGTATAAAGTATTAACAATGACAAGACAAAAGCAAGAATAATCATTACATCACACAAATGAAAGAATAATAAAAACATGCCTATTAACCAATATACCTGTTATATTCTCTCATGAAGTGTCTGTGGGTAGAAGTGGAAATATAGCAAAGATATATAGATATATATATATATATATATATATATATAGATATATGTGTGTGTGTGTGTGTGTGTGTGTAGAAACCTATCTGTTCTACTCTACTCTTTACTTCGGTGCTTTATGTCTTTGTTGCCCTGAGAAGACAAATCTGCATTACAGGACACTACTACCCACTTGTCTGTTAGATGGTCTGCTTCTGGTCTTCATTGCTTTCCTGATAAACAAATAGGATCCTCTTGTGCAATTGAATTGATGAAGCAGTAACAAGTTGTTGTTCATCTTGTTTATTTTTAACTCAAAATAACCCCTAAAGGGACACCGAGAAAGCATTTTACTATTATAGTGAACAGTTAACCCTAAGCCAGAGAATTCCAAGCTACTCTGGTTGACTTTCTGGACAATTCAGAGGAAGTCTTCATTTAGCATGACTCTGCATTGTCCAGTAAGTTTTTAGCTAATCAAGGCCAATTCTTTTTTTTAGGTTTTTTTTTTTTTTGCAAGGCAAATGGGCTTAAGTGGCTTGCCCAAGGCCACACAGCTAGGTAATTATTAAGTGTCTGAGACCGGATTTGAACCCAGGTACTCCTGACTCCAGAGCCTGTGCTTTATCCACCTAGCCACCCCCAAGGCCAATTCTTATAAGAAAATAGTTGCAAAGTCTCTCCCCTCTGTTTTTAAACCTTTAAGGTCAGAGGGAAAAATAAAGAGCAATATCTCAAATTGAGAGTCTAATTTCCTTCCAGGCACCTTCCCCCTGACGCCCAACCAATCCAGAAAGGAACACCTCTCTCCATATCAGCAAAGCAATAGAAGCCTTCTAGTCAGCTTACTCTCCTGATTCCCTTTTAAACAATCTCTACCACAGTTGGTTTTTTCCATTTATTTCAAAGTCTCTAGGTGGATAGAGACTCATGGTTTCCCTTCTAAAGTAAAACACAAGAAAGTTAGCTATGTGTTCAACGGTCCTTTTAAAAAATCTTCCAATAGTCTCCAAATGGTTGTTTGATTTTCGACTTTGTGAAGTTTATTTTGAGACTCTTAAAAACTTACAAATGAAAATGAGCTGAGGGACTATAAAGCCCTGAAGCCTGTTGTTCCCTGACCTCAAACAGATCATCTCAGTCTAAGCATGTGAGGGTCCAATCTTTATCCTATGTTCCTCATTGATGATTTTTCTTCACACTTTATCTAAGAAATTATGTTTCTTCATATATAGATTTTTTTTTATCAATTTTTGGTGCACAGAAGTCCTTTTATTTGGTGTTCATTTTGTCAACCAAACTATTCACATATGAAAAGGGTCAATATTACAACATTCATACATTGACTCCATCCTTTATCTTTATACAAAACTGTTTACTGATCCTTCTAGCAACAAATATGAAAGGAACGATAACTTATAGATATTTCTTAGCTCTTCAACTACAAAGATTTCAAATTCTTTAAGGGTTGTATCTGTGAAATAAATGTCTGAAAGTACTTGTCATGGTACACTATTTATAGTAGTCTCTCATTTAGATCCACTGATTCAATATTTCATATATATATATATATATATATATATATATATATGTAAAGAATTACTTTTAATGAATATCTTCTCTGATTCTTTTGGGAATTTCTCAAATATTCTTTAAGATAATTAGAGGTAAGTTTGCATATTATAAAGCGAGTTGGAGTCAATGGTGGAAAGATATGGGTGAAAACCATAAAGAGAGGAATTCCAAGGCAATGTTAATTCATTTTAACATCAAAGTAACTCACTCAAATTAGCTCTTATCTTGCCAGTGCTGAATATGTCTGACTGTGCCTACAATTAAAATTATTTTTCTATTTTAAAGGCATGATCTCCAATGGTTCTTGCTGGGTTATAAAAGGTAAATAGGCAAATATGAGAACTGCCTTTCCAGCCAAGACCCCAGATGCAATTGTAATTATTTCATAATAGAATGTTATTGACCCAGCTTGAATGTACTGGCATCAATGGGAGATTTTAAAGAGTTTTGTTAACAAAGGTGTTTGAGAAAGTACATTAAACCAGGAAGAATAACATCCACATCTAACAGAGGAGAGTCTCCTCAGCAACTATTTGGTTTAGTGGATGAATCATGGATTTGAAGTCCAAGGATTTAATTTCAAGTTCAGGTTCTGTCACTTATTACCTGCATGATATTGGACAAGACATTTCCCCTCTCTCTCTTACTTGCAAAATGAAAGAATTGAGCCATATGACTTTGGCCCTTCCAGTTTTAAGACACAGATAAAGCATTTATTCCATCCATATAATAGTATAATAGTCAGCACTATGCTAAGTGCTGAAAATACAAAAATAAGCAAAAAGAAAAATAGTGTCTTCCCTCACATAAAAGAGAATAGAAAACTAGGGGAGGCGAGATACTCTTATAGAAACCAATAATGAGAAGTAGTCTGAGGAGTCCTGGGTTGGTAGTATTTAAAGAAAGTAGAACTGATGGTAAGGAAAGGACATGGAGACGTGCATTTTCTTTCCTGGCTAACTTCCTGACTGTGAGTCCACCAGGAAGGAAGCATAGATATGCCTCAGAAATAGAGTGCTAGGTTTGGAGTCATCTTTAATCACTTACAAACAAGTCTTATGTTGCTGGGCACGTCACCTAACCTCTTGTCTGCCTCAATTTCCTTAACTTCAGAATAAGGATAATAATATAATAATAACACCTCTTGTAGAATTGTTGTGAAGATCAAATTAATTATATTTGTAGAGTTCTTAGCACAATGCCTCACATATAATAGGCACCCTATAAATGTTTATTCCCTTCCCCTCCCCTTGTCTTTTCCATTTCTCTTCCTCTTCCATTCCTAGGAAGCCAAGTCAAAAGAGGAGATAGTAGAGAAAAGGAGAAGAGTGGTTCAAAAAAGAAATGCCACTAAAAGAAGAAGGAACATAGACAGGAAAAAAAATCATTGAGTTTGGTCAAATGGAGGTCATTAGAGACCTTTGATAGATATATTTCAGCAGAGAGGTGAGGATAGAAGTCAAATTGCAAAGGGAGATGGGAGGTAAGTGGCGGTGGAGGTCTGATTACTCTTTCTAGGGTATGGCAATGAAGGGGGAGAAAATGATAGGGTGATAAATTGAGGGGATGGTGAGGCCAAGGAGAGGTCATTTGTCTGCTTTAGATTGGGGATGACCTGAAAACGACAGAAAGGAACCAGTCAAGACTGAAAGAATAAAGGGTATTTGAAAACTGGTACATTGATGGAGCAAGGTCACAGAAGAAAAAGAAAGGAATGAACCCAGGGAGATAATGGGAGGGGTTACTTCAAAAAGGAGAAGGATTAGCAATTTAACCAAAATTATGGGTAAGGAAGAGAGAGCAGGTGTTTAGAGAAATCAGTTCATGTTGGATAACTTCACTTTCAATAGAGGAAAAGCAGTCATCTGATGAGCATTACAGAGAGGAACTGACTTTGACGGTTTGGGGGAGGGGAAGAGAAATTGAATTGATCCTTGTAAAGAGGATGCTAGCCAGTCAATTAGAAATGGATGCAATGATAACTGGCAGCAGTGGTGTCTCAGCAGAGATTGGATTACATACATTTGTAATGGATTCAATCAACCCTGTTCTACGATTTCCTCCAGCAGAGCTTCCCATTTCTGGATTAGCAATGGACATGATTGTTGGGAATTCCTTAAAAACTTGAATATTAGCTGGAAATGACTAAGGGAAGGTTGAGGAGGAGGCATTATTGAGATGATTGATCATAGAGTTAAGCCAGTGCAGTGAGTGAGGCCAGCATAGGTCAAATGATCCTAAATCTAGAACCAGAAGTCACCCCAGAGGCCATATAGTCCAATTCCTTGCAATTTATAGGTGAAGGTACTGAGAAGTTAAATGACCTGTCCAAGGTCACACAGGTGGTATGCACCAGAGATAGGATATGAACATGGGAAGTTAAGTGATTTTCCCAAGGTCATATAATATCAGAGGTGAGATTTGAAATCCAATCCTCTCACTGTAGAGGCAATACTTTATCCACACTTCACTGGAGGATGCTTGACTAATTAATCTAATCAACAATTGGGAGCTGAAGTACTAATGATTGCTAATGATTTAATCTATTTCCCCTCTTAAGGTCTGAAAACTGAGGCAACTTTTCAAGGATTTAACCCTAGGGAATGAAAGTATAGAAATGTCACACACTGCTAGAAAATTATTTTTGGAAAGAGGAGGCTTTGGGGTGGGGAGCCCTTTAAAAATTGTCTTGGTAAATGGGAGTGAGAACAGTTACTGTACTGTAGGTTTGAATTCGGTCTCCAAGGCTGTTCTAATCCATTCTAATAACTCTTATCAATGACAAGCAGTAAGTGACACATGGAAGAATTTGGGAGATAAAGAATACCCAGACAAAATTATTGCTCTCAAGGTATCAGAAATGAATGAGAAAGTGTAATATCCCAGTTCTTTATTCCTGCTTTGAAAGTAATTTTGGTTCAAAGTTGTATTTAGAGGTCTCGAAGACTTTGAGAATAACTTTTTGGTGAAAATTAATTTTTTTTCTAAAGCAGTTTTCTAGATTTACTAGACTTAGAAATTTCATTAATTATGCAATGGAAAACACAAATTCCAAACAATCAGAAGGCCATGATGATGAAGTAATTTTTTTTTATTCTTAATCCCCAAAGACATCTGTAAGGTTTCTTCATATTATAAGTTTGAATTTCCAAGACAATTTATCAAGATTGCTTATTTCTTCTAAGTACTTTGCTGACCATTCAGATCTGATACCCCCAGGTGACCAACAGACCTTGCTTTGTTCTTAATTCTTCTGCCCAGGCTATGTTTCTGAATTCTTGACTTTGTGCCCATTTAACCTTAGATACTTGATTCTTGCCTTGATCTGTACACAACCTGACCACTGTCATATTTTATTGAATTAATCATTTAAAAAACCTAAAAGTATATATAAATTGAAAGGGTTACTACTGACTTCCATGCATTATTCCAGCATCTTTATGTATAAAGAACAAGAAGATGGAAAAAACTTAGAATAAGTACTAACTTTTGCCAAGAAAAAATATTGTAATGGGCAAGACAATATAAAGATTAGAATACCAAAGATCTGAATAGGTAATTTGCACTGATGTAACTCCTTTTTTCACTCAAGGCTATATCAAAACTCTTTGACTGAAATCCAGATGAGCCTAGGATAAGGTCTGGACATTGCCAATAGGCTACAAAATATCCAAACCCCTTCCCCCCATTTTTTTTTACTATTTCTTATTTTTAACAAGCCTAGAAGTCTTGCCTCCATTGTTGGAATAATAAAGTCTGATAAATATACTGATATACTGAAAAACAGATTTTTAAAATTTTTTTTGGTTTTAATATTTTTAATGTTTAATTAATTGATTGATTGACTAATTGATTAATACTCTTAATGTTTTTTAATGTTTAATGTCATTTTTTAGTATTGGGTTTTTGTTTGTTTTCAAGCGTGCTTTTAGGTGTTCATTGATTGCACCAATTCCTTTTTCCTAAATAAAGGTAGGAAACATGGGGCTCCATCTGGTTTCATCTGATCAAGCCAAGGCACTCTAAGTTTGTCCACATTGATTTCACAAAATAAAACCCTATCAAAATTATTGTTTATCCAACATGTTGGTATGCCACTTGCCAGTTGTTACAATAGGTCCTTTGAGAGTGGAATGTAAGATGGTTACCTGGAGTGGAACTGTGACTCATAAAGGAAAATAGAGTATATAAGGCAAAATTTACTTACTTTACAATTAAGTTTCTGGAATATCATTAATTTAATGCTTCCCACCAAGGTATCTCACTCATATAGGTTTATATCACAGGCAGCTAGGTAGAATGCCAAATAGAGAACTAGACATGGTGTCAAAAAGAACTAAATTCAAATCCTGCCCCAGAAACAGCTATATGACTGAGCAACTTGAGCTCTTGTAACTTCAGTTTTCTCAAGTGTAAAATGGGAATCATAAGAACACATTACAGGATTGTTTCGAAGAACAAATAAGATTGTGTGTGTGTGTGTGTGTGTGTGTGTGTGTGTGTGTGTGTGTGTGTATGTGTGTGTGTGTGAAAGAGAGTGTGTGTCTGCTTTTTAAACCGTAAAGCACTATACAAATGCCAATTACCATTATAATCACGTTCATCATTCCATAACAAATCTAACCAGAAAGATACAATTTTCTTCCCAATGATCTGTTAGATATCATACTTAATCAAATGATTAGGGGCAGCTAGATGGCACAGTGGATAGAGCACCGGTCCTGGAATCAGGAGGACCTGAGTTCATATCTGGCCTTAGACACTTAGTAATTACCTAGCTGTGTGACATTGGGCAAGCCACTTAACCCCATTGCCTTGCAAAAACAAAAACAAAAACAAAAACAAAAACAAAAACAAAAACAAAAATCAAATCATTAAACATCTATGGTTACTACTGATGCCTGTCAGAGTTATGGAAGATTGTCCCAAGCAAAATCCAAAATTGAAGAAAACTTTCTATTTGTGGACATGTTTTTTTGTATGAAACCTTAGGATCACATAGGATTCCTTCAGTGAGATGCACTGAAAGACCAAACCTTTCACATATAGGAAACACACTCTTCAGTCCAAACAAACAAATGAATATTTTTGCTATTCATCATCTAACAGTACTCTTCCAACTCCCATCTCTGTTCATTGACTTGTTTGAAATGCTTCAGACTTTGAAATATCTTCCTCCTCACCTTTGCCTCTTGGAATTTTGATTTCCTTTAATTCAAGGACTGCCTTCTCCAACAAGACTTTCCTGGTGCATACCACCCAATTCTCTAAAGTTACTTTGTATTTATTTCATTTGTACTTTCTATATAACTAAATAAATATGTGTTGTCTCTCCATTAGAAGTTAAGGTTTCTGAGGACTGTTTTGCTTATGTCTTTGTTATCTCCATTCCTTTGCATAGAATGTGCAGCACATTTAATAAGTGCTTATTATTGGTTGATTTCAAGTGATGCAAAACTATAGAAAATCACCAAAATGATAGAATTAGGATCAAAAAGATCTCCCAAGGCTATTTCATTGCACAGAATATTTAAAGACAGGTTCAACTCTATAATATGATGGTAGCAAGGCTAGTTAGCAGATTGTTTGACAAAGTCCTGGGTGATTTATTGGACTATAAGCTCAACATGATTCAACAGTGTGAAACAGCAAACAAAATCAAATAAGCAGAACAAAACAACAACCAAAACACCCAAATAAAATACCAAGTTAGAGAATCAAATTGACCAGTACTGGGGAGTTCATAGTGCCTTTATGTCTTGCCCTGGTCCAACCATACCTGGAGTATGGTGTTCCATTCTAGGCACCATAATTTAGAAAGGGCATTGATAAGCTGGAGAATATTCAAAAGATATTGGAGAGGCCAAATAATATGAGGACTGGTTGAAGGAAGTGGAGTATTTAGCCTGGTAATAAGAAAGGTTGTCGATATTTTCAAAAGTTTGAGGGGCTGTTGTATGAAAGAGGAATCAGACTTTGTTCTAATCAAACAAGAATTTATTTGTAAAAAGCCCTTACCACAATGCCTGATACATAACTTAGAATTCTTCTTTCTTTTTCCTTCCTTCCTTCCTCCTTCCTTCCTTCCTTCCTTCCTTCCTTCCTTCCTTCCTTCCTTCCTTCCTTCCTTCCTTCCTTTCCCACTTGGTCAATGTTTGGATTCTGATTGGTACAGAGTGAATTATATAAAAATGAATTATTTCTGTTTTGGCCAGAAAAGTTGAAGTTCTCCTCTTCCTAAGTTGATTTTTCTTTTTTGGAGTTGGGTAAAAGTAGATATTTTAATTTTATTTTTTAAATTACATGTGGATAGGGGCAGCTAGGTGGCACAACGGGTAGAGCACCGGCCCTAGAGTCAGGAGAGTACCTGAGTTCAAATCTGGTCTCAGACACTTAATAATTACCTAGCTGTGTGGCCTTGGGCAAGCCACTTAACCCTACTGCCTTGCAAAAAAAAACCAAACAAACTAAAAACTAAATTACATGTGGATAGTTTTTAACATTCATTTTTTATAAGATTTTGAGTTCCACATTTTTCTACCTCACTCCCTTCTCTCCTTCCTCCCCTTGACAGTGAGCACTCTGATTTTGGTTTACATGTACAGTCATGTTAAACATATTTCCATACTGGTCATGTTGGGAAAGAAGAATCAAAACAAAAAGGGAAAAATATGAGAAAGAAAAAACTTGAAACAAAATTTTAAAAGTGAAAATAGTAAACTTTGGTCTGCATTCAGACTCCATAGTTCTTTCTCTGGATGTGAATCACGTTTTTCCATTACAAGTATTTAGAATTGTCTTTCATCATTGTACTGTTGAGAATTAAATCTGTCACAGTTGATCATCACCCAATGTTGCCATTAATGTGTATAACTTAATCCTGCTTCTGTTCACCTCATTCAGTATCAATTCAGGTAAGTCTTTCTAGGTTTTTCTGTGTTTCATGTCTTTCTTACCTAATCTTAATCAATGAACAAGTGTTGCCTCAGTCTAACTGAATACTATTAAAGATCTTAGCTTCCAAAGGTCCAGGTCTCCCACTGCATCCAAGGTGATCTCCAGTCCTCTTAATTCCGTATCTTGCCCCAGAATCCAGCTGGCTCTAGAAGAGAAAGTAGGGCTGGAGACTTTGCATAGCCCTCCCTCACTTAAATACAACTCACTTGTATGTCAAGGCATTATGTCCCTGCAATCATGATCTTCTTTGAGAATAAAGGACAAGCAACAACAGATCATTAAATAGTGGTTCTCTCTTTTTAGGATTTTTCAAGAAGAGGTTGTATAACCATCTATCAGGTACATAGGTGGTTGAATTAGAGGCCTCTCAGTACTCTTTTAACTCAGATTTTTTAAGGTTGAATTCAATCAGACTGCATTAATAATATTTATTATTATTTTGTATTTATTGATTAGAAATATATACTAATTATAATTATATTTGGTTTATTATATATGTCAGTTATTAGACAGAATGATGGGAATTAATATCAAGGTCAGAAAGAGGAAATTGGGAAATCTTGGGAAAAGAAAAGCAGTGGTAACCTGCTAGAGATTTTGTGAGAGCTTATTCCTTTCTATATTTTCTTCTCTGTTCCTAAATAGTGACTTGCTCCACTCCTAGGTAGACCCCAGGAGATTGTCTCTGAAATGAAAAATTATGGCTGTGAAGTTACAGAAGCTGCTTACTGCAAAAAAAAGTTCTCCATTTGCATTTATAAAGGTGAGATTGCCCACATCAATCTTAGTTTTGCTTTTAAAAAAATCCTGTCTTGTTATGAATATTTACTTAAATGGAACAAAGAGTCTTTGAGATGATTGGCACTGACCCAGAGTTTAGCTTTCAGCCCATCTGAACTGAGTATAATTTTCAAAACTGTCTCTCACTGCCTTTGTTTTTCATATGTGTTGATTATTTCATTCTATCAAGAATTTTTATTATACAATCACATGGTCAGTCAGAACTGAGGAAATATGGGAAGGGCCCACTTGAACAGTGAGCTTGGGTTCTTGATGCCTCTTTTTGGTTTTGCACAATAGACTCTGAAGGAGTAGCCAGCTGGATCAGGAAATAGAAAGCCAGGAGTCAGGAAGACCTGAATTCAAATTTGGCCTCAGAAACTTATTAGCTGTGTAACTCTGGGCAAGTCACTTAACCCTATTAACTTCAGTTTTCTAATCTGTAAAGTGAGCTGGAAAATCAAATGTCAAACCTCTTCAGTATCCTTTGGCAAGAAAATCTCAAATGGGGTCATGAAAAGTCGAACATGACTGAATAGCAACAATGCAGGAGTTCTTAACTGCTTTAAAGGAGCAGATAGTGACTCAATGACAAGAGGACCAAGTCGGGAGTCAGAAATATTCATCCTTCTGAGTTAAAATCCAATCTTAGATATTTACTAGTTGGGTGACTTTGAGCAAGTCACTTAAACTGCCTTGTCTCAGTTTCCTCAACTACAAAATGAGAGGGAGAAAGAATGGTAAGCCACTCCAGTATTTTGTCAAAAAAAAAAAAAAAACCTCAAATCCGAATAGTTAGACACAGTTGAAATGACTCAATAACAACAAAAAAGGGAAAACTACCTAACAATTAGTTATCCAAAAGTAGAGATTTTCCAATTACTGGATTTTCCAATCCAGTTTTCAGGTAAAAACTGGATAATCACTGACAAGATCAGATATGGATTGGACTAGATATTTATTTTGGTTCCTCCAAACTATGATATATTGTGATTCCTTGATTCTGTAGGAAAAAATACATCTTTAATACCATGATATTAAAAACAACTCAAGAGACTAGAAATTGATATTTGGGCATATTTTTCTATGGATTCAATTGAAACCTCATTCAAATAATTTAAGTTCCAATCTTCCTCAACACCAAGACCTACATAATTGACATCCAATAATATAGTGTAATATTTAGTGACAAGAGAATGACGTTTTCCCCCCAATTTGTAATTACAGTGGCAAAATTTACCTTAGCTCAAAAATAAAAATGGAAACATTTCTACCTTGTAACAAAGAGAATTCAAGAACTTTTCCTGTTGTTTTGCTCTAAGATCATAGGAATAATAAATTTAGACTGAGAATTTAATCCAATTATTTCAACCACCTTAGTTTAGAGTTGGCTCAATCAAGGTCATACTTGTAGTAAGCATCAGAGAGAAGAGTTGGATCCAGGTCCCCTGATGCCTGACTCAACATAGATCTTCTATTGCTCCCAGGAAAAATAAAAGACTTGTTTGGATTCTAAATGTTTTCCCCCACCCCAATGATTGACAAAAACATTGCTTTTCCATTGCCAGACTAATAAAAAGAAAATCAATAGAATATATTGCTTCAACACACAGTGAGTTAGTTCTCCAAGGCTTTCCAATGCCCTTTACCTAGCTCATTCTGATTCATTTCAAATAAACTAACTCAGGTGAAATTTTCAGACTCTGCATGTTAAATGTGGGAGTTAAAGAAGGGAAAATAATCTAGGTCAGTGATACTGGACATTTTTGTAATTTTATCCCTATGTCGTTATTATGGAACTCTTTCCCTCCTTGAGACTTCTCCAACCAACCCCAGCCCCTATCTGATTGAAAACACAATATTAGCACAACTCAAGTTTCCAGATTGTTTTAAACCTTACAAAAGTCTTTCCTTACAACAAACCCATGAAGAAAAGAGTGTATTGTGTATATGTGAACATGTTTGTATTGACTTTTTGTTTTTCTTTTTTGACCATGATTTCAGTGTGGTTGAAAATCTCTTTTCCAATAAATACCAGTACCATCTCTTCAACTGAGAGTCTTAGAAAGCTTCCTGGTATTCCAAGAGGTTAAGTGACTTGCCAAGATCATATAGGTAATGATGTACTGAGTGAGGACTTCCTGATTCTGATTTCTGCTCTCTAATTACTATCCCCTACTGTGTATGCCCTTAGATATTGAAAGGCATAGTGACTTGTTTGTGTGTTTATATAGATATATATGTATATGTATATGTATATATGATAAATACAATTATTAAATATTTTAAATAAAATTGTATTATCAAGTCAAATAAATAAGCACTTACTATGTGCAGGCACTATAATAATTAAATCCTTACAAATACCAACAGAAAGAATGATGGTCCTTGACCCCCAAAGTTGCATTCTAATGGGTGGAAGACAGTATAAAAGGGGGCTGAAAATATTGGGGAATTGGAGGATGAGAGTGGATTACTTAGTGCTGTGGGTATTGGACAGAAAGTTCAAGAGAATCAGAAATGATACTGGAGAGTAATGAAGACATGCTGGCCTAGGTGTGCTCCTTAATGTGGAAGTTCTGGGGCAGCTAGGTGATGCACCAGTCCTGGAGTCAGGAAGACCTTAGTTCAAATCTGGCCTCAGACACTTAATAATTACCTAGCTGTGTGAAGTTGGGCAAGCCACTTAACCCCATTGCCTTGCAAAAAAAAGGAGGTTCTGAGAGGAACCAGTCAATGAGAGAGAGAGAGAGAGAGAGAGAGAGAGAGAGAGAGAGAGAGAGAAAGAGAAGCTGCAGAGATGGAGGGTAAAGACACATGGTAAATGCTTATTGAAATTCTTGTTGATCTTTTTTGTTGTTTTTTGTTTTTGCAAGGCAATGGGGTTAAGTGACTTGCCCAATCACACAGCAAAGTAACGAATTAAGTGTCTGAGACTAGATTTGAACTCAGGTCCTCTTTATTCCAGGGCTGGCACTCCATCTAGCTGTCCCAAGTCTTGTTGATCTTATAGATCAAAGTTGAAGTTTCAAGAAAAATTAAAGACAGTCTAAGGAACTATCTATAATCTTAAAACTGTATAATCTAGCATGATCAAGGAATGCCATCTTTAGTTTTCTTCAAGTGCTTAGTTGATTGAAGATTATTCTAATTGAAGTCTTGTCTCACATTTTGATGGCCAGTTAGATACTGAATAGGATAGGGCACTGGACTTGGAATCAGGAAGATTCACCTTCAAGAGTTCAAATTCGGCCTCAGGCACTTACCAGCTGTGTGACCCTGGGTAAGTCATTTATCCCTATTTTCCTCAGTTTCTTCATCTGTAAGGGGACCTAGAGAAGGAAATGATAGACTACTCTAAGTATCTATGCCAGGAAAATATCAAAATAGAGTCATGAAGACTTTGAAATGACTAACTCAACAACAACAAAAAACACTCATACCTCAAGACAAGTAAACTTAGAATTGACCCAACAACAAATTATCTTTGTCTAAACTCATATATACATACATGTATATATCTATATCTATGTCTATGTCTATGTCTATGTTTATGTCTATGTCTATGTCTATGTCTATGTCTATGTCTATGTCTAGTCTATGTCTATGTCTATATCTAATCTATGTCTATATCTATATCTAATCTATATCTATATCTAACCTATGTCTGTCTATTTCTATGTCTATATCTATGTCTATATCTAATCTACTTCTATGTCTAATCCATGTCTATATCTAATCTATGTCTATGTCTATATCTAGTCTATATCTATATCTAATCTATGTCTATATCTATGTCTAATCTATGTCTATATCTAATCTATGTCTATGTCTATGTCTAATCTATGTCTATATACAATCTATGTCTATATCTATGTCTATATCTAATCTATTTCTATGTCTAATCTATGTCTATGTCTATGTCTAATCTATGTCTGTCTATATCTAATCTATGTCTATATCTAATCTATGTCTATGTCTAATCTATGTCTATGTCTAATCTCTAATCTCTACGTCTATGTCTATGTCTATCTCTATCTAATCTATGTCTATGTCTATGTCTAATCCATGTCTATATCTATGCCCATATCTATGTCTATATCTATGTCTAATCTAATCTAATCTAATCTATATCATCTCTATCTCCATCTCTATCTCTATCTACATCTACATCTACAGATAGATATATACTCTTTATATAGTGTATATATATATATATGTATATATTGTATATATTTCTAAAATAGGAATCATTCTCTATTAATGGTTGAACTTGTCAAACACCCCAGAGTCTTCTTTCTGAATACAAATTTCCACTATCCATTAAAATATTCATATTTTTTCAGGCTCAGAGTGATTTTAGAAATCACTTAATGCAACCTTTTCCTTTTTTCACTAGAGGAAACTCCACACTAAGAATTGAAATAATCTGCCTAAAGCCACATAGCTGGCACAATAGCAGAGCTAATTCTGGATCCTTGTATCTAGATTCCTGATGAAGCATTCTTTCCAGGGTACCAGGCTAGCATTTCAACAGAACACTCATTTAGAAGAGATCTTTTAGATCAGTAATCTTTTCTATAATATACTCAACAAAGGATTTATTCAGTCTTTTCTGAAAGACTTTGGGAAAAGAGAACCCACTACCTCCTAAAGCAGTTTATCTCCCTTTGTATAGTTCCAATTATTAAAGATATTTGCTTTTATTGAATAATAATCTACTACTTTCTAATTTCTACCTATCATTCTTAATTCTGTGTCATAGGGACAAGCACAAGTCTGATCTGTCTCCAATGTAACAGATCTTCAAATACTTGAATTTCACCTATTATTTCCCTCTTCCTATCTCCTACCTCCAACTATCATTAGGTTAAACACTCTCAGTTTCTTCAATTAATCCTATGAAATCCTCTTGAGAGCCTTCATATCCTGGATACTTCCCTCTAGATATGCTACAGCTTATCAGTGGTGCTCATAACTGAACACAATGCTCTAGGTTGTGTCTGCCTAGGAAGATGAACCATAATATCCTTCCCCAGAGATATACGGCTATTGCTTCCACATTGCAGGGATTATCCTATTTTTTGAATAATCTAAAGACATATAATATAAACTGCAATTTATGACTGAGATAAAGAGCAATTGGGCCTCTAGCTAAAATAGTCATTAACTGTGAAGCAATAAAATGTTAACATCTTTCAGAAGGTGGAAGGTCAGCAATGAAAATTGTTCCTAAGAAAAGTGTATATATATTTTGCAGTTCTGAAAATTACTGCCTGCCATTTGGAAGGTCAGGGGGTTCTGCTTGTCCTGTTTCATATGGGAATCACATCCCTGTAGCAAGAGCAAAGTCCACAAAAAATATGGGGGAGAAAGAGGGAGACAGAGACACAGACAGAGAAAAGAAAGAGAAAAAGACAGGGAGAGAGAGAGAGAGAGAGAGAGAGAGAGAGAGAGAGAGAGAGAGAGAGAGATGACAGACAGAGTGAGAGTGACAGAGACAGAAAGACAGAGAGAGAAGACAAAAAGAGAGACAGAGAAAGATGAAGTGAAAGAAAGAGGGAGAGACAGAGAGGACAGAGAGAGTGAGAGAAAGAGAGAGATAAGAAACAAACAGAAATAGAGGCAGATGGAGAGAGAGAGACAGAAAAACAGAGAGAGATAGAGAAACATGGAGAGAAAGAGTCAAAGAGACAAAGACAGAAAGATGGGGAGAGAGAGAGTCAGAGAAAGATGGAGAGATACAGAGATAGAAAGACAGAGTCAGAGAGAGACAGAGAGACAGAAAAAAGATGGAGAGGGAGTCAGACAGAGAGAGAGAGAAAGTGAGAAAAAAGAGAGCCAGAGGTAGAGACAGATGGAGAGATATAGGCTTGTAACTTTCCTCACTCAAAGCAAGGAAATTAGCTTCACATCCTCGTCTTATGTTATCCCTTTCCTCCAATATCCAATGACTGCTGAGCAGTCCTCCCAGTTGCATATTTGCTTTCTTCTCCAAATTGTAATTTTGCCAACTGGAACAAGTCTGCCAGCATTCTTGAAACCTGCAGTGGCTCCCCCCCCCCCCATGAAATCGCTGGCTAGTTAAGGGTCTGCTGGTAGGCCATGATCCTGTTTCTTGTAAAAGTTGTCTCCTTAGGGTCCCTTTCCCACCAACTAGCACTGTCCTATCAGGGAGCCTGGCATTAGTACCCCAAAGTTATGTCCTGCTCAGTCTACAAAACCAATTCCATTCTCCTTTCCCAGACTCCAGTGACAGTGTTGTGTAGTTCATTAGGTGCAGTGTGGAATATGAGCACTTGACTGCAATGAACATTTTTTTCCATTGACTAAGACCAGAAATGCTACAAAGACAACTTTTTACCCTGTGGCATTTCATCCAAAACAGGAATAGGGAATGAGCTAATTCCCTGGGTAAAGAAGGAAAGGGGCAGGAAGTGAGAGATCCAGGGGGAAAGGAGAAACACTGCAGAACTAAACATTTCCTTATTCCATTTATTCTAAATGCTAATAATGCACTCACAAATATACATTCATATCATTTCTAAAACTGGTGTTTTTAAATACTGGTGATTATGATGATTAATAATATCTATTTTAATATGTAATACATATGTCATATACACAATATAATTATTATAATTAGTATTATATTTAGCAATAACTTATATAGGACTTTATGAAGCCATAGACTTTTGTATATAACAGGATAAAGTGGCAATAGAATAGATTCTGAAGTCTAAGCATCTGGGTTCAAATCTTACCCCTTGATGTTTACTACTTATGTGATCCCTATCTGAGAAATAAGAGAGTACACTAGGTGTCCCCTGGGTCTCTCTCATCTCTAGAGTGATGATCCTATAATGTCACTTGATCCTCCTGTACAAAGCCCTACCAAGATATCTCATCGTGGCATGGAAGGAATTTTAGTTCTCGAAAGGCTATAGCCGTGTTCCCCCAAATCTAAGTTGTCTCATGCTGGAAAGATTCCAATCACAATCCTAGTGAAAGATAAATGCTCTACTAGGGTCAGTTGACTGAAGTTCAGAGTAGCTCATCACCACTTCATGTTGAATTCTTTGAACATAAAAAGCAAAAACATAAAATGATTGAAAGTTCTTTAAGGTCTCTTCACTGCACCTGCAGTGCTGTTGGCAGAATGAGGGAAATGGGCAGAGGATGCTTAGAATCACATAAACTTGAGGAAATTTAGAAATTTTAACTTGATTGGTGGTACTTCAAATGTTAGAATTTTGCCAGTGACGGATAATTGACTTACTCCTAGATGAATTCAATAATATAGCCCTTGGCATTTTACAAAACAAAAAAAAAGCAAAAAAAAAACCAAGTGGATTGCAGCTAAATGGTAAAAAAATATGACTCAAAGGTTCCACTTGGAAGGGTAAATAAAAAGACTGAGAATTAATTTCATCACTTGTCCAAAGATAAAAAAATTTTAATGCAAGGGTTCTTAACCTAGAGTCCATAGACCCTGAAGGGCAGGTAGATTTCAAGGAAATAAAAATCCAACTTTAGTTTCACCACCCTCCTTAGTGAAAGCATGAAAGAAATTTAGAATCTTTTCAATTATGAATGGCCACCAACCGCAGTAAAATGAGATTTCACTAGATGGACTATATTCCATCACACATATACATGGACACACATATAAATGCACACAAATATTAAGTGATTCTAATTTAATGGTATAATTGGATATCTTATGCTTACCTTTTCCAAAAAGCTCATCATGAAAATAATTACAGCTTATGTGATCTCTCCTGTGGAGAATGAGTAGGAAGAAAAATTCTCTAAAAATCAAAAATAGCCTCAAAATAAATTCATCTGATATATTATGTGGCATAAATGCAAAAATGTAAAAAGGTCAAATAACATGATTCAAAAATAAGAAAGAGAGAGAGAGCAAAGCCTTGCATGTTTACATGCTATGAATACTTTCTTCAAGAAGTATAGAAAGCTCTGAACATGTCTAGGAACACAGAATGTCACACACACATGAATAATAAATAGATTATTTTTCATTATATAAATATTTTATTTATTTTCCAATTACATACAGTGGTAGTTTCTACCAATCATTTTTTTGCAAGGTTTTAAGTTTTACAATTTTTTTTCTCCCTCCTGCCTTCTCCCCCCTCCCCCCAACAGAAGGCAATCTGATATAGTATTTGCATTTGCAAAATAGATTTTATTTTAACACATAGAAAATAACTAGTCACTGACTTAAGAATCACTTCTGACTCAGTTTTCTGTACATGATCAGATCATCCATTTGTTAAATTAGTCTTAAACCTTATCCACCCTCACACACATATTCTTCTCACAATGACAATGGTTGATTCTCATACAAAGTATTCCACTTTCCAATTCTAGGTACTATTTTATTTAGAAATATCTTTATTTGTGTTGAAGTGTTTTGTAATTGTGCTCATATAGGTTTTGGGTATTTAATGCATTTTTTAAAAATTATTTTATGGGGGGCAGCTAGGTGGCACAGTGGATAGAGCACCGGCCCTGGAGTCAGGAGTACCTGAGTTCAAACCCGGCCTCAGACACTTAATTGTTACCTAGCTGTGTGGCCTTGGGCACACTTAACCCCATTTGCCTTGTAAAAACTAAAAAAATTATTTTATGGGGGCAGTTAGGTAGCACAGTGGTTGGAACACCCACCCTGGAGTCAAGTGGACCTGACCTCAGACACTTAATGATTATCTAACTGTGTGATCTTAGGCAAGTCACTTAACCCCATTGACTTGCAACTCCCCCAATATTTTATTTTTAATTCATGGATTAAAACAAGCATCTTCATAATGTACTTTATTAAAAGATGATTGTACATGGAACTGCAAAACCAATATATACAACTTGATACTCCATTTAAATATACAGCTAAGTTACCATGCAGACTTTTTTCTCTCCCCACTCTAGAGATAGCCACCATTAGATACAAATAAGTGTGTATATATATATATGTATATATATTTTATATATATGTGATATGTATGTGTTTGTGTATGTATACACATATGCATATATATATATAATTATTCTATACATACTTCCATGCATCAGTTCTTTCTTCAGATGTAGATAGTATCTTTCTTCATATGACCTTTATTGTTAATGAGTATTTATAAAGTTAAAGCAACTTAGTCAAAGTTGTTCTTTCTTTAGCATAATATTTTTTTTCATTTCAACATGTAAAGATAGTTTCTGACACACATTTTAATAAGATTTTGAGTTCTAAATTTTTCTCTTCCCTTTTCATCTCCCCTTTGCCCAAGAAAACAAGCAATCTGATATATGTTTTGCATGTGAAATCATGTTAAACATATTTCCACATTAGTCATGTTGAGAAAGAAGAATCAGAACAAAAGGGAAAACCATGAGAAAGAAAAAACAAAAAAAGGTGAAAATCATATGCTTCATCTGCATTCAGACTCCATAGTTCTTTCTCTGGATGTGGTTAGCATTTTCCATCTCTAGGCTTTTGGAATTGACTTGGATCACTGTCTTGATGAGAAAAGCATAGATGATCATCAAACAATGCTTTTGTTACTGAGTACAATGTTCTCATTCTCTCCCCTTTACTCAACATTAGTTTATGGAAGTGTTCCCAAATTTTTCTGAAATCTGCTCATCATTTCTTACAGAATAATATCGCTGTTAACAGCATATAGTGTTCTCTTGGTTCAAGTCATTTTGCTCTTTATTATTTCCATGTAAGTTTTTCTTTCTTTTTCTTTTCTTTTTTGCAAGGCAATGGGGTTAAATGACTTCCCCAAGGTCACACAGCCTGGTAATTATTAAGTGTCTGAAGTTGGATTTGACCCCAGGCCAGGGCAGGTGTTCTATCTACCTAGCTGCCCCCATGTTTCTCTAAAATCAACAAGCTTATTTTTTCTTACAGCACTATACTATTCTTTCACAATCATATATCACAACTTCTTGAGCCATTCTCCAATTGATGGGCAATCCTGCAATTTTTAGTTTTGTTTTGTCACCACAAACAGAGCTTCTTTAAACATTTTAGAAAAAAGAGGTTCTTTTAGAACTCTTAGAATTTTTTTAGAATTCAAAGTACTCGTGACTATCACTTTACTAGTGATACATATATATATATATATATATATATATATATATATATATATATATACATATACAAAAGTTTCTGTACCTTTTAAGTGAGGGGCTTGGATCAGATAAAACTCTGAACTTTTTTCCTACTCTAAATCTACGATCCTATGTTACTTGACCTTTCCAAGATTAGTTCCTCGCCTGGAATATGTGGTGGCTGAATTATAATATTTATAAGGTCCTTTCCCATCCTAAATCCTATAAGCAAAAGAATTGTTATAAACTGATAGCCCACACAGCTTAATTACTCTTTGATATTTCCACTGTGCAAGGTTCTCTTAAACTCATCATGACAATAAAGTCATCCCTTGAAATATTCTCTCTCTGAATTTCTAATTAATCTGTTTGTTATTTTTCTTCTTTGGCTAGAATCTATCTGTATATTTATATTATCTGTGGTTTTCACTGATTAATACATAAAGATGAATTAACATTGCCCACCTAAGAAAAATAATTGGTAAATTTTCCTTTTTTTACTGTCAGCTGGAATAAAGGATTATTCCCAATTATTTGGAAAGAGAACAAAATTTGTTAACAAAATTGTACAGATAGAGTAAATGACTTTTAACTAGAAAAATAAGGCACTGGTTTACCCTGAGTGATTTCTATCATTTAAATAAGAGTAAGTTTCACCAGCCCCAAGAGGGGAAATTATAAATGCTATATGTGAAAGGGATAAAACAAGAAGATAAATATTTTTTGATTCTCTAAAAGCAAATAACTAATTTCTTTATTAATCAATTAATTAACTATCAGTTAATTAACTTCCTGTCAAGGCTTTCCCCACCCTTGTCGGTTTTTGAAGTCAGTATCCTACCCCTCTCTTCCAATTCTCTTGATGCTCAGCTTTTCATTTATTAATTTTAATTTGAGAGTTATGAGAGAAGAGGAAAAGGACTTAGGAAAAGATAGAAAAGGGTAAGGGACAGAGACATATAAGGAAAATTGAAAGAAAAATAAAATATGGGGAACAATGAATGGCCATTCTCTTGTTGGAGCAGTGGATAGGGGGACTTGCCTTAGAATTAGGAAGACTCATCTTCATGAGTTCAAATCTGGCTTTAGATACTTATTAGCTGTGTGATCTGGAACAAGTCACATAACCTGGATTGTCTCAGTTCCTTATTAAAATGAGCTATAGAAGGAAATATCTTTGTCAAGAAAACAACTAATGGAATCACAGAGTCAGACATGACTAAAAAAACAAAACATATAAGACATTATCCTTGATGTTAAAGGTTCTAAGAAAAAAAAAGTCTCTGGAGATGTGGAGGAAGGGTATTACAGATATGGTTAAAGCTTTTCAAGTTATATCGTCCTAAATAAACAGTGAATATCTAATTTAATAGTTTTTATCTGTCTCTCAGTGGTCCTGAAAAATGGGAAATGAACAAAAGCAGAGGCTGCTACCATGAGAGTCAGCCATTGCCTTGGAAAATAATGTGTAGAGGGAGCATCTCTGCAAATGAAGGGAATTGTAAGGAAGCTGGAAGCTAGAGTTTAGAAGGGTAGGGACATTCCTCTACAATGATTAAATACAGAAAATTAAGAGATCTCTTTGTCAAAGTCACAACCTTGCTGCTTATTTTTCTAAGGGATTAGTACCACCTGATCCCAGACTTAGCTTCTCTCTGGTGCTTGATAATGTTCTGTAAAACTTAAGGTAACTCTATCTAGCAAAAAAATGGAAAAGAAATTCTTCCTACTTGGGTTATTTCTTCACCAATTTATTCTATTGTAATTACAACAGTTCTGTGGTTTTCAGCAAACCTTTACTGAGTATCTACTATGTAAAGACCTGTGCTAGGTGTAAGAAGTGATAATTTAATAATAATAATAATAATAATTGATGGCATTCATATAGTATTTTTAGGTTTGCAAAGTACTTTATATTAACAATTGCTAACATAAAAATACTTTGTTAAGAATTTTTGTTAACATCTGTTAACATTTGATCCTTACAACAACCCTGGAAAGGAGATTGCATTATTATCCTCATTTTATAGGAAACAGAGGCAGTCAGAGTTTAAGTGATTTTTTCATGTCTCTGAACAAAAGTATCTGGGGCAAAATTTGAACTCAGGTCCTCCTGATTCCAGGCCCCACACTTTATCCGTTGCAGCAATATATAAACTACAGCAATGAAAGAGAGCTGTTCTTGAACTGTGCCACCTAATGTCAGACTCAGGTTATGGTCAAATGAGAAGTAACATATAAATAAATAATCATAATGCAAAAGATCTGGAGGCAATGACTATTCCTTGCAAGGGGGCAATAGAAGAAATTCTTTTTTATCTTTCAAATTCCAGTTTTCACCACATCTGTGAAAATATGTATTACATATTGTTGGAATAAGAAAATTTTCCCATATTGGCAAATGTATATTTTGGGTAAATCGTTTTCAAGTGTTGGAAAAAATATTAAAATAAACTTTCAAACAAAATGCAGGCCTTTTGACTTTCCGCAAAACAAAATTTATCAGCTGAAATTAGGCAACTTTTGAAAGAATTTTGTAATAGTCCAATTTGGATCACTACAAAGATCATTTTTGTAGTGTAGCCAATTCTAATCATAAAAGCATAGAATATCTCTAAAGTAACCAACAACCAATTGAAATTTGAGCTAATAGTATTATTTTTGGTAAACAACTGTGGTGAAATTACAAAACAATCCATCTGATTTAGAAATGATTCTATTTTCTAAGAATTTAGACTATGGAACAATACCAGGGAAGGGAATATTCCTGTGATTTATTATCTTCAAACAGTTATGAACAAATTCAGAAGGAATAAAATAGACTCAAATACAGTTCATTTTGGGACTATGCTTCTTTTAAATTAAGCAGAAATGCAATTGGTTCTGATGCTCCTTCCAAAGAAAAGAAGAAATTTACTCCTCTCCCCAATCATATCCAAATTTGGGGCTAATTCCATCTAGCTATGAGAGTAGTCAGGATAATATATGAATTGGGTTTACAATACTCGTGTTTTGCATTAATTTTGAAAAGGTCAGAGCCTTATTGCTGACTTGTGAAGTAGGGATAGAGATTATGAATTAAAGGAAATCTAAGAAATGCAGAGATACTAGAAATCAGTAAGGAGTATGTAGTAAAGAACTATACCTAATTTGTTTAGAGAAGCAGAGGTAAGTGAATACTTTGATATTATTGAAAACCTTTTTTAATGTTAATTTTGGCAAAATAATGTATTCCTCGGGATTCAACCCTGGGGAGGTCAGTAGAGGGATTATTCAAAATTTGGGCCAAGATTTAATCTAATTATGATGGAGCAAGAAATGGAGTCAGGAGTTTAGAACAGAGACAATGTCCAATATTATCAGTTATTTTCTTCCAGGAAGCAAAGAAAATTAATGAGACATTGAGCCTAGGAAGAAAAGCCAGGCCGGGAGTTGCCTACAGCAGGAAGCACAAAATCCCAGATGCCTTGGGAAGCAGCTGTGAGCCTTACTGACCTTTTTGGTAGAAGTGGCTAATTTATTATCAAGAACAATACCTCTCTAGAGGTTTCAGGTAGCATAATCAGTGTCAGCCATCTCAGAGAGGAATTAGGAAAGTGGGTCAAGGTTAGAATATGAAACATCAAGTGGTCAGAATTTGAAGACTTCCAAATGATCTACAAGGCATTAGGCCAGAAACCTTGAGGAAATAGTATAGGATGATAATTCCCAAAGAAACTTTCCTACTTGGAACATTTTTTAGAGTTAGAAGTGTGACCTTAGAGATACCCAGTACAAACCCCAAGCTAAAGGTCATCAGGAGATAGACATCCACAGACTATATAGTTCATTGGTTTAGGGGCAGGTATCCCCTGGAAATGATTCAGTTAGAGAGAAATGCATGTTCAGAACCCAGATTTGTATACTTATAATTTAAGGATTATCAAAGCATATTAAGGAAAATTGAAACATCATAGTCTCACCTATCAAATTCACAACAGAAGAGTTGGAACTGAATTAATAAGAGCAAGAGATAAAGCAGCATTCACTGACATTAAAGGGGTTCATTACACATACACACACATGCTCACATATACTCTCTCTTTCTCTCTCTCTCTCTCTCTCTCTCTCACACACACACACACACACACACACACACACACACACAAACATATACCTACACACTCACACAAGTTAAGAACCACACCTCTTATCTATCATTTCTCTGCCAAAAGGTGAAAAGCAGACTTCATCATCAATCTTACAAATTCATGACTGATCATTGCATTAATCCAAATTCTTTAATCTTTGAAAATTAGTTTCTTTCATGTTAATGTGTTATTGCATAAATTGTTCTCCTGGTTCTCTTCATTTCATTGGGCCAAGGTTTAATCTAATAATGATTTCATTGAGGACTAGTTCATACACATCTTTCCCATTTTTTTATGAAACTATCATGTTCATCATTTCTTAGATTGAAATGGCATTCGATGACATTCATATACCATAGCTTGTCTAGCTATCCCCCAATTGAAGTGCATCTGCTCTATTTCTAAGTCTTTGCTACAACAAAAAAAGGACTCAGATAAACATTTTTTTCTATGTGGGTGTTTTCCTATCTTTGACTTCATTGCAGATGGAGATGGTCATGTGGTAAAGTTGGGTCAGAGAGGATGAACACTTTTTTGTCTTTTAGAGTCTAGTTTCAAATTGCTTCCAGAATGGTTGGATCAAGTCACCTTGTTGAATTCCCTGTAGTTTCCATCCCTTCCTGTTTACCTTGGTCAGTATTTAGTGTCAGATCCTTTCTTAACATTCGAATCTTCATCACCCTTTGCCCCTATCTCAAACAACATGCTGTATGGACTGGCAGACTGAGTTATAGTTAAGAAACTATACTTTAGACTTAGTGAAGTATTTTTATTTATTTTGCCCTTCCTTGCTTTTTTCTCATTCATATTCTCCCCTTGGCCAATTTTGAAAGGATTATATGGACAGACTCCTCCCCCTGTCCACCCCTATCTTGTGATGATGGAAGAGCTTACATAGCTCAATGAAACTAGGAGCTATGCTATATAAAGTTACCCATTGCAGAAAGGTCTTAGTGGAAAGTTCTGTGAAAAGATGATCCACTGGAGAAGAAAATGATAAGCCCCTATAGAATCTATGCCAAGAAAAATCCATGGACAATGATAAAATAGATGACATTGGAAGATGAATCCTTCAGGGTAGAAGGTATCCAATATCTACTGGGGGAGAGGAAAGGACAAATACAAGTAACTCCAGTACTAATTAAATGGCTGAGTCAAAGTCAAAAGGAGGTTCAGCTGCTTCTTGTGACAAAAAGAAAGTCTGATGCTGTAAATATCAATATTGCATAAGTAAGCTGAGTTTTCCCATCAAACAGGTGATGGAAAGATTAAACTTGGCATGTTGGGTATGTAAACTTAAATGGATGCGAATGGGTGATCACTACATAGACTATTATTATGGGCAAGAATACATTAGAAAAAATGGAGTAGTCCTCATAGTTAATAAAAGAATGAGAAAAGTAGTATAAATGCAGAATTTCAAAAATGACTGGATGAAATCTATTTGAATCCAAGACAAACCATTCAATATCACAGTAATCCAAGCCTCTGCTCCAACCACTGAGGGGAAAGATGCCAAAGTTCATCAGTTATATGAAGATCTACAACATCTTCTGTAACACTGAAAAAGATGCCACATTCATCAGAGAGCAATGGAATACTACAATATGAAATCAAAAGGTAATTGAAACTACAAGCAAATTTTGACTTAGAGTATGTAATGAAGCAGGGCACAGACTAATAGAATTTTGTCATGATAATTCTCTGGTTATAACACTTTTTCAACAATCCAAAAGGTGACTCTATAAATGGTCATCACCAGGTGGTCAATATAGAAATCAGATTGATTAGATACTTTGGAGTCAAAAGGTGGGGAAGCCCTATACAATTAATTAAAATAAGAACTGGAACTGACTGAACATGAGCTTTTATTATAAAATTCAGACTTGAAACAGGAAAAAAGTAGGGGAAAACCATCAGATCATAAGGATATGACCTAAATAACACCTCTAATGAAAAGGAATTGAAGGTGATGAATAGGTATAAGGCATTAGATCTGGTCAGTAGAATATATGAAGAACTGGAGGCAGTAACAAAAGACATTCCAGAGAAACTGAAAAAAAACCAGAAAGAAAAATTGCTGTCATATGAGGTTTTACAAATACTGAGGAAAGGAGGAAAGTTAAAGGATAAAGAGAAACTTACATCTAATTGAATGCAGAATTCAAAAAAAAAGCAAGGAGATAAGAAGATTTTCTTAAATGAGCAAAGCAAAGAAATAAAACCATAGAATGCGAAAAACAGGAGAGCTTCAAAAATTAGAACTATCAAGGGAAAATTTCATGGGAAAAAATGGTCATTATAAAAGACAAAAATGATAAGAATTTAAGAAAAGAAGAGGCAATAAAGGAGCTGTTAGGTAGTGAAGTGGATAGAGCACCAGCTCTGGAGTCAGGAGGACCTGAGTTCAAATGCAGCCTTAAGCACTTAATAATTGCCTAGCTGTATGACCTTGGGCAAGTCACTTAACCCCATTGCCTAGCAAAAACAAAATGAATAAATAAATAGAAATAAAAAAGAAGAGGCAATAAAAATATACAAAAGAACTATACAAGAAAGATCTTAATATTACTGATCACTGCAATAGTGTGGTTATTGATTGAGAGCCAGACATCTTGAAGAATGAAATCAAGTGAACCTTAGGAAGCATTGCCAACAATAAGGCCAGTGGAGGTGATGGAATTCTAGCTGAGCCAATTCTAAGCTATGATGCTATTAAAGTGCTGAACTCCATATGCTAGCAAATTTGGAAAATATATCAATAGCCATTGAAAAGATCAGTTTTTGTCCCAGTCCTAAAGAAGTTCAGTGCCAAAGAATGTTCAAATTATTAAACAATTGGGCTCCTATCACATACACGCAAAGTTATGCTTAAGATTCTGCAAGCTAGGCTTCAGCATTATGTGAATGGAAGTTACCAGAAGAACAGAGTCAGAGGAACTAAAAAACCAAATTGCCAACATCTCTGAATTATGGAGAAAGCATAAAGTTCCAGAAAAACATTTACTTCTGCTTCATCGACTTCACTAAAACCTTTGACAGTCCAGATTAGGAAAAAAACTGTATTAAGTTTTCAAAAAGATGGGAGTACCAGATCATCTTACTTGTTTCCTGGGAGCTCGTATGCAGGTCAAGAAACAGAAGTTAGAACTGAACATGGAATAACTGATTAACAACCGGGAAAGGAGAACTACAAGAATGTATATTGTCACCTTATTTATTTAACTTATATTCAGAGTACACCATGTAAAATGCCAACCTGGATGAATCAAAAACGGAAATTAATATTGCTGGGAAAAACATCAACAATCTCAGATATGCAAATGATACCACTCTGATGGCAGAAAGTAAAAAGAAATTAAAAAGCCTCTTGATGAGGATGAAAGAGGAGAGCATAAAAGTTGACTTGAAACCACACACACACACACACACACACACACACAGATCTTGGCAACTGGTCCCATCAGTTTCTAGCAAATGGAGGGAGAAGAAATGGATGTAGTATCAGATTTTATATTGCAGATCTCAAAGACCACTGCAGACAGTGACTATAGGCATGAAATTTTTAAAAAGCCTGCTCCTAGGAAGCAAAGTTATGGGATAGATGTCACCTTGCCAATAAAGATTCATATAGTCAAAGCCATGGTTTTTCCAGTAGCAATATATGACTTTGAGAGTTGGACAATAAAGAAAACTGAGCACCACAGAATCAATGCTTTTGAATTGTTGTGCTAGAAAAGCCTTTAGAGAGTTCCCTGGATACCAAAGAAGTCAGATCAGTTAATAATTAAAGAAATTAATTCAGGCTATTCACTGGGGTTTCAAAACTTAAACTCTTCCAGATGATGAGGAAACAAGACTCATAGGAAAAGATGCTAAATTTGGGAAAGGTTAATAGCAAAAAGAAAAGGGGAACAGCATAGGATGAGATATAGGATCATGGAAACAATGAACATGAAATTGGACAGACTTTGAGAAATAATGGAGTATAGAAGGACCTTGTGTCATAAAGAGTCAGATATGACTGAACAACAACAAAATGGGGCCAGAATCAGAACAAACTTTCAATATCTCTTCCCCACACCCAGAGGGCAGTGTTAGATCTAGTAAGTCCAAGCCATGCTACAAAGCAATCAAGAGTTTTATGATTTGAATGTGGGAACTTGGGAGGAAAAATGGCAAGGAATATAAAAAATCCAATTATTGTTTTGAATTGTCCTAAGTTAAGTTGAATAGTGATACTCTGCACCAGCAATTTACCCATTCTATTATCTGTTCTGAGACTTCCTCATTTGTAAATGCAAATTTAATATTTGTGGTGCATAACAAATACTCATGAGGAAGAAAAGTCAGGTTTCCAAAGTATGGTCTTGGAAGGACAAGATTCCATTTGGGTGTTGACAGTGGAATATTATCCAGCAGCATAATACTGCTTTGAAGAGCCTCTATAATTGTTTCTTCACAAATCTGTTCTACTGTAATATATGTATTATAAATATATGCGTGTGTGCATAGATATTCAGTTACAACTCAGATCAAAATGAGTTCCTCCAAATATAAAGTCACTTAAGTAGTTGTTTTCTCTCTCGATCAACAAATGAATGTGTGTTAATCACTTGGGTCAGCACTAGCTAGAAATTGTAAAGGATACAAAAAAGTAAGATCAGTCCTTTGCCCCCAAGGAAACTGAAATCTAACAAGAAAGACAGATTATGGTCAAAAATGGGCAAAATATTGGTCACATTGGTCAAAATACAGGTTGTATAAATAAATTAAACTCTGATATCCTCTCCTCTATTAGAACATATATTTCTTGAGGAAGTACTGTTTTATTTTTTGAAATTGAGTTTTTCTACCTAGCTCATGCATAAGTATGTATGTATCTCTATATTTGTGTGAACATAGAAACATAATTATATCCTACCAGTACTTCATTTTTGGAAAGAGAGAAAACTGGGGGAGCTCCTAAACTTGCATAAGTTTTTCATGACTGAAGAGGAATAGAACATTATAATATTCATTTATCCTTTCATTTTTCTCTTTCCTCTTGCTTCATTCCCATTCCTCCAAAATGTGGAAATTCCACTACTTCATGAGATCCACTACCCCCTGTCTCTGTGTTTTTCTATTTCATGACACTGAACTCTGTGAAAGCACCTTTTCAACCATGAGCAGCAGCGCTGGTGTAATCTGTTTCTGAGTGGGAAAAGGGACCACTAAAAAAACCATATACACAAGATGGAAGCAAGAAGAGATAATTGAGGATGAATACTAAAGCATAGCATGGTCCTGTAAGAATTGTGTCAGGAATGCTAAAAGCTCAAGATGAGTCTAGAATGACAAAGAAAGCTAAGGACAAAAATATTTTTTTAAAAGTTATATGTGGGGGGGGGGGACCAAAGAATGGATAAGGAGTGATTGGGATGGCTATAACATAATGAAGAATGAATGTGATTCTGCTCAACTCATTTTGTTTGCTTCCCCTAACATGAAAAATGGTCTCTGGACTGAAAATAAAAAAATATCAGCAGGGAATTGATAACTAAGATAGGTAAAGAAATAGGAATTTATCACCTAGCTGCCTTTGATGAACATTAGTTACCAGGACCATCTTTGAGGCCTTAAAATAACTGGCAAATATTATTGTTGAATCACTGTGGAGAACAGGAAAAACTACAGGACTGGAGGACAAATCCTATTCTAATGTTCACCTTTTCCTTTTTTTTATGTATTTTATATATGTAGAACCATAAATAAAGTCAGTTGGAAAAAATGGGTATTTTATCTAGGTTTTTGTAGAAAGCAAAAACTAACCAAATGCATTTTCCTTCTCTCAACCCTTTATAAAAATCGGGGTCATACTATTTAAATTTTAATTTGATGAAAACATTTCTATGGGAGCTTAGGTAATATTTTCTAGGTATATACAGCATTTTGCTGATTTAACTGAATCTAAGAACAGTTCTTGGGAAATGTGTCTCTTAGGCTTTCTTTCTGTCTTTCATTCTCTGTCTCTCTGTATCTGTTTCTGTCTTTGTCTTTGTCTTTCTCTCTCATTAGTTTTTGGCAAATTCAAGAGTATAGTATTGCTATTTTTTTTCATGATTGAATTCTGGTATCCAAAATATGGTCTTCTGTGTTGCTGATTAAAAATGTTAGATATCAAAAGAGCAGAAGGCAAAGCTGTCTTTCCTCTGTGAAAATTCAGGAGTTTTATTTGTTCTTTTGTCTAGATCAGGGATAAGGAAACTCTTGGCCAAACATTTAATTAATTCACTCCTAGAAAACTCTTAGATCTTTTTGAATTTCAAGTCCCACCTGTGGTTGCCCTGGCAATGCCAGTTAAACAATTTCAAGACTCTTATGTGACCTGCAGATAGAACATCCCCCACTCCTTTTCTAGATGAAGGACTATCTCATCTTTTTACAGAGTTAGTGTATCTGAGGGTCTGGCTAGCTTTGGACAAGCTCAAGGACTAGGAAATTATTTAGCTGAGGTGTCTGAATTCTGCATCATAAGATATGAACTAAATGCTTTAAATCTGAAATATTTTAAGGAACTGGTATTACCAATTGGTTGCCTTAATCATAAAAATCTCAGCATAGCTGAATTTGAATATTCCTTCATCTTGCTAAGTCCAAGAAGATAAGTTACCTGCAAAACCTGCCTTAGCCAAGATTTTAATTATATCACAATTATAAGGAAACCTTTTTTTCCAATGACACTGAAACCATTACTTTGGTTGTTTTTAAAGTCATTTTGAATTTGAGATGATTAAACTATCTTATTAGGATGGAGAAAGAATAATCCTATAGGCTATGGGCAGAGAAACTCCAACTGGTTGGCTGCATTGATATAGTGTAGACAAAGCAATTGCAGGCAAGACTCAAAATTCAATAAATCTATCAACATTTAGGGGCAAATTAATTAAATGTTTGACCACAAATAGCCCATGAATGATATTATAAATATCTAAATGATCCTTGGTAGAAAAAAGGTTCCCTACCCCTACTATAGACAATGGCTAAAATGCAAGCATTTGAGAACCTACTGTGTTCCAGATATGATGAGAGATGATAGAGAAAAAAATATAAAGAAACAATCCCAAGTCTCAAGGGTTTAAAATCTAATAGAGACATATAATACATGAGGAAAGTGATGATTTTGTAATACAGTGCTGATGTAGGCATTGGAATTGTGGAAAATAACCTGTCATACCTTTTCCTGTTACAACAGCAATATCACTTTGATTATTGTTCCTAAAGCAAAAACAAAAAATTGAAAGCAAAGTAGGGGCATAAGGAAAGTACATGCTCCAGGTCAATGGAAAGATATTCAAAAATGGGTAAGTAGCAAATTTAATAACTGTATCAAATTTTTAAAATTAAGACAGAAGGAAGTAGAAGTGGGAGAAAGGAGTTAGTATATAACCATCTTTCCTACCATTCAAAAACAGAATTTAATCTGTCAAAACATCATTCCTGGATGCTCCAATTTTGACAGTAGTTTTATGATTCAGACTGGGTCATTTAATGGAAATGACTTTGATTTTTATAGTAGAAGACCACAGTTCAAATTCAGGTCTGCTACTTGCTACCTCTATAATTTTTGTTAAATCATTTAGCTTTTCTGAGTCTCAGTTTCATTATGTATCAAAGGAGGATTGGTACTAGCTTTTTCTCCAAGCTTTAAGAATTCTATACTAATTTATAAAATCAGTTAGATGCTGCAATGGGTAGAGCACTGAACCTAGAGTCAAGAAGACCTGAGTCCAGATTTGGCCTCAGAAACTTAGTAGTTGTGTGACCTTGTGCAAATCACTTAACTTCCATTTACCTCTGTTTCCTCATCTGTAAAATGGGAATTATAATAGCACTTGTTTCCCAGGGTGGTTGTGAGGATCAAATGAAATAATTATAAAGTACTTAGCATGTGATTGATAAATGATTCTCTCCTTATCCTAATGTGCAATTTATTTTGTTTTGTTCATTTCCTAAGAAATCCATGAATAGTGAAAAATAAATGAGAAATTCAAAAGAGTTTAATATTATTAATTGCTTTCTTGTTGGAAAAAAAAGTATGATGATGATGACCAAGAGTGTTTTACTTATGGCTAGTGTTCAAGCAATCTTGGTTGACTTGAATTTTGTCTAAAATCTTATTCTTTATCCAGGATATTGGATCTAATTCAACAAGCCTTTACCTGATACCTATTATGTCCAATGTAGCAGACATCTAGAACAAATTCCACATTTTAATAGTTTCTACCCTTAAGGAGGTTTCATTATTCTTGGAAAGATTGAGAGGCCCAGTTCCATAATTTCTTAAGAATAAAGCTGAAATGGAGTTTTGAAGCAGACTGGTACATCTTTTAATTTTAGGTAATAGAAGAGTTCTACTTCTTAAGATAGAATCTACCTTGATCTCTTCAGATAAGGAGCCATACTTTTGGGATTTTATAAAGAGCAAATACTTTGCTAACAATTGGAACTCACCACTCAGGAGAGGGAGGACTCAATAACTTTGGTAGCTAAAAATCTTGTGGATTGAAATGTTATGTAGTCAATACCTGGAATCTCAATGGATTTACTTACTGAATCCCAGCTAGGAAGAGCCATAAAGTCTACAAAATGCAGGGGCAAGGGAATCATTCTGGGACCATAAAACTGAAGGAAATAACTTGCCAAGTCATGGAGATTTATGCTTCCAAAGAAACCATGCCACAGGCAATAGTATCTCTAGATCTATATCTGTTATCTGCCCTGATGTTGAACCCATAGTCCCCCACAGGGAGCTATTATACTGAAGTTTCAATTGCCTGCAAAAAGTAATGATTTTATCCTGAGCTCTGTCTGAGATGTTGTCTTGATAACTTTGTCAATAATTATTATGCATTCCCTAATTCTTTGTACAAGAAAGGGAAAACATGGCCACTTTTAAAGCCCACATATAGGGTGATAAAGGATGTTTTTTAACTTTTATACATATAATTAGATGGAGGTATATACATTTAAGGGTTTTGTCATTATTATGGAAACTATCTTACACAAAATTCAAACTTCAAAGTGATTCCCAATTCATAATGAGGTTTACTTATTTCTGTTCAAATATTATATCATACTGATTGCATCAAGTCCCCAAGTAGTAGAGGAATTCTTCAACAAGATTTATGATCTCTCAGAAGAGATCAGCCTAACTATCCACACCAAAAACTAAAGTGGATGAAAAGCTTATATAACCCAGATATATAAATATTCCACCTACTCTATTAATATGTGTGTGTGTACATGTATGTTTCTTAGATGGATATTCACTGCAAGGAGAAAATGAACAAAATCCAGACTGAAATAGGAAAATATGAAAAAATTTGTAATGATCATAAGGATAAGCTATCTGTATTTTTCCAGTTATCTGCAAAGTCAAAATTTTTGGAACTAGAGGATAATAAAAAAAAACTCATAATAAATGTAGGTATGCTAGATCATAAGATTTTTTGTAAGAAGTGAATTTAAAAAGCATTTTCAAGAACATGTATATCACCCAAAAGAGATGGAGTAATTATATAGCAAGAATGAAGGATAACAGATAGCTGACATTTAAGCAATAATGTTAGCAATGTGCTTTTCTTGCACAATCATATTTCATCTTCAAAATAACCCTGGGAGGTAGGTGCTGTTACGTACATTCTGTTGTTTGTTGTTGTTATTCAGTTATCTTAGTTTATCCAACTCTTCATGACTCCATTTGGGATTTTTCTGACAAAAATGCTGGGTGTGGTTCCTTCTCTAGCTCATTCTATAGATAAGGAATCTGAGGCAAACAGTTAAGTGACTTGTCCAGGGTCATGAAGCTGATGAGTGTCTAAGCCTGGATTTTCATTTATGAAGATGAGACTTCCTGACTTCAGACCCAGTGCTCTATCTACTGTACCACTTAGCTGCCCTATCTATATTTTGCAGAGGATTATAGACTTGGGATTTCAGATTTACATCTAGGGAAGATCACAGGCACTGTCTAGTTCAGCCTGGCATTTTACAGATGAGAACCTGAGGTCTAAAGAAATAGAATCACTTGCCCAAGTCATAGATAAATAGTCTGAGCTAGAATTTGAACCCCAGATTTACTGGGGCTTAATTTCATTCTGTATTCTGTTCATCACTCTGGATTGTTTCACTGATAACCACAAAATAGTCAAAGAATCTGGGTAGACTTCCAGCATATTGAAAATCTCCTTTCCAGAGGGTGAATAGGAAGACATGAACAAGAAACTCATAGTAATGAAAGTATAGGTGGGCTACATTAAGCATCAATAAAGAAATTATTTAGAGTTGAGGTCGCGGATCTATAGAAATATAGCATGGTAGAAATGACTCCCGGAAGACAGTATGAGTAATGTACCACAAATTCTTTAGACTTCAGAAGATTTCTCACAAACTTAGACAGAGCCATTGCTTTAACCTTTACTTCCATAAATTCATGCCTATTTTGTGCATCCAAAACCCATATCTCTATGAATAAATATCTAGATTCATACCATTCTCTATCATTTGTTTATTCACATCTCTCTAGTCTCTGTCCCTATTTGTTTGTCTCTCTCCCACTGTTTCTCTGTTTCTATGTCTCTCTGTTTCTGTCTCTATTTATTATCTCCTTCAACAGATTGTAAACTCCTTGAGGATAGAGACTCTTCTTATCTTTATATCTTTAGAGCCTAACAATGCATCAAACATAGTAGACCTTTATTGACTGATGTTTATGGTAAGATTCAGGTTCGGCAATATTGAAGACTAGAATACATATAAATAAGAAACAATCGCTTTCAACCCTATTCCAAATGCAAATCTTAGGGATAGAAGTAAAATATTGCTAATTAAATAATCCATAAAAGCCAGTTCCTTAACTGCATCTGTCAATAACTCTTCTCTGATCTTATCCCACAAACTGTTATGCTTATATACTATTCTTCTGCAGTATTCGTAATGGCACATTACTTTGATAAGGTAATTTTCTCTTTCTTTCAGGTGTCTAAAACTAAAAAAAATAATAATCTATTCAGAAATAATCTTCACAGACCAGATTTCCTCCCCATGAAGCTTAAGCACAATCATTGTCAGTCATGGCACCCAAGGCTCCTAAAATGATGTTAGCTAATGAATAGAAAGAGAAAATATAGGTCAGAAGGCTGACAAATTGGTTCCGTTCATCTTAAAGGTCTGCAACTATTGATCCTTGAAGAGTTTGGCAAGCCAGGCTTTATGGATAGGAGAACTTTCCAATTGGATTAGTACTCAAGAGAGGATTGGGACAAGAAAATAAATTGATACTGAAAGTTTGGCAAAAATGTTATCAGTGGGGTTGGTGGGGAGGAAGCAAGATGGGGGGAAATTGTAAAACTCAAAATAAATAAAATCTTTCTTAAAAAATGTTATCAGATAAGGTTCAAAGTTAGGAAAATTTAAATTGAGACCCAGTCCTGTATGGTAGACAGTTTGTCTTGAAGTGTCTTAGGCCTACTTATGAAGTAGGCAGCTAGGTGGTGCAATAGATAGAGCACCAGCTGTGGAGTCAGGAAGACCTCAGTTCAAATCTGGTCTCAGACACTTGACCCTAGCTGTGTGACCTTGGGCAAGGCACTGGACCCTGATAGCTCTGGGTCATCTCTAGCCATCCTGATTCATATCTGGCCACTGGACCCATATGCCTCCAGAGGAGAAAGTGAGACCGTTGACTTAGCACAACATCCCTCACTCAAAAATCCAATTAATTTGCTCATCATGGTATCACCTCCCTGATGTCATGGTTTTCTTCAATCATGAAGGATAGGGGGCTGCTCAGTGGTACAGTGGAGACCAGCTTGGAGTCAGGAGGATCGAATTCAAATTGGACCTCAGACACTTAATAATTACATAGTTGTGTGGCCTTGAGCAAGTCACTTAACCCCATTGCTTGCAAAAAAAGAACAAAGGACAGGCATCTCATCAAGCCTCCCTATAATGAATACATTTTCATCCTTAGCTAGATGTGAAGATCAATTTAAGAAAGCTTCCTCAACTTGATCCTAGTATTTTAAAAAAATCTTCATAAAGACTTAGTATATTCACAGTAGGTTACTGGTTCCCTGGCCTTGAGGAGCTCTAAAATGCTTATTGGGTTAAGGCAACTGAAATAAAAGTGAATGCTAACAAATGGGACCCAGTGGTGTATCCCCTAAGGCTCTTTCTTTCTTCCCAATAATCCCAGAGTGGATAATAATAACTGATAACAATAGCTAACCTTAATATTTAGCACTTTAATGTTTACAAAATATTTTATAAATATCATCTCATTGGATCTTCATAAGATGCCTTTAATATTTCTATTTTCCAGATAGGGAAACTAAGGTAGATAGAGTTTTAGTGACCTGCTCAAGGTTAGATTGGAATTGAAATCAGTTCTTCCTGACTCAAGATCCAGTACTTAGAAGACAATTAGAATGCTGGGCTTGGCATCAAAATTTGAGTTCATATTTAACCACAGATGCTTATTACCTGTGTGACCCAGGGAAAGTCACTAAACCTGTATTTCCTTCAGTTTCCTCAAATGACTTGATATTTATAAATTTCTCAGTAGTACCTGGTACATCATAAGTAACATATAAATGCTTGTTCCCTTTTCTCTCCATCTTCTATCCAATATGTCACCATTCTGTTCCTGAGGACCTGAGACCCACTACTATAAATAATCTTTGGTTTCCCCAATCACCTACATCAGGTTAATTGTTCAGAATAGACATGTGCAGCCAGCTCCAAAGCTCTTTGGCCCCAATCTGGTCTTTGAGTACCAACCACTGTCTTTACTATCACATGCAGGAGAAATTGGGTCATATTCTATAATTAGCAGTTCTCCCAGTTCTCCTGTGATTCTGTTTGTATAAGAAGCTGATTTACTTTTGATTCTTTTAAATACTGAATGAGTTCAATAGCAAAGGTATGCCACAGAGAATGCTAAACCATTGTTAAGTCTTAACTATATTGACATACATTTGTAGCATGTGCAAATATTATGTTGGGTAAAAATGCATTTCATTTATAATAAATTCTTAACAAGTTTGCTCTTGTGTGTACTTATCAATATGAAATCATTGATCAAAAAATCATTCTCATCCTCCTCAATAGAGCATTTTTTCCTGGAAAGTCAGAAAAACACAATAACAGACCTTCAAGTAAAGACTAAGGGGTCATTTTGCTATAGATTATGCTATAGAGGGAAGTTTGGTTCAAGCACAGAAAAGACTAGATACCTTCTGAGGTCCCTTCAAATCCAAGATTCCATGATTCTGCAAACAAACATAATTAAATGGATAAAAACACTAAAGATCTTAATTGAAGTCTTCTCTTGATGTCTTTTTAAAATGTTGAAATAGCCTTGGATTTCCAAGGAAACACAAGTGCAGCAGATTATCCCAGTACAAAGACTGAGTACAACCCTGGTGATAGACTGTAAACCTAAGTTCAGAGGGGATCAATACCAGGTAGCTGACAAGGGGATAAAGTTTTGGTCATTGAAACCATCAAAGTCCATCTATTAATAGACAATTATCATCTATTAATCTATAACTATCTGTTAATATTAATCAAAATAATATATTAACTATTAATGTCTAGCATAGAAGCTGTGGTACATGTTGATGATGGTAGTATCCATACTGATGAAGATGATGATGATAATCTAAGGTATATAATGCTTTAAAGTTTTCAAAGTGTTTGGGGTATTTTTTATGGTTTTTGTAAGGCAATGGGGTTAAGTGACTTGCCCAAGGTCACAGCTAGGTAAATTATTAAGTGTCTGAAGCCAAATTTGAAATCAATCCTCCTGATTCCAGGGCTGGTCCTCTATCCACTGTGCCACCTAGCTGCCCCCAAAGTGTTTTTATATATTATTTCATTTGATTCTTATAAAACCTTTTGATGTAGGCTGCCATTACTATTTCCAATTTGCAGGTGAGAAAACTGAGACTCTACCCCTTCTTTCCTGGTTCGAGGAGAAAAATTAATATTATTGCTTTCCTAATCTACTTCCCTTGGATTAATTTCCCCACTGAAGATAAAGTCCTAGTTTCCCCACCCTCATTTTATCATTCAATGAGAACTGAATGATGCTGTCATGATTCCACTTGATTGATTCTGCACTTCAACCTGGGACTTCTTACATGAGAGGTCAGACAAGACAATTAAAACTTGCATATCCTTTCAAGAACTGGCATGTTATTCTGTATGTTGTAGAGAGCTTACTCCAAAAAAGAAAGAAAGAGGAAAGGTTTTATAGAAGACTTGTAAGAATATCTGAGCAGCAAAAACCAAGCAGAGCAAGCTACAGGAAACATCCCTGTTATGTAATTTATGTGCTCTCCTAATGGTTGTCCTTTCTAAATGGGATCATAGGAGTTGTGACATCTGTGTACCTGAGGTATGGGTATATTCCTGTCATATCATGGGTATATTCCAATCTAGAATATCCACTATCTGGAGACCAAGCTATATTAGAAAGATTTGCTCAGGGCCAGCAGATGCTGCATCCCTAAGAACAGTCTTTTGGAGTCACATTCTCTGAGGTCATGCCTTTGCCAAAGACAGTTCTAGCCAAAGAGTTTGCAGGACCATGGACAGAATCAACCAGAAATTTCAAATCTACACCATTAACACCCTGACAGAGAGTTTTCTGTTTGCAATGTGGGCTGCTTAGCATGACCTCAAAATGAAAACTTTTCTATGAAATCATTCTTTTCTTTCATGCATGTATTCTTTTAGTCTTTTCAACAACCTAGCAATGTCTTTTTTTCAAACTATTGTCTGAAAAACTCCTTTATTCTATTTGTTATATAATTTATATTGTGCTTTTATTCTGAAGACTTGAAGGTTCTATAATTTTAGGTTGCACAAATAACTTATAGACAATGATAGATTTCAAATTTGGTCATCATTTTTAAAACTCACAACTGCAGTAGCAGAAACGAGGACAAGAAGGACAATGGAACTGGTTTGGTTTTAAACAAAATTCCCAAGCAGGCAAAATCTGTCTCTGAGGATTACTTGTCTCCCTTTCTATGTTTCTTCTCCTCATTCTGATATAGCCTTTCCTATGCCTGCCATGAATTCAGTGTTTTTGTAGGGATGGCTTTTAAGCAAGGCAATAGGGTTAAGTGACTTGCCTAAGGTCATGCAGCTAGGTAATAAAAAGTGTCTGAGGCTGAACTCAGGTCCTTCTAACTTCAGGTGTTCCATCCTTTGGTTCTCCATCCACTGCACTTAATTGTCCCAAATCCATTATTCTTAGGCTAACTACCAATTGGCCAGAGGTCCCCACTGAGCATCCATCTGTCTCAAGTAAGCCACACAAACCTGTGTTCTTAGATCCCCTCCCCAAGCACTAAAATATCTCACTACCCTATGGATCCCCTATTGATTCCACAAGAGTATCTCATGCCTTCTAATTATTAAGAGGAAAGCAATCTGATTAAAATAATTCCAGTTAAGAGTTAAACAACTATAGACTGTCTTAATATGTTAACACTCCCAGTTGCATCTATGTTCTAAAAACTCAGTTTATTTATCTGAATTAAGGTTTCTTTAGACAAGACATGGGGGCAGATTCCTATAACTCCTGCTGTGGGGAAGGCTGAGACTGATATATTAATTGAATTCATAAAATCTGAGCTCCTTTTGGGTTAAACTGATTGTGTGTCCACAGAAAGTCTGTCACAAATCTAGGAAAGGAAGTCCACGAGGTTACAAAGGGAGAGGTGAGCCAGTCTGGTTGGGGAAAAAAAAAAATTAAAGCTTTTGTACCGAACAGTATTTGTATCAGGTAATGATGGTCACTATACTTCCAGCCTGGGGGAGTTGGGGAGAGACAGTCACAACATTCCTTCAAAAAACAAACAAACAGGGGCAACTAGGTGATGCAGTGGATAGAATACCCTGAAGTCAGGAGGATTTGAGTTCAAACTTGTCCTCAGACACTTAATAATTATCTAGCTGTGTGACCTTGGGCAAGTCACTTAACCCCATTATCTTGCCAAAAAGCCCAAACAAACAAAAAGCCTTTCTAAAGTAGGAGTTCAACCTGAAGTTCATGAACTTGTTTTTAAGAAACTATTTATTAACCATATTTTAATAAGATTGGTTTCTTTTGTAAACTTATGCATTTTATTTTATGCACTTAAACATATACTTCTGAGAAATAGCCATAGACTTCATCATTTTGCTAAAAGAGACTGACAAAAAAATTAAGAATCCCTACTACAGGAAGAATTTCATTATATATACTTTAGGAGTTATGGGAGACTTCCCAGTGTCTCTCAGGTTTCATCTCAATAAGATACTTTCTCCTCCAAGATCCACCCTTTAAGAAGATGGACACATTAAAGAAGAGGGGGAAATGCTAACTTCCACTATCAATAGGTGAACGTATAGATTCTGAGCTACATAGAGAGTTGGACATTTTTGTTCCTTTAGAGTCAGGCTTTGAAAGTAAAAATAATGTTTAGGTGCCTCTGACTATATTCACAATATAACCCTAATAATAATGTTAATGATATTTTATGTTTATAAATTACTTTACAATTTATAGAGATAGAAAATGCTTCATATATTCTTTCTCCTTTCAGGTCTGCAATGAGCCTATTTGTTATGCAGAGAAAATTGTATTATATCCATTTTCCAGATAAAATAACTGAAGCTCATCATAATTCAGCTTCTCTAAGTGATATAGCTCAGAAGAATAAGTTTAGGACTATATAATTCAATCTCTTACCTTCCCCCCCCCAAAAAAGGAAAACAAACAAACTAAGGCTTTATTTTTCTACCACAATGCAAAAAATTTTGAGATCAGAAAACATCTGTGATGAAGAAAAATTTGTGGTAGCAACAAATATAGAAAGGCTATATTATATCTCATGAGATATATCTTTAGAGCTCGGGCCACCCCAATATATCCCATGTGACCCCTCATCTGAATGTTACTCCAGATTTGAGGAGCTTTTAAAGTATGAATTAGAATGAATTAGCATCCAATAAAAACTATATATCACAAGCCCCCTACCACCATGTTTCTTTTCACAGAAAATCAGAAAAACAACATATTAGTTGAAAGCAAAAGACATTTAAGTCAGTAGCAAAGCAAACTAAATGACAGGAACAATTCATCCCATGCTAATTGAAATATTGGAATACCACGAGTGGGGTACAGACATAAGGAAAATAAGTGACTAAGGAATAAGCAAAGTACAATTCAGATGTAGGTTATTCATGAGACTTGGGTAACTTCGAGTTTTTGACACAACAGAGCTTTAAATTCCACTCTGGTGAAAAATAACAGGAAATTTGCCTTTCCATTTGAACTAAGACCCTGTTTTGATCTGTTCTCTGCAGTACTTTTCATTTCTGGATATTTCAATTGATGTGTGCCTGCTGTTCCTAGGAAAGCTGTTCCTCCCCTCTATCCCCAGCCCCCAAACCCCACTGAGACTCTAGCCCTTTGTCCCACTTCCCACCAGCAATAGCAATTACTATATGGCCAAACATATCAAAACCTCACATATGGAAAGCTTTTTTGCATATGTGTAAATATTTCCATCACTATTGAAAATTAAATCTCTAACACAGATTACATTACCTGTAAATGTTGTTCAGATTTATTTTATCTTTTGACCTTGGAAGGAAAGAACAATTAAAAGCACCATATTCTTGGTTATTCACAATAAGGAATGCTCAGTTGATTTTTTTTGTTTCCCTTTATCATACTTGAGCTAGCTTTTAACAATTCCTCCAGAGTCATACCTCTATGAAATATGAGGCCAATCTGGCTACAACATCTGCCACCCCCCACCATCTTCAGAGTAGATTCAGCTGATGAAACTAAGCAGGTGTCCCCGTTCTTGTTCACCCTCCCTTCAGGCAAGACCTTTCTTCAGTTCACAGGGACAGCATGACCTCAGAATAATGCTATTCTTCAATCAAGGGTATACAAATGACTGCACAGCACTGCTATAATTTATTATAGGTTTATGACTAACACTAAGTACATCAGAACTTTTTAGGATATTATTCTCAGACATTTCATTCTTTTTCATTTCCTTTGGCTAGTAATCTCTCAATCAGAATTTCTTACATTGTCATAGCATGCAACTCATTTTTCTCTTGGATTCTCTTCAGGTTAAATTATAAACCATTTTTTAAAGTCTTTCTGTTTAAACATTGTATTTTATTTATATAAGTAAGTCATATATGACCTGTTTAGTAATGTTACTTTATCCATGAAACTTTCATTCTTTCTTTTATTTTCACCTCTTTGGAGGGAGGTTCTTTCTCAAATGCATTGTGATACCAGCAAGATATAGCAGATTAATAATCCCAGAGAAGGGGAACTAATTCACTCTTTCACTATTCTCAAGTCATTTTATATAGAAGAAAGGCAATAGAATTAAAGCACAAATCATGTCTAGCATCTCAGTTAAAGTTAGTAATTAGAATGGAAATGTCCTTAAACACTGATCTTTGACTAGTCCAGTCTCTGTTGTGTTTTAATCACTAAATTCCTGTAATCCCTTGGACCTGGAGAGTGGGGAGGCATCAACATCTTCTGTCTCATCATGCTACTACTCCCCAAGGGCCAGTTAGTCTGGGCACTTCCTTGCTACTATGGTCCACTGTACTACAGTTATTTTCATCTTCTCTCTGTTTCCTAGGCTACTCATTCCCAGATGACAGTGGGAAAGGACCCATCTTTTTCTTCCCTATTTACTATATTCTTTTTTTCCCTGCTCCCTATAAATATGATAAAGCTTGCTTTTGAAAGGAGATTTCCTACAAAAAAACTAAAGGAAGATCAAAAGGGCATGGATAGGATGAAAAGAGAAAAAAGCAATGATTCCAATTGAAAAAACTTATCTGAAACAAAGGAAGTGACTTGTTTTCTTGGTTCTCTCTCTTTGCCTAGTATTCTTCTGCCAAGTCTCAGCCTTTCTTAGTTATTTTTAATTTTTTTTTATTTATTTGTTTACTTAGAATTTTACAATTTTTCCCCTAATCCCACTTCCCTCCCCCCCTCACCCCCACAGAAGGCAGTCTGTTAGTCTTTACATTGTTTCCATGGTATACATTGATCTAAGTTGAATGTGATGAGAGAGAAATCACATCCTTAAGGAAGAATATAGGAGATAGAAAAATCACATAATAAGATAACGGGTTTTTTTTTTTAAATTAAAGGTAGTAGTCTTTGGTCTTTGTTCAAACTCCACAATTCTTTCTCTGGATACAGATGACATTCTCCATTTCAGATGCCCCAGAATTTTGCCTAATTGTTGCACTGATGGAATGAGCAAGTCCATTAAGGTTGATCATCACCCCCATGTTGCTCTTAGGGTATACAATGTTCTTCTGGTTCTGCTCATCTCGCTCAGCATCAGTTCATGCAAATTCTTCCAGGCTTCCCTGAATTCCCATCCCTCCTGGTTTCTAACAGAACAATAGTGTTCCATGACATACATATACCACAATTAATTAAGTCATTTCCCCAATTGATGGACATTGACTCAATTTCCAATTCTTTGCCACCACAAACAGGTAGCTTTGAATATTTTTGCACAATTGTTTTACCCTTTTTCATAATATCTTCATGTTTTTACCCCCTTTTCATGATCTGTTCAGGGTATAGACCCAGGAGAGGTATTGCTGGATCAAAGGGTATGCACATTATTTTACCCTTTGGGTGTATTTCCAAATTGCTCTACAGAAAGGTTGGATGAGTATACAGCTCCACCAATAATGTATTAGTGTCCTAGATTTCCCACATCCCTTCCAACATTGATCATTGTCCTTTCTGGTCACATTGGCCAGTCTGAGAGGTGTGAGGTGGTACCTCAGAGATGCTTTAATTTGAATTTCCCTAATAAGTAATGGTTTAGAGCAATTTTTCATATGACTATGGTTCACTTTGATTTCCTCATCTGTAAATTGCCTTTGCATATCCTTTGACCATTTGTCAGTTGGGGAATGGCTTGGTTTTTTTTTTTAATTTGACTCAGTTCTCAGAATATTTTAGAAATGAATCCTTTGTCAGAAATACTAGTTTTAAAAATTGTTACCCACTTTATTACATTTCTTTTGATCTTGGTTACAGTGGTTTTGTCTCTGAAAAAGCTTTTTAATTTAATGTAAACAAAATTGTCTATTTTTAATGATGTTCTCCATCTCTTCTTTGGTCATAAACTGCTTGCCTTTCCATAGATCTGACAGGTAAATTATTCCTTTGTCCCCTAGCTTGCTTGTAATTTTTTTATGTCTAGACCCTGTATATCCATTTTGATCTTATCTTGGTATAGGGTGGGAGGTGTTGGTCTAATCCAAGTTTCTTACATACTAATTTCCAATTTTCCCAGCAGATTTTATCAAAGAGAGAGTTTTTATCCCAATAGCTGGACTCTTTAGGCTTATCAAACAGCTGATTACTATAATCATTTCCTGCTAATACACTTAGTCTATTCCACTGATCCACCACTCTATTTCTTAGCCAATACCAGACAGTTTTAGTGACTGATGCTTTATAATATAATTTTAGATCTGTTAGGGCCAGCCTTTCTTAGTGTTAACTCTCTTGTTTTGAATTTGAGGGATGAGGTCATATAGTCTCAGTCTTGATATCTTTAGCTCAAATCTTTAGTAGTAATTATTGGAGTTTGAGCCTTAGAACAAATACTTCCTCATGACAGCTTCCCAACTTGGCCATTTTAACAAGTTACTTCACCCTAGACCATGGACTGGCTATGACTTAGAGAAGTCCTTGACTTCTGGAAGAGAAAGTGTCCTCCCAAATTGACTTCTTGAATTCTTTCCCCTTGAGATTCTGCTTTAGTATACCTTTTTTGTTCTCTGAAAGGCTCTATGTCCTGGCCCTTAGAATTTGCTTTTACCTCTTTTTTTTAGGTTTTTGCAAGGCAAACGGGGTTAAGTAGCTTGCCCAAAGCCACACAGCTAGGTAATTATTAAGTGTCTGAGACCGGATTTGAACCCAGGTACTTCTGACTCCAGGGCCAGTGCTTTATCCACTATGCCACCTAGCTGCCCCCTCTTTTCTTTTTTTAAACCTGTCCTCTCTACTACTGGCTAAGCCACTTGAATCAGATTCGAATCGTCAGGATTCTCTGTTGCCTCCATTCCATGATAGTGAATTTGCCTCTTTTATTAGAATCTAGCCTGACTTCATGACCCTAACATTAAAAGGTCAGAAAGGAAAGACTTACATGAACTGATGAATGAACAGTGAAGTGAGTAGAACCAAAAGAATATTGTACATCATCCACAACATTGTGAAAGGTTCAGCTGTGACAGATGCAGCTCCTCTCTGCAGTTCAGAGAACAACAATCCTGAGAGACCTACTATGGACAACATCATCCATAACCAGAACAAAATGCAGGGCAATGAATATAATGTCCACTTTTTAAAAACTTCTTTTATATTTTTCCTCTCTTTCACCTTAGTTCTAATTTCTCTTTGACTATGTGATTAATATGGAAATATGTTAAACATGATTGTACATGTACAACTTTTACCAGATTGTTTACTGTCATGGGAACATGGGAGGGAATAAAAAAGTAGAACTCATAAATTTGGAAATGGATGAATGTTGAAAGCTACCTTTGCATGTAACTGGAAAAATCAAAAGCAACTCCAATAAAAAAGAAGGTCTGGCTTCAATCTTTTCTCTCTTTGAGCTTGGACCCCCAACCTATAACTAGATGGGGCTTTTCTACTACACTATACTACAGTCTCTAACCCTGGGTTCCTGAGTTCCACACGAATTGACACAGATGGTGGATAAATACCCTTAGCAAGGTAGTGAGGTACAGTGGATAACTGGGTGTATGTTCGAACTCTGACATCAACTAGCTTTGTGTACACGGGCAAATCCAGTGACCTTTCAGAGTCTCTTTTTCCTCATTTATAAAAGTGATAAATACTAACTGAAGAACCATGTCCACAAGCTGTGAAACTCAAAAGAGATAATGTGTGCAGAGCTTTTGCTCAATCTTAAAGCACTATATAAATGTTAGCAGTTGTTATTAAAAAGAACGGATGGTAGATGGTTTTCTTTAGCTTTCTACTGCTTGTCCTATCCATATCATGTTCTCCCCCTTCTTAGGGATTGGATCCCACAATTTTCATAGCAGTCAAATATAAAAATGGAAAGATAAATACCTTTACCCTCAATAACTGGTCAAGGTTATGGAATTACAATTTTGAGATTTTTTAAAAATGAAAACTTAATAGTGCATGAGATACTTTATAGGTTATTATAATGAACTTAAAGCCCACAAATGAAAGGTATTTTCATTAAATATTCCTTCAGAGATTCTCAGTGTATACTAACCTCCTAATCAGATACTGTAGGCATCCTTGACACAGGGTTAAATATATACTACACTAAAGTCATATTGAATGTAATTTAATTTTTTTTGATGATTCAGTAGCTACTTCAGCATCTTCCATTATAAACTTCACCTATGATACCATATCTTCATAAAAAAGGTCAAAGGGAATGAAGACTGAGAGAAAGCTTTTAGATTCAATGTACATCAGTAGTTGCTCACAAGAACACACACACACACACGCAGAGTTCATTGAAAACAAGAGAGAAAGCAGTTTTATCAGAATAGTAGAACTAAAAAGTCAGAAAAAAAGGGGGGACTTGAGAACAGAGTGGGTGACTTGTAATTGAAGGAACCACATATATAGACTATGTATTTGAAATACTTCTTATAGGAAGAAGAGATAGAGGGTTGGTATTAGGGAAGAAAAAATCAAATAAAGTTGATTGGTCTTTGTTTTCTTTTTTTTTAATACATGTCAGTTAGTCAACTAGCATTTTGGGGAGATCTACTATGTGTCAAATGCTAAGCTATAGGGATGCAAAGAAAGCAAGAAATTCACAGTCTAATTGGGGAAAATAGAACATATAAAAGAGGTTTAGCTATAGGACAGATGGAAAGGTCCAGAGGTCTTAAGGCGACACAGGCAGCTTAATGCTACTTCTAAGTCCAAATTAACAATGTTTAATTTACTTTTTAAAGATAAAATCATTTGCATTTGCAATCATGCAGTGAGAAAAAATTCTATAACTTTGATAAATCTTGTATATATTCCTTTTTGGTAAAACATATTTACTAATGTTCCGATCCAGAGGCCCAGAAGATCTGGATTCACCTCCAACATATACTGTCTATATGACCCTGAGCAAATCACTTAATCTCTCAGTACCCTAGACAACACTCTAATGCTATAAATTGAAGAGAAGATATGACTTTAATTGATAAAAGGCATTTCCCCTGGAAGTTCCCTATTCAAATGAATTCTAGGTCCAGTTTTTTGTTCAATGGAGATAATAAGGAAAAGTCACTTAAAGAATTAAAACATCTTCCAGAGAACAGGAGCTTATTGTAGATGTCTATTTGGTCAGTTAAAGGATAATTTTTAGCAGTTCTGTGAAAAATCAATGTACCCATGTAGAAATCAGTTAAGAAAATGAGTGACTAATGGTATTGGAAATTTCAGCTTTACATCAGCAGGTCTGATGGTCATCATTTTCAAAGTCTTCTCTATTGATTCCAAAAGAAATGAAGAGAAGATGAAAAGGAATTGGCTCCAGTATAATCTCCCATAATTCCTCTCAGAGGAATGACACCCTCCACTCAATGCTATACATTTTCACACCTAGTAATATCCCAGTGATTTTGAAATCCTGAAGCCCATCTTCCTAACCTCATATTCCACCTCATCATTTGATTTCTTATTAGCATCTTCTCAACTCTATTACTCCAAAGTTTCAACTAAACACTATACAGTCCTTCCACCATGCCCCACGTAATTGCCTGTTCCATAGGCAATAAACTTTCTTCTTAAATCTTTTCCTTTCTCAATTCTTATCTACCCTTTTCAGTATTGAATTCTGCATTGGTTGAGGTAGTGGAGTTGTTCCCCATTGTAGCTTTCAGATTCTCCCTCTAATTCTACAACTCAGTAACCTCACTTCTTTTGAGGCTAATATTGTTCATATCCATCAACCAATCAAACGCATTGGTAGCTTTTGTCTACTGACCTCCAGATCACTCTTTTTCCTTCCTTCCCCAATGGGTTCAGTACATGAGTCACATTTTTTTCTCTCCTCCCCAAATCCTCTTCTCAAAATGTATATTGACTCTCCCTCAAAAACTCTAACCACTCAGTTCCTTAATCTGCTCATTTCCCAGGAGCTATTCCTCCACCCCATCTCAGTTATACACAAAGATAGTCTTACCTTTGATCTTGCCGTGATCCACAAACCTTCATTGCCCATTTCCAGTTCAGGTTCAAGAATTTTGAAATTCTCTTATCTAACCACACTCTACTGGTTTTTCACCTCTCCTTCTGTTTTCTTTTACAAATCCCTACTTTTTGTCTTCATTATGATAGTCATTTCCTTGATCCCTTAATTCTCTCTGAAGCCATCTTCCTTATACTAGAGACTCTCCTGTTTCCCCCAATTTGGCCTCTTGCTAAACCAACTCAATTCTATACTTTTTCCTCTCTTGAATTCCTAGCCTCCTTATCATTTTGATGATTATACCCTGCCAATCCTCAGTCTTAAATTTCCCTCACTATTCACTACTTTCACTTTTACACACGTTTTTGAATAAGTATAGAGAAAATCATGCAACTGTTCTGTGTCCTCTACAAATTTATATTACATAGACTCAACTGGTCTCTCACTACTATGAGGGGATCATTCTATACCTACCTTATTAACTCACTCTCCCAACTCTCTAAAACATCTCTTCTAATTTTTTTTCATCCCTTCTCATCTCCTTCCATCCTCAGCTGAGAAATTTGTCTAATATTTTACAGGGAAAAAATGAGGTCATTTACCATGAGTCTTCTCTCTTCTTCCCCATCTTACTTGCCTGGTTCATATATTTCTTTCTTTAGTGTTTTACATTATGATTACATTTGATTCCATTTATATTATGATTATAAATTATTACATTTGTCTACTTAAAAAGGATGATCCCTCTAACTGCTGAAGCAAACTCATTTCATTCTATCTCTTCCAATAGATTGCTCCTTTTGGAACCTACACTTCTTTACTTATTCTCAGTCTCTTACTATCTGCTGCTAGCTGATTCCCTACTGACCACAAATATGCCCATTCCTCTCCCAATCTGAAAAATTCCTCATTTGATCCAATATCATACCAAATATCTCTACTTTTTTGTAAATAAACTCCTTATAAAAGGGCTATCATAGATATCTCCATTTGATCTCCTTTCACTCTCTTTTTAACTTCTTACAATACAACTTCCATCTCATCATTACACTAAAACTGTTCTTTCCAAGGTTATCAAATCAACTCATTATATTTGGCAATTTTCTTTTGCCAGATCCAATGGTCTTTTCTCAATCCTGGTTCTCCTCAAACTCAGAATTGTCTAGGATCATTGCATTCTGACTAGCGTAGCTAAATGATTCATCATACCAAAGTGTTACTGTGTTAAATGTTCTGGTTCTGCTTTTGTGTAGTTCACTACACTTTGCAGCAGTTCATTTAAGTCTTCCCAGGTTTTTCTTGAAAGCATTCTGCTTGCCATTTCTTATAGCATAGTAGCATTTCATTACAATAACACACCACATCTTGTTTATCATGCCCAATTGATGGTCATGCCCTCAATTTCCAATTCTTTGTTACCATAGGAAAAAATCATTATCATTTTTGTATCTGAAGTTCCTTTCATTTCTTTCAGATATAGATCTAGTAATGGTATTGCTGGGTCAAAGGATATGCACAGTTGTATAGTACTCTAAGCATAGTCCCAAATTGTTCTCCAGAATAAATGGATCATTTTACAACTCCACCAACAGTATATTAGTATCCCAATTTTTCCATGTCTCTACCAACATTTATCATTTTCCTTTTCTATAACATTAGCCTATCCAATAAGTATGAGGTGGTACCTCAGAGTTCTATTTATTTGTTTCTCTAATCATAGTGATTTTGAGCATTTTTTCATATATCTATAGATGATTTTGATCTTTTTCTCTGAAAACTGCCTGTTCATAGTCTTTGATTATTTTTCAATTGGGGAATTGATTAATATTTTTATAAATTTGACTAAGTTCTCTACATATTTGAGAAATGAGACTTTTATCAGAGAAAGTTGCTGTAAAATTTTTTCCCAGTTTTTACTTTCCTTCTAATCTTGACTGCATTGATTTTGTTTATGTAAAGCCTTTTTAATTTAAGGTCATCAAAATTATCCATTTTACTTCTTGATCCTCTCTATCTCTTCTTTCTTCATAGCTGGCTTCTAGAAGTCCTGGTTAAAATACTGTCTTTTATAGGAAGCCTTTCTCAACTCATCTTAATTCTAGTTCATTTCCCCTTTAATTATTTCCTAAGTGTCCTATATAAGACTTATTTGCATAAATCTGATTGCGTATTGTCTCCCTGATTAGATTATAATTTCCTTGAAAGCAGGGACTATCTTTTGCCTCTGTTTGTATCCTCAGTCTTTAGTGCAGTGCCTTCTCTTTAATAAATGTTTATTAGTTAATTGACTCTAAGAATGGAATTGAGGTAATTTTCCAATTTGCCCAAGTAGAGAAAATAGATTTAAGCAAGAATCCATAACAGCTAAAGTCTAGAAAGAGACTTTAACTTTTAATAGGTAGTTATATTTCATTTCATTCTGATCAAAATTGCATCCTTAGCTGATGCATTTGTCATAGTGAATGGATAAATAATTTATGCTATTTAATCATAAAAGTTTTATTTGAATAAAAAAGTCATATGCTAAATGCTCTCAAATTCAGCTAGCAATGTCTGGAGAGCCCTTAATCATTTGGTCTATCCTTCCAAAACCCACACTATCACAATTTACCTGGGTGAAGTTACATGTCTGACAAATAAAGGGTTTAGAAAATTTATAGATTGTAAAAGAAAATTGAACTAATGCTACAGCACCACTTCTATAAATGACCCTGTGAAGCTACATTGTCATCCTAGACCAGTTTTACTAGGGAAAACTTATACAAGGGAAAGTATAAAGCTTGCTGACATGGTATAGAGTTTGTGTAGATAGCAGGATTAGAATCCTTGCCAAGTAGTTAGGTGTCACAGTGGATACAGCACTGATCCTGGACTCAGGAGGACCTGAGTTCAAATCTAAACTCAGACATTTAATACTTACTAGCCTGCAAAAATAAAAAAAAAAGAATCCATCTTTGAATTTTGTAGTCTTTATGGCAGCTCAATAAATTATTGCAACTCTTTCAAGGAACAGACAATGTAGCTTGAAATTTCATGTCTTAATATAACCTAGCTATCTTCTCTGTGGCTATTCTTAATGAACATAAAAATCATTCTTTCAAATGGCCTTGCTTCACATGGTGTTCCACTGTACTGTCTCCTAATGGAGATTTCCTATTATAGCTAAGTTTTGAAAGAAAATGTGAAATAAAAAGTTTAATTAAATTTCAGTTCTTCATGTTTATTCTTCCAAAGTGTGTATACCACATAGCTGCAATTGAATGATTTAAGCTGAGATTTTAAAAATAGAAACTGTTTTACTCTATTAGGATTGTTTATAACATGTATATCTAATCTGTTATAGGACCATATAAGACATAAAAGTCATGCCATTGCTGCCATATTGAAGGGAGAAAACTTTATCTCTCACTGTGGCATAGTTTTAGAATATGTTTTGATTGAAATAGCTTTATTTTAAACATTCTCACAAAGACTTTTCATCAATTAAGAATATAATTGCATTTAAATGAACATTGCTATGATTTTGGTTTGTTTGTTTTGAATTATATATTCAAGTGTTTGTAAGAGATTATTCTTTATAATGAAGGTTATATGAACTTAGAAAAGATTTCTTTAAGTGGAGGGGGGAGATTGAAAGCTATATAACTATAATGACCAAACTTGATCCAATAGAACAATTGAGAAAATATGCATTCTTCCCTTATTTGCAGAGGTGGGAAAATATAAATATGGAACCTTGCATAGTGTTATACTCAGTTGATGCCTTACTTAGTTTTGTTGAAATGTTTTCCCCTCTTTCTTTCTTATTCCTTAATATAAGGGATGGCTAAGGAAAAGGGATAAGATATTCAAATATAAAGGTAATTCATATTATCAATCTAGAACCTGTGTTCTATTGCTTTCTGTTAGGGGGAGGGGGAGGGAAGGGAGAAAGGGAGAAAAATGTAAAAAAAAAAGATTGGTGAAAACTACTGTTAACATGTAGTTGGAAAAATAAATAAATTGGGGGAAAGGTAATACAAAAAATGAAAAATATAAATGCATTTTAAAATGAATTAATATAGAGGGAGTATATAGAAAGGAGGCAGAATTATTTAATATTGTTGAGAAAATTAGAGATCAGAATTGCGGACTAGACAAAAATGACCAGGTATAACCTGAATTCAACAAGTCGTTACCAATACTTTAAGGTCTACAAAGCATATACATTGTCTTATATTGCTATGGATATAAAGCTTGGCATAGCATCAGACTTGGAGTCAGAAGGGCCTTGATTTTCAATCTTGCCTCATATACTAGTGAGGCTAACACTCTTTCTGTCCTCAGTTTCCTCATCTACAAAATAGAAATGATAATAGCTAAATGCTGAATCCTACCCCACAAGATTTTGAAACTATCAAATGAAATAATATATGCAAAGCACTTTGTAAATCATAAAGATCATGTAAATATTATCTATCATTACTCCTACTAAACTTAACCGGAACAGCTATGTGGCACAGTGGATAGAGCACTGGCCTTGCAATCAGGAAGATGGGGAGTTTGAATCCAACCTCAGATACTTGAATCTTATTAGCTGTTTCACCTTAGACAAGTCACTTAACCCTGATTGCCTCACATCCAGTCACCCCTGATTCATATCTAGCCACTGGACCCACATGATTCTGGAAGAAAAAGTGAAACTAGTAACTTAGTACAACTCCACTCCCTCAAATCCAATTCATTGTCATGACTTCATCTCCCTGATGTCAGGGTCTTTTTCAAGAATAAAGGACAAGCATTGCATCACAAATTTAACTGAAAACAAATGATTTAGAGTTCATATTTATTTCTATCTGTTATTACTCTGCAGTAGGTTTTATTCTGAAGTGTTCAAAGAGTATGACCTAATCTGTTTAGCAAAGGGTCTAGTAAGATGTGAGCTTCAGAAGTAAAAAGGGAAGCATTCAGGAACAGCCCATTATGTAGGATAAACAAATACTTGCTTATTGCTTGGGGTGATCTGAAGACATTTACTCAACTATTTGTCATTTTATAATCAGAAATGCATTCCTTTGAATTTCCAGGGCTTTATTTTTCCATTGAAATTTAAATAATCCTTGAAAGGTGTAGTAAATTAATTCCTTAGAAATTAGTTTAATCATCTCTTCTTTGGGAGAGGAGAATAACGGATCACAGGACTACAAAAACGAAAAGGTCCTCAACAACTATCTAATCTAAATCATACACAAAAAACCCTTTCTATTCCTTCCTATCTCCCACCTCCTATATAACAGAACTTTCAAACTCACAGATAAGTGGAGCGAAAGCCAGACTAAAATGTTATTTGGTAATATTAAACAAAATTAAAGAAAAATGCAGTACAACATGAGAAATGTGAATTTGTGATTTCCTAAAACAATATGTGGTTGGCAGAAAGCTGTTTCCCTTTGATATGTTAGGGAAGCTGCCAAGGTAGGACATTTTCTCAGGAAATTCCCAGCCTTCCAAGAGTATTGGAAGTCCTCCTTTCATATTCACCTAGATGAGTCTTCAGTAGGTATTTGTTGGGCTTGTTGAAGTACAATAGTTTCTCCTAGTGCTTTCGTGTTGTATTTTGCTAGAAATTACCCTATAATTTCTATATGGAGGGAAGGTGCATTCTAAGATTTTCTCCACCTTCACTTCTAGAAGCTACCCTCCCCCTGCCAAAGTCCTCAACCTTTTATTGGTAATTGAAGCAACCTTCAATATATAACAGAGTAACTGTTTGCCACAACACCTTCTACTTATTCCTCTGGTTTCAAGCGCTACAGTATGCTAAGGGTAATCTACCGGGTTAAGGAATTAAGCAAATTCATAAAACAATAAAAATTCACATTTAAAAGGTGCTTTCCATGACAGCCTATGAAACAGACAGTGTTGATATTCTTTTTCCCATTTTACAGAAAAAGAAACTGAAGCTAGGTGAGATACAATAACTCTATTCCCCAATAAATAAAAGACAGAACTAACATGATCCTAGTTCTGGGTAGGCATATGCTTGAGGAAAGAATAGTGTGGGCTCTCCTGCAGTCCCTGGTTTCTCAAACAATGCACCGAGATCAATAAGCTTTCATTAGAGTTGGAAAGAAGAGAAATTATATATAAATCAATGCAAGGCTCTAATGCAAGAGATGTCACAAGGCACTGCATGATTAATTGCCAAGTCAGTGGCAAGTCTTCATGAAGAAGGAGAAACTTCATCTATACACAGATGACTAAGTAGGATATAAGTAGTGGTTTAAGATGGGATTCAATTCACCAAAGATTTATGAAGTCTCTATTATCTGGAAGAAAACAGGAACAAAGCTAGGCTTTGAGAAAGAGGGGGAAGGAGGGAGGGAGAGAAGAAAGGAGAGAGACAGAGACAGATGAGTGGGAGGGAGAAAGAGAGGAATGTAGAGAGACAGAGAGAGGCAGATACAGAGAGGGGGAGAGAGAGAGAGAGAGAGAGAGAGAGAGAGAGACCAAAATCAGGCTAAGTAGCCAGAAGTCTGGGAGAAGACAGAGAAGGGGAAGAAAGAGAGAGATAAAGAGAGTGAGAGCAGTAGAGAGACAAAGACGGAGACAGCAAGAGAGACAGATGGGGAAAAGAGGAAGAGGAAGAGAGACAGTGACAGATGGGGTAAACAGGGAAAGAGGGAATGGGTGAAAGAGAGAGAGAGAGAGAGACAGAGAGAGACAGAGAGACAGAGACAGATAAAGAGGGGAAAGAGCAAGAGAGAGAGAGAGAGAGTAACAGATGGAGTTAAGAGGGAGTGAATAAAAACAGAGGAAGAGCTAGAGAGACAGATGGAGAAAGAGGGGAAGAGCAGGAGAGACAGAGTGACAGATGGGATTACTAGGGAAAGAGGGAATGGGTGACAGAGAGAGAGAGAGAGAGAGAAAGAGAGAGAGAGAGAGAGAGAGAGAGAGAGAGAGAGAGAGAGAGAGAGAGAGAGAGATGGAGATGAGGGAAAGGGGAAAAGAAGGAGGAAGAGGAAAGAGACAAAGGCAGAGAGATAAAGAGAAATAGTGACAGAGACAAAACCTGAGAGAGAGGAAAAGGGGCAGAGAAAGAGTAATAGGATCACGGGTTTAGAATTGGAAGGGACCTTAGAGGTCACCTAGCCTGAGCCCTCCATTTTACAGGAGAGGAAACAGGGCTAGCACGAGTCATTGAGATGCTCCAAGTGAGTAGTGGAGCATATGGGCCTAGAATGTTTCCCACTAGACCAAACTCCTTGCCATCTTGGCACTTTTATTCTGCTGAAGGTACAATACTGAAATTTAGATAAGTATGGGAGACAGACTTGAGATGTCATTGGTATGGATAATCAGTTCTCTGTTGAATGAATTATACCTTGTCTGCACTTGGAGATCTAGATTCTCTAGGGCCACTGAGAAGGACTATGTCCATGACAACATGGTCCAAATGTGCCAGTCAGGAATGGAAGCGACTCTTCCTGACCTCAAGGCTGACTCTAGCTCTCCTCCTCAAACTAATTACTATGGGGTCAGTGGAATAGCAGACATGAATTGATTTTTAAGTAACTTCATTTTCCTTTAATAATCCAGACAGTACCAAGAACAAAGAAATCACAAAACTGAGAAGAGAGAAAATGTTTCTCTTACTGTTTAAAAGAACCTGGAGAGAGATTTCCCCTAGAGAATGGCACCTGAAATGTGGCTTCAAGGAAGGTGGAGATAGTGCAAACCCTAGTAGAGCATTCCCATAGGGAAGTCTAGAGGAAGGGGAGGGGTGGAGATAGGACAGGAAAGAGGCCTTAAGGATCAACATAAGGTAGTTTATGTGGCATCCCTCTGGTTCCTGCCAGAAGAACATACTCACATCCAGGAACCATTTTCCCCTCAATGGGAAGCAAGGCCCATCAATTGAAATGTAGCTCTGAAATTCTCATGGTCTGTGTGGGCAGATGTGGCTCAGCACCTTCCACCTCTGCAGCCACCGGGGACCTCAAAGCTCCCAAAGTTTCTGGCAGTTTATGTTCTACTCATGATGAGCTGGAACATTTTCAAAATGACTAAGAACCTGCAGCTGCTTGACTCATAGATTCCTGGAACTTTGCATCTGGACAGAAAGGAGGGTGCCGTATTTCATCAGAATGTGGCCACCAGGTCCAATATTTTATTTGAATGAGAAAAATCCTCCAAGGAGAGTTCTATGAAGCAAATCAAACATGCTGATGGAGGGAAATAATTATATTAAGCCTAACACCAAGAAAGACTATATTATAGGGCCTTAGACCGTGAAATATCTTTTCATCAAAATTGTTCTTTAAGAAAGCGAAATTAGTACTTCCAAATTAAGCTACCACCATCAGGAGCCTATTTCGTGTTGTGAATAGAAATGTATAAGAATCTCATCTCCCAAAACTAATTATTCTTATGAGCCATAAATGTCACAATAGGCCCTGAAATTTATTTGAGCAAGCAAGTCTTGGATATGCATCATTATAAACATTAATATAGGCTAACCCAGTCCAGGAACTCCATGAATAACACATGCTTAGGGAAAGAGGCAGAGCAGGAATAAGGAGAATGGTCTCAATGTGATCTCAGAGACTTCCTAGCTGTGTGACCCTGAACAAGTCACTTAATTTTCATCTGCCTCAGCTTTCCTATCTGTATCTTGTTCAATAGATAAACTGATTTTTATACTATACATATGAAATTTTCTGTATATTTTACAAAATTTATATATACACATCTATATAAAGATTTATGAAGTCTGTGCAAACCTTAAAGCATTTTACTATTATTTTTATTATTATAGGAAATATGTTATTATTATTATTCATTAGTATTATTGTCATGATCATTATTGTCATGTCAAAAATAGTGACAGCAAAGTTATTGGCAAGCCCAGAAAATTGCTAATGATTTAAAGGCAGCAGCAACTAGTGAGAAAAAAAAATTGGGAATTAGGAGGATGGGGCTTTAATCCTGATTCTTTTACAACTGACTTGATAACTCTGGGCAAGTCATTTAATTTTCTGAGTTTATTTCCTTATTTTACAAATGAAGAAGTTTGACTAGATTCTCCATCTTTTTGGGGTGGGGGTATCATATACTCTTTTGGCAGATGGGTGAAGTCTAAGGATCCCCTTCTCAGAATAATTTTTTTAACATACAAAATAAAATCCATAGGCATTCAAAAGAAAATAATTACACTGAAATGCAGCTATTGAAATTATTATTGAAAATGGCATTCCCTTCAAGTCCAACTCAGAAACCACCTTCTCCATGTGGTCTTCCCTGATGTCTCCAGTTGAATATGTTCTCTCCTTTCTTCCTTTCTCTCAATTTTCTATATCATTTTGTTAGGGAATTCTTTTTTTTTTTTTTTTGGTACATCCTTCCTATCCTACCACTGCCATTTTACCTTTTATCATGCTTATTTGTGGGGTTTTTTATTGTTGTTATTGAGCCATTTCAGTTGTGACCAATCCTTTGTGACTCCATTTGGCATTTTCTAGACATAGAAACTTGAGAAGTTGGCTATTCCTTCTCTAACTCATTTTAGAGATGAAGAAACTGAGGCAAACAAGGTGAAGTGACTTGGCAGCTAGTATGAACTAAGTTCCTCCTGATTCCAGGCCCACACTATTTCTACTGGGCTACCTTCAATTTTCTGTTATTAAAAGCTTAAAATTGAATTTAGACTTTTTTGTCTTTTCATTTAATTAATTTAATATATTCATTAATTAATTAAATGAATACATTTAATTAATTAAAAATTAATTTAATTAAATTAATTCATGAATTACAACTTTGTCTGTACATAAGTCCATGTATATTAAATCAGTATAACACTCCTCTTTGGTATTACAGAGATTAGGGCTCAAAGTGGAAGAACTCTGGATATTAATCTAGCTTATCTGACTCATGTTCCCCATCTAGTTTGAAATTAGGCATGTATCTAAATTTTTTGGTGTAAGAGTATGTTATATTGAAAAAATACATGTTTTCTGCAAGTTTATTTGTTACTGAATTGATTAAGGTTCATTTATAGGGTAATTAGGAAGAAACTAACATAATGTACAACTATACTTGGTCTCTTGTGAAATTTCTATTCTGGCCCAAATTTAGGAACAAATGGAAAAAAAAACAAATTTTTCAGCACCAAAAAAGCTAAAGTCCATCAGAATCAGGGATTCCGTTATCAATTGTGTTAAGATGCAGGCAAAAGAAAGCATTGAATCAATAAAATATTTGACAAGCAAAATAGCAGGAAAACAATCAGTCTCACACATGAATATAAACTACTTCCCAGAGGATTTGGCAAATAATCTCCTCCAAGACTCATGCTCTAGGAATAAAAGGAGTTCAGACTATCAAGACTGACTGCTTTGCTGGTCTGATTGGAACCTGCTACCCAATGGATTCTGCCACCTTCATTCATGTTTCCAGGAACTTGTCAACTTAGTTGATCCCTATACCACCCACTCTGGTCATTGTCAATGCTTTTCCATCTACTATGTTATGTAATCTATAATTATATATAATATTACATGATATAATTTATTTTATTAAATAAAATATTTATACCATGGAATCATTATTTCCACAATACAAGTACAATGAACTTGCTATGATGTGATTTTTTTAAATGATGGATATAAAAGAAATGAATTGCAAATTAATATTAGTAATTGTAGTAGTTGTCCTTCTGATCTCAAAGAAGACCATGACATAAGGAAAGTGATGTTATGACTTGCACATAAGGTTGATTAAAGTGTGTATGTGGGGTGGGGGGGGATATTTGCAATGAATTTAATGACTCTGAAATGACAAATGTCTAGAAGAAAAAAATATTTTAAAGCCCAGGAAGCTAGATGTTTTTGAATATCTAGATGATAAGACATTTTATAAACAAGATATGCAGGGTCTTGTTATTTGTCACTCTGTGTGTGCTCTGGCTTAGAGACATTAGGAGAGGGGCCATCAAAATCCAGCATCAGAACAAGTTAGGGCTCAGTTTGTGTCTGACTCTTAAAAGGTCTCAGTAACTAAGGACGGTTGGTTTCATGTAACACTGCTGCCTCAGTCAAGAACTCTTCATGCGTCAAAGTCTTTGTGCTCGCATCGACAGCACATAAACTAAAATTGGAACAATACAGAGAAGATTAGCATGGCCCTTGAGCAAGGATGACACACAAATTTGTGAAGCATACGTCAAAGTCTTTAAAGCTGTCAGATGAATTAACTTTTTTTTTACTCTAACAAATTCTACTTAATTTTATTTCCCAACATACTTTCCCAACAGCTAAAGTCTCTGATTTTTTTTTACTTATTTTTGTTTTAGGTTTTTTTCAAGGCAGCGAGGTTAAGTGGCTTGCCCAAAGCCACACAGCTAGGTAATTATTAAGTGTCTGAGGTCAAATTTGAACTCAGGTACTCCTGACTCCAGGGCCAGTGCTCTGTCCACTGCGCCACTTAGCCACCCCTGATGTTTTTACTTATTGATAGACTTTAGCCTTGACTTAGATTTAATCAAGTGCAAGTACCTTGCATCATCTCCTTTTGGAATATTTCATACTTATATTTCTAAAGGAAAGGATAATTTTTCATTGACATGTACATGAGAGATTTTATAAATCACTTGACTCAGATTATCGTCCTTGGACCTGGAAGTATGTTCACCCCATGAGTCAGATGTTACAGGTATTATTATGGGTAAATTGTGCAGATAGGAAACTGAGGTTTAGGAAAATGAAATGGCTTATCCACTTTCACATAAACAAGCGCAAGAGAGAACCTAGGTCTTACTGTCACCATTGCTAATAGTCTACCCTCTGTGTAATTCCGCTTTTCATAGTGAAGATCAAATATGTCACTTGTTGGATTTGTATTGGGGGCTGGGGGGCAGGGTATTGTGTTTTTTTTAACTTCTTGTCCTCTGGTCATACCCCAAGGAACTTTCCAGTTCAAATCTCAGTCTGACTCCTACCCGAAGCCCAGATCCCCCATTGGGTCCTCAAAGCGACCCAGCCGTTTTACAGCTCACACCTTCAAAACTTCTCAGACACCCTTGCCTCAGCTGTGTCTTATGCATCCAAAGAAAATATGTACATTTGTACATTCTGGACCTTTTACACCACAAAAGAAACATTTCTCCTGACTCTGTTTTGTGATTTCTTTGTTCTTGGCAAAGTCTAGATGATCAGGAGAAAAGTCACTTAACTACCAAGCTCATTTATGTTTCATCCTATAAAATCCATGTTGACGTTATTCTGACCATTAAGAATTATTATTTTAATAAAACTCATTTCAATGAGGGCCTACTATGTTCCAGACTCCCAAATCACACGTGCTCACTTTCTCGTATTCTCAAAGATATTGTTTCTGACCTCCACATGGTTTTGATCCTGCAACAAATCTAATATTTGTCAAGTCATTAAATCATTTTTCTTTGGCAAACATTGATGTCACTGGTCTTTGATGAATACCAGTTTCCCCTAGTTACTAAAATAGTTGGGAAAAAATAACCCATAATGGCATGGACCACTAATACATCAAAATCAAAACAAATAAGAAAAATGGAGTAGTAGCAATATCTGGGAACATGACTTGGAGAGTAAAATCTTTATTGCCTGTTTTAGGTGAAATCTTTTTTGATTCCATCACTTGTCAGTTCCAAATAAGTCTCTCATGCCAAATCATGCTGATTTAGAGATAGATTTAAGCTGGAAGGGACTTATGAAGCAAAGTCAAGAACCTTCATTTTACTGATGAGAAAATGGAGACGCAAAGGTTTAGTGTTTGGCCCAAAGTTACATACTACTGTCAGAGGCAGAATTTAAATCTAGTTCTTTCTGATGCCCTTTACATCATCCCATGTTTCAGCCTTCCTTAAGGATGAAGAGAGTTGTTATCCTCCTGTATTTGCAGGGGCCTTCCAAAATTTGGTGGGAATTTCTACAGGTCAGCTGTGAGGACCAGGCAGAATGGAAGTGGGGGTGGGGTGGGGGAGGGGCAGCAAAGGCGGGGGGAAGGGCATGGAGAAGAAAGAGACCATCACAAAAATGAGCTTGTTGGGATCATTTGTAATATCCAAAGTGGAAAATAACTAGAAACAACTCAGGGCCGAACTATGTAGTCCTTGCTATGGAAATCCCTCAGGATTGGCCACAGTTCTGACCCTTTATATTTAGAAGCCTCAATTCAAAAGTTTCCAGTGAAGTAGAATCCCTCTATGAAGTTTCTGTAGGAGAAGGGAAAGAACTAGGGCCTTAAGGCAGCCCCTAGCTAGGCCAGACATCGGAAAACTTTGTCTTTGGTATCCTCTGCAAGACTGTCTGTACCATACCCACCTACCTTAATGTTACCCCTCTTTAGCCAACCCAGGGCCCCAGGGGTTTCTCTCAATTCCTCTATAAAGCATGCTCTCAGAAATGTTAAAATCACTCACTCTAAGGGAAACATACCCTATCTCCATTTCTTCTTTTCTTTTCTTCCTTCCTCTCTTCCTTCTTTCTTTTCACTTCCTTTCTTTTTTCTTTTACTGCTTTTCTTCCTTCCTATTTCTCTTTATTTCTTTCCTTCTTCCTTTCTCTTTCTTGTTCCTTCCTTCCTCTTTCTTCCTGTTATCTTTTCTTCCCCTTATTTCTTTCCTTTCTCTCTTTTTTATTCCTTCCTTCCTTTCTCTCTTTCTTTTTCCTTCCTTCCCTTTCATTTCCTTTCTTTTTTCTTTTCTGTTTCTCTTCTTTCCTTTCTCTCTTTTTTTCTTCCTTCCTTCCTTCCTTCCTATTTCTCTTTATTTCTTTCTCTCCTTTCTTTCTCCCTTCCATTTTCTCTTTTTCCTTCCTTCCTTTCTTTCTTTCTCTCTTTCCTTTTTATTTCTTTCTCCTTTCCTTTCTTTCAGTCTATCTTTCTTTGGGAAAGGAATGAAAACAGAAACATCCCTCTGTCTGTAATATAATAATCATAATAGAATGCAAGTTTTTTTGAAAGCAAGGATTATTTAATTTTTTTATCCTCAGTAACTAACAATGCTTGATATCTAAATGCTTGTAGATTGCTATGAAACTATTAGTCATCTACCCTACCTAACTCATAGATTAAATAATATATGAACTAACAGTATTGCATCTAACCATTTTTTGGCTTTTTTGAGTTTTGGTTTTTTGTTTTTGTCTTTTTTTTGCTGCTGTTGCTAGGGAGGGAGCAAGAGGCCCCATGATTTCATTGGTAAAAGTAACTCCTGGATGGGCAGAATTCCTCTACGAATGGAGATCTGTATCCCCTCTGCAATTTATAGTTTTAAGTGAGCTTCCCAGGGTCTTCAGAAGTTAAGTGACTTGCCAAAGTCACATGTCTGGTATATGTCAGAGGTAGAATTTGAACCCAAATCTTTATGAATCCAGGCCCAGCTTTCTATCCACTACAACTAGACTCCTTCAAACAAACTTTGATTGTTTTCTATGCAGCAAACTTTTATTATCTACTAAAGTCTGATTATAAAATAAGAGGATGATTTTATATGAGAAGTGGTTTTCATTAAGTTATAGGCATGCCTTCCATAGGAGTTTGGGAAGAAAGCAAAAAATTATCAAAAAATAAAGAAGAATATGACATTTGGGGTTGTTTCCTTATACTTTCTGCAACATTAGTCTTTTCTCAGAAATTACTACCTTATGTGGCCCTAGTTAAATGACTTTACTTGTATATGTGCAACATTATGGATAGGAGTTAGAGATTGGACTAAATTATCTCTCGAGTCTTTTCAAGCTTTAGATTAGGGTCTAAGATTCTTGTGGTGGGAAGGATGTGGGTTTGGGGTAGAGAACCTGGAGTTGGGGTTGGGAAGGCAAGGAGGGAAAAAGGTCAGAAGTAGGATGGACAACCCCATTTTCAAAATGACCAGAAGTCTATCTATTCTCTATTCTGAAAAAAGCAAAACAAAACAAAACCAACAAAAATCCACTATCCTGTCTCTTACCAGGTATCAGGTCTTTATTAAAAGAAAGATTTCCTCCAAAGGAAATAATACATTTAAAATGAGCAAAAAGCAAACCCCCCCCCACAAACTCTGGATAAGTGTGCCCCTCTCTCCTTATCAGGAAAGTCAGCAAAACTTAGAGCATCCTCTCAGTTCTAGCTAAGAGAAATGTCTCTTGAAAATGGAACAATTTTTGGCAGTTTATTTCTATGCATGGACAAAACATGCCTGAGGCTTCAGGAGAGTGTCTGAGTGTCATCAGTTTAGCCAAAGTGAAAGCATTCTCTCAGAGACACTCCTTTACCTTTTTCTACATTCCCTCCAAGTGCTAACTGCCTGGCAACGAAGAGCTGTGAACCATCCATCTAATATTGATGAGCCCCTGACTTCCAAACTGACTTCAACACTTCTCTTTCTCTCATCAGCCTTTCCTTTTGGAAAGCATGCTGATAAAGAGTGAAGACGGGATCTTCACAGTGAGCAGCTAGGCCTTGGGGTGAGGACTGTTTATGTGATCCTCCAGATGTAGACTTACATAGGGATGGGAACTAGACCTTTATTCCATTGGTAAAGGGAAACTCTGAGGACCCCCTCTACAAGTGAAAGACACTTCTCAAAAGTTCCCTAGTACATCAAAACAATAAATGTCCTGGACTTGGACCCAGATCTTTTTGTTTTCAAGGATGTTTATTCACTGAACTACTCTATCTCTCACTTAAAAGACTTTTGAGGCCATCACCCCTATTAGTTAGGAGATTTGGGTAAATTTCTTTAGGATACAAGCTCAAAGTGGGAATGGGAGAAGGACAACTAGAAGTAAAGGATGGAAAAGACCTTAGATCAGACCTGAATACCCTATGCAATAGACATTTGAGAAACGCTTATGTTGAGGGGCATTCATAAATATCTATTACAACCCCATTATTTTACAAAGGAGGAAACTGTGGCACATTAACACATCCCACCCCTCCCCTTCCTTGTATGACAAAGGTTTGTTCCCATCTCCAAGCCTTTGCCCTAGCTGTCACACCACTCCTGGAACAGTCTAGTCCTTCCCCCCAGCCTTTTAGTTTCTCTCACTTCCTACAAAGATCATCTCAAATCCTATCTACTCCAAAAGACCTTTCTTGGTGATCCCAGACCCTAATGGTTTCCACTTTCAGAGTGGATATCTCAGCTACCTAGTTGTGCCCATGTTGTCTTCTATAATAGAATGTAAGTTTCTTGAAGACAAGGGTTCTTTTCCACCTGTTTGTACTCTCAGCACTTATCACAGTGCCTGTGACATGATTAGGGTTTAATAAACTCACTGATTTACATGATACTGCTCTTCAAGGATTTTTCATAAGATCTATATGGACATTTCCTTTACCCACATAGATCAAAACCTTAGCATGTCTTATTATAATTATAAGCTGTCTTGGCCAAACCTCATGGCCAAATGGCACTGAGCCTCTCTACTCTTAAGTACATTGGTCTTCTAACAAGAGAAAAATACAGTTACATCCAATCTATGCTTAAAGATTACAGGGAAATAAAGCCTAGTGTCAGGTTTTATTAATTGATGGCTGACTTGGGTCCTCCTGGCAGTAGATAAGGTAAAAATCTCAAATAAAGATGTACTAGATTTATGATTGATAGATAGATAATAGATTACAGGTAGATGGATGGATGGATGATAGATTGCTAGATCTATAATCTGATTCATTGACAGATGATTAAAAATAAAGAAAGCAGTTAGAAGACAGACAGATAAATAATAGACAGATAAATGAAAAATTATAGATAGTTAACTATCTATCTAGATGGAGAAAGGAAGCAAGCATGTGTGTATGAGAAAGAGAGAGAGAAAGAGAGAGACAGAGTCAGACAGAGACAAACACACACACACACAGTTTATTAAGCATTTATCATGTGCTAGTCTCATTATTAAGTGCTGAGAATATTTGTTGTTTGTCATTGTTTTTGTCCTTTGTCCTCAAAAAAGACTATGACATCATGGAATTGATACCATGACAAGCTTGTGAATTGTATTTGAGTGAGGGGGGAGCTGTGCTAAGTCACCAGTCTCACTTTCTCCTTCAGAGCCATCTAGGTCCAGTGGCCAGATATGAAACAGTATGACTGGAGATGGCTCTGGATATGAGGCAGTCAGTGACTTGCCCAGGGTCACACAGCTAGGAGACGTCAAGTGTCTGAGGTTGTATTCGATCTCTTGAGCTCCTGACTCCAAGGGGAGTGCTTTATTCTCTGCAAACTGAATAGCAGTTCTTAATTTCAAAAGCTTATATTCTAAAGGGGGAAGAAGAAACATAAAGAAGAGCTTGAAAAGGGTTGAGAGAGGGGTAACCATATCAGAACAAACCTTCTGGGGGAAGGGGAAAAAAGTGGAAGTAGAAATGGAGTTATTTTATAGGAATAGGCAGTGGGAAGATTGGAAACCTTGAAAATTGAAGAGATATTAATTAACATTGGTATTGGAAAGAACATTGAACATAGTCTTTCAGGGTCTAGTGCACACACACACACACACACACACACACACACACACACAATGGAATCCATATCTGGTTGATACATTCGCCCAGCTGCTATCTACCAAAAAAAATCTTCTAAGTGATGACGATGTATTCTCTTCTCCTTTGCAGATTCACTCAGCGTTCAATTATGTATCCTCCTAAGACATTGTCTCTTGGTTCCCAAAGTAACTGCTCGTGTAAAATGGTTTTTATATATATCCTTTCCCTGTGGTCTCACTTACATAACATGTCATTCATTTAAGGCATTCATGGTTCCCAAATTCCAGAACCCAGCAGGATGCTGTGTGAAATGTACTACCCAAGGAAACAGGAATCAGAGCAGGATTCTGCTGGCCTGCAGGGAGTTTTGAGCTGTCAGTGACCTGGGCTGAACCATCTTACAGGCAAGTTCCTACTGCAACTTAATCTTGGGCACAAGATATCTCAGTAATTCAGATTTATGATGAGGTCAAGAAGGGGAGAGGAAAATTGATTCTTTCCTAGATCACAGAGTGACAGATCAAGAGCTTGAAAGAAATCATAGGGGCCATCTTGTTCACTTCTCTCATTTTACAAATGAGAAAGTGAGGCCAAGAAGCTTTGGCTTAACCATGCCATATTGGTCTTAAGTGTCCAAGTTAAAACCAAGACCTCAGAACTAAGCTTCTCCTGAGTCAACAATTTATATTTATTAATTGCCTACTGTATACAGAATACAATACTATTCTCTGGGGAGAGACAAAGATGAATATCATTTGGTCCCCGCCCTCCCTGAGGTTTTTTTTTCCCCTAATAGAAGAACAAAACAATAATTCTGTACATAAGAATGATAAATGAACTCTAAGTCAAGGAAATAAGCATTTATTAAGTGTCTACTGTGTGTACCAGGCAGTGAATTATGTACCTGATATACAATGAAAGGCAAAAATAGCACCTACCCTCAAGAAGCTCACAATCAAATCATAAAAAAATGAGTAAAAATAAAGTGTTACAGAGTATAAAGTCTTATTAATGAAATGCATAAATTATATAACATTTAAATAAATTTGAAATGCAGAAAAAATAGTTATCTGAAACTCTTGGGAAATGAGTCATTCTAGCAAGTTGTTTTCCTGGGTAGTTGAGAAATACCTTTTTTCAGCATCTAATCTAATGTTCTTCAGCATTTTACCTAAATTTGGCCCTTTTAAAACTTTAATCTTTCAATTTTTCATTTTGTATGAAAATCTTGCTTAAATTTTTATATACTTTCCTGTTCTTATAAATAATTTAATAATTTGAAATTTTGTTGACCCTGGGAAAGCAAAACTCTGGTCTATGAGGTTTTTGCTTTTGGAGGGCTTTTCTTTGTTTCTTTTCTTGCTATCAGATATTATGTCTCATTGTAGCTGGTATACCTTCCTGTGGTAGCCTTTCTCCCTTTTTGATGTGCTATTTTTAGTCTCTTAAAAGTTTAAAAATTAGAGGTTGCTGTGCAGTCATGTCCAACTCTTTGTGACCTCTTTTGGGGTTTTCTTGGCAAAGATACTAGAATAATTTGCTATTTCCTTATCCAGCTCATTTTACTGAGAAGGAAGCTGAAAGAAATGAGGTTGTGACATAAGTAACACAAAATGATACATAGCAACACAGAGTAATACACAGATACTAGTAAGTATTTAAAACTAAATTTGAACTCAGGTCTTCCTGACTCCTGATCTAGAACTCTATCACCTGTGCCTCCTAGCTGTCCCAGATGACAAAGCCCATTATAATTTTCTGTAAAATAAGAGTAAATAAACTCTTTGTGAGAGCATGGGGGCTTTCCTAAAGGTCAGGTGCATGAAGTCTGTTTATGAAATTTTCAACATTTATTTTGGCTTCTCACAGTTCTTTTTAGATCAGAACCATTATTTATATTGTACTTCTAAGTTGCATGCATTTCTATACATTATCTCATTTGAACCTCATTTAATATTTGTTTTGTAAGTGTTTATATTTAATTTATATATGTATATAAATACATTTTTATATGTATATATATATATATATATATATATATATATATATATATATGCTATTTCACCCCTGTGATTGCAGTACAGTGGGAAAAGGATGAGCTCTAGACATATATGTCCTGAGTTCAAATCCTAATTCTGAAACTTACTTGCTCAATAACCTTAAACAAATTTAATCTTTTTGAATTGGTTTCCTCATCCATTGAATGATGAAGTTAAGTCCTTTCCAGTTTGCCAGTCATGATCCTCTTTTGTCCATGATTCTTGAGAGGAGGTATGCTCCTAGGAGTCTTGATTGCCTCATTCACTGTATTTGTCTCTTCAAGGGCCTAGGTCACAATAGGCGTTTAATAATTGCTGACTGAATTTGTTCTTGTATGTACAGAGTCTATAGTACAATGCCAAATACACATTATATTTCATAAATGTTTGCGTATTGATTGATTTTGACTTTGTATCACCCTCTCTCCCTCTCAGGGCCTAGAATGATGATGGTTGTTTAAGAAGGTGTTTAATAAATGCTGTTGAATAAAGATATCCAGAAAAACCAAAGGTTTCTATGACCCCACATAAAGAACACACTCTCTCGAAAATGTAAATAACCCAGCAAAGCATGAACCAGAAGAAAAATTTTCCATGATCAGCCATGCTTGTGAGCAATGGCAGAATTTAAAGAAGAGTGATTGAGAAATAAAGTATCCAGGGCTTCCTTGACCTTTCAAGTATTGGCAATCAACTAAAAACATTAAAAAAAATTCACTTATATTTCCCCTAGTAAAAAACAACTAATTCTACAATTCTACATTCAATTCACATAGTTTGTGCATAAATGATTTAATTTATAATGTCAGCATCTATAAATGAGTTAGGTAGTAGGGCAGTAAGACTACTACAAAGACCAACTAGGCAATTGTCCAGTGACCTGTAATATTCCTTGATTCTTTCCATCTCTCCAGCTCCAAGCATACACAAACACACACATATACACATATATACATTCATACACACACACGTTCACACACCCTCCCTCATTCATATACATACACAAACATATGAACCTTCTAATAAAGATCTTTCCCCACCTCAAATCTCAAATGCCACTTTGCTAGTACATCTAACCCTAACAACAAGCCCGTCTCATAAAGAAAAGGAATGTTTTTCTCTTTTTATTTATATATGCAGGGCTTAGTACAGTATATAGTCAACATTTAATAGGAACTGTGGAGTTTAGGTGAAGACCAAAGCATACTATTTTTGATTTTTAAAAGTTGTCTTATGTATTATGTCATTTTTTCTCACTAATCTTTTTTTCCCTCACTGCTTGGATTAGATTCTTCTTTCACATCATGATCAATATGGATCTATGTTTAGCATACATATATGCATATATATATATATATATATTATATATACATGTAGAGCCTATATTGAATTGCTTTCTATCAGGGCAGGAGAGAAAAGTAAAACTCAAAACCTTGCAAAAAATGATTGGTAAAATTACCATTAAATATAGTTGGAAAACCAAATAAATAAAATATCTAATTTAAAAAATGTTTGTTGATTGAGTGATTATCCTGTACTATTTTGTATCATGTTTACTTATCAGTATCTGTCACCCTTTCCCCCTCCCCATTAGATTATAAATGTGTTTCTTAATCTTGAATTTTCCCTCATCTCCTGATAGAAAACTTTGTATACTGTAAGCACTTAATAAATATTTAGTTGAAGTGGATTTCCCCCCAGGTCACAGTAGTGATAGCTTGGTGTCATGGCAGTTTACCAAGCTAATTTTGTGAAGATAATTTAAGCCCATTATCGAGATGGTCAAAACAGTCTGAAATTTGACTTAGTTTCAGTTCAAATAAAATCCAAATCATCTTCTAAAGACACCTTCCTGGACTACATGAAAATTCTCCTAAAAGTTAGGAATTTGAAGTTAGAAAAGTCATTGCTTGCCCAGTGGTTTAAGTATTTATTATATTTGCTATAATTGAACATGTTATATCCTCCATTAAAAAGGTAAGTTCTTTGAGGGAAGGAATTCTATTAAGTGCTTACTTTAACCCCAGTGTGAGGCATTCCCTTACATATGGTAGATACTTAATAAGAGCCTGTTTAATTATATTATTAAATTAGATTAGATTGAATTAGACTAGCTAGAATTCAGATCTCCAATGCTCTTTCCACTCCGTCACACTGGCAGCAGCTGGCCTGCTCAGAGAGAAGGCCAAGCCAACAACAGCTCTTGTAAACAACGTCAGCTTGTGTATCTTTTCCTTCCAAGTTTCTCCATGTGAGCTCCCAAGGGCCAATACTTCTAAAGACTTAAACAAGCACCAGCCCATCTCAGAGCAAGCTTTAGTGACACTCCACCCATCACACACAGCTCCCCTTGTCCCACTGCACAAAGACACAAAAACAATCCCCACATCAGGACCATCCCAGAAATAGCTGGAGAGAAACAGTTCATTAATCAGAGATGCCTTTGAATTTACCTTAAAACCATAAAAGCAGCTACTGACACTTCTACATATTTAAAATAGATATATATTTCTATGTAAGATGAGCAATTTCTCTCAATTTCAAAAAGAAATAAAACCAGGTACAGGTTGTAAGAAAAACAAACCTGCTTGAACATATATAATTATGAGAGATATGTCATTTTAAGGAGTTTCATCCCAGAAAGTTAGTTCAGAAATGACTGCCAGTGAATCATTAGTATAAACAGTATTTTATTTTTATAATTTGGAGTGTGTTAAATTGAAAGGAGAAAACAAAACATCTTCTAAGATAAAAAAGAAAGCTAAGGCAGAAATGCAGTTAGTAAATAATTAAAAAGCCAATAGATATTGGCATAAATTTAAAATTTTCCATCCTCTCTACTGCTGCACATACACATACACACACACACACACACACACACACACACACACACACACACACAGCAGATTAAGATGAGAAGGGACATAGGAAATGAGGTAAACAGAATTTTCCTTTGCAATTTCTGTGTCCCCAAAATAATTCTAGGTATAGAATATGACTGGGGAGAGTAAGATGGTATTTCGATTTGCTATTCAGTAATCCCAATGCAAATGTATATACCAGTTAAGAAATATTTATTAAGGATTCCGAGTATCCTAGGCAGGATGCAAAACCATCCTGCCCTCAAAGAATTTACATTTCACCTGAAGTTCACTGATAATTCAACAATTTGGTTAGTCAAAGTATCTTGGGAACATAAGATCACATACTGCTATATGATCATACATGCGATCATATACTGAGGATTGAAAGAGACATTTTCTAGTCCCTTATTTTTACACAGGTAAATTGAGGCCCACAGAGCTCAGAAAACTTACCCAAGGTCACTCAGTAAGTTTTAGAGATTTATATCTAGTCCTTACTCCAGAGTCAGTACTATTCTTAGACCTCCTATTGTCTATAGTCTTTTTTTCAGCAACATTGTGTTTAGAGAGGAGGGAAGGGATGGGATCATCATAAAAATTTAACAGGTGATATCTCCTTATTTATTTAAGATCCTGATTTATCTACTTTGCAACATTCAAAAAGGTTCAAGGGACATAGTTTCTGAATAGTTTAATCATTTTATTAATAAAACCAGCAGGTCATTAATAAAAAGATGATCATTTAACTATGTCTCTTAGACTAAAGTCAATCATGGCCAGTAGACTCAAAGTTTATATACCCTTCAAAACAAGAGGTGATCCATCAGTCAGATCTAATGAAATTGAAGGTGGGCTATATTAAAATGAAGGACTTGAATATCTCTTTGGATAGGGAAAGTGGATTGGATTTTCATTCTTTATTGAAGAGAATCAAAATGACATCACCATATTAGAGTCAAATTACAGTGTCAGATTGGGGTTTATCAGACCAACAGAAGTTCAGAATTCTCTACCACAGATCAGGAACAAATAGTCCATATGAACTTCTGAGGTAGGTTCTCTAAACTACATTTCATGTTTCCTTTGAGCTGCTTCAATTCTGCCCTGTAAAAATAAGGGACTAGAAAATGTCTCTTTCAATCCTCAGTATATGATCGCATATATGATCATATAGCAGTATGTGATCTTATGTTCCCAAGATACTTTGACTAACCAAATTGTTGAATTATCAGTGAACTTCAGGTGAAATGTAAGTTCTTTGGGGGCACACCAAGCTGGATGGTCCTGTGCCAGTCAGTTTCTCCCATCGTGAACAATCAATTCCAAAGTTCTTAAGAGAGACCTTGAAAGTGTCTTTGTATCATTTTTTTTCTTCCACTGTCTCCTCCTCCCCCTTCCCAAGATCTCTTGCCCTGTCTAAGTTCTCCATATAATAGTCTTTTAGGCAAACCTACATTTGGCGTTCTCACAAAGTGGCTATTGGAGCTTGGCAGTTTAGTTCAAGAAAGGTTCTCAGTGTCTGCTATCTTCTCCCCCCAGATGTTCCTCAGAATCTTCCTAAGACAATTCAAATAGAAGCAATTCAGTTTCTTGGCCTCATGCTGGTAGACTATCCAGGCTTCACAGGAATACAACAATGAGGTCAGCACAATGGTTCTGTAGGGTCTGTTGGGTCAGTCTAATGACTTTTATACCAGACCACCCATAGCTTTAGGCTATCAATTCAAAGAATGTACACCCTACCCAAGTCTAAGGAGAATATAGTAGCTTACACCAGATTGGGGTCTTGGAAAAAAATGGAGAGAGTTAATACAATCTCAATAACAGAAATAACCTCTTGAAGAAAAACTCAACTTTTAAAATGAATTTAGGGGAGTCTCTGAAACTCCCCAAGATATTGGTTATCAATAATACTAAAGTTCCCTTGTAGCCAGAGACAGTGTATACTTTATCTACTCAGCAGTCCACTGTCCTTCCACTCCCGACCAATGACATGCCCAAGAATAATGTTTGTCCTTCATTCTCAAGGAAGAACATGACATCAGGGATGTGATGCCATGACAAGCAAGTGAATTGAATTTCAGCGAGGAAAGGCTATGCTATGTCAGCAGCCTCACTTTCTCTTCTGGAGCCATCAGAATCAGTTGTCAGATATGAACACACACACACACACACACACACACACACACACACACAACTGAAGATGGCTCTGGATGTGATGCAATCAGGGTTAAATACTTGCCCAAGGTCACACAGCTAGTGTCAAGTGTCTGGGTCTGGATTTGAACTCTGGTCCCCCTGATTACAGGGCCAGTATTCTATCCTCTGCACCACCTCCCTACCCAAGAATTCACAACTAGCAAGTAGCAGAGCCAGAATTCAAATCCAGGTGCTCTGACTACAGCTCCAGGGTGTTCACTCCTCTGTACTGGAACATGTACAGTAAACAATCAATATATGTGATTATTCAATTCCTCTACTAATATCAAAGCAGTCTGGAATTCATTCCCATGAAAGTTACCACCTGTGTGACTAACACTTAATCTGTTAAATGACAAACAAAGCTCTTATAATAAATATACAAAATCTAGGAGAACAAATTTCCACATTGTTTCTCATCTGTAAAACAAAGGATTTGGACTGGGTGGTTTTTGATTCCCTTGCATCATGCATTTATGATACTAGATTGGGGGGAGGCGGAGGGAAGTTCTATAAGATGTCCCTTTGCCTGTAATTTCCTCCCAATGTTAGTGAAATGAGACAGACTTGGCATTCTCCCTGGCCTGCCAGAGATCAATGAGACTCAACAGCTCATCTCCCCAAACAGTTGTTATTTTTCTAACTTGCCTCTGGGCTTTAAGCAGTGTAAGGCCACCGCTGATCACAGCAAAGAACAAGCTAGAAAACCACATCAAATCAATGTGGGAGTTAAAGAGCTTCAAAAAAACCATCCAAGAGCAATCTTGGGTCCTCAGGCTTCATAGGTCAAGCAAAAGCATACTCCTAAACCAACTTGAGAAGCACAAATCCAGATAGTTTGCCACAGTGTAAAGATTCTTGGACTGAGTCTGAAAACCAAGCTCCAGTTTTGCTGCTAACTGGCACTGTGATCTTGGGGAAAATCTCTGATTCCTTCTGGTTCTCTTTCCTCATCTGTATAATAAAAGGCATATGAAAAAAGAAATAATCTGCATCCAGAGAAAGGACTGATAAATAAAAGTATGGGTGGAATAATTTTACACACACATATGTATTTATTCATATATAATTATATATTTTACTATATATTATTTACATAACAATAAATTATGTATATTTATACACATAAATACACATTTGCATATGAACATATGTTAATATAAATGTATCATTTTACATATGTGTATATACACACACACACACCTATTTGGGTCTGATCTCTAGGGCAAGGGGTGGGGAGGAGATGAAAAAAAAAGAAAAAAGAAATCACCTGAAAATTTTGTTTTTTATTATTTGAAAAGGATAGCATGTTGTGCATGGTAGATTAGCAGTTCATGGTCAGTCAGTTTTTTTTATTGTACTATATTAGGTAAGTGCTTGTTTAATTTCATAAATTGAAAATTAAATTTAATTGAACTTTTAACAATAAAGGACTAAATAAGTTCTGTAATCCCTTTTATCTAACTTCCTCTGTTTCTAGTGAATCAGAGATGTGTCTCCTCTGATGTGTTTCTAAAGTCTCTCTCAATGTGTCTAACTCTGAAAATCACCAGGGAAGAAGAAAATGGTAAGAATGCCAAGGTCAACAAACTATGTGTGGGCATGACTATGTGTCAGGGATTCTCCAAATTCATACTTCACATAACAGTTGGACTAGATGGGATACACCGGGGTTGAGTGGAAAGACTATTTGTTGAGGAAGATGAGAGAGAAAATAAATACTTATTATTTTAAAAAATACTTTTTTAAAGAAATTCTTCTTAGAGTTGTCACTCCCTCCAGGTAAATTTGTATTATTTTCACTCCTGAAACTCAGTTAACACTGAAATCTAAGGATTGTAAATTGTAAACTGCAGATCATCAGATAGTCACTCTCTTAGAAGGAAGGGGAGGGTCAGCTAGGTGGTGCAGTGGCTAGCACATCAGCCCTGGAGTCAGGAGGACCTGAATTCAAATTTCGCCTTAAACACTTAATAATTACCTAACTGTGGGATTTTGGGCAAATTACTTAACCTTATTGCTTTGCAAAAACAAAAACAAAGATCAAGAGGAAGGAGAAGCAAAAAGGACCTGTGTTTTTGAATATTGATTCTGCTACTTACTTGTTCTTTGACCTTGGGTAGACTAGCACTTACCCTCTCTGAGACTCAATTCCTCACTTACAAAGTGAGGCAGTTGGATTAGAACTAAATGATCTCAAGCTCCTTTCCAACTCTAAATCTATGATTCTTTGTCCTTAGACCTGGAGTAGGTGGGTGGTGCCATTGCGGATAAAGCACCAAACCTAGAGTCAGAAAGACTCATCTTCCCAAGTTCAAATCTGGTCTCAGAAATTTACTAGCTGCTATGATCCTGGGCGAATCACTTAACCCTGCTTGACTCAGTTCTTCATCTCTAAAATGAACTGGAGAAGGAAATGGCAAACCACTCCAGTATCTTTGCCAAGAAAACCTCAAATGGGGTCAAAAAGAATAGAACAGGACTGAAAAAAGACTGAACAGCAATAATATGGTCTTTGAAGTCCTTTCCAACTCTGAGATTCTCTGACAGGAGGGGACAAATACGTGTATTGAAGTGACGTAAGAGTTTTTGCTTTTGTTTTCCTCCTAGAAAATGACCTTCTGATGCTCTGTAGTCCATAACTCATAACCCAGAGGCTTCATTAGTACTCAAATTCAGGACTGCAAATAACATAGAAGCACTGGCAATTAACCTGAAGGAAGAGCCAACCATAAGAATTTCTTAAATTATTTTAATGAGCAAGCATTTAGTTTCTCTCCCCTTTCCCTACCCTTTCTTGAAAACAAGAAAAGAAACATATAATTCATAATAAATATACATAGTCTAACAATAACAAATTTCACATTGGCTATATACATTTTTAACCCATTGCCTCTCTGTCAGAAAGGGGATCTAATATTGAAGTTGGTAAAGGTTGTCTTCAGCTCTGCTCTTTGTGATCTTTCTACATTCTCTCCATCCTTGTATCTTTCAGGGAACCCCTACAGTCTGCTCATGTTTTTTCTGGTTCCTTCTGTCAGGGAAGAAATCATCTGATAGATGGTAGTAATAATAATAATAAGTGATATTTATATAGTGGCTAATAAAGTATTTTTTCCTCACAACAGTGATGTAGATAATGCTATTAAAGTCTCAGAAGCAAAAACAAACAAACAAAGCCTTGGCCAACATTATCGGTATGGGTAATATGGATAGAGTGCCAGGCCTGGAGTCAAGGAGATTCACTTTCCTGAGTTTAAATCTGGCTTCAGACACTTATTAGCTATGTGACCCTGGGCAAATCATTTAACTCTGCTTCAGGTACAGTGACTAGAACACCAGGCCTGGAATCAGGAAGACTCTCCTTTGTGAGTTCATTTCTTCAAATTCTTGCTAGCTATGTAATGCCAGGCAAATCAATTAATCCTATTTGCCTCAGTTTCCTTATCTATAAAATGAGTTGGAGAAGGAAATGGCAAATCACTGCCAAAAAAAACCCCTCAAAAATGAAGTCATGAAGAGTTAGACAAAACTGAAACAACAAACAGCAATGAGATTATCCAGCCAAAAAGTGGCATTTATCTAGCAACAGCCTACCTACAATACACTACCCACCAGCATCTACTCTTCGGCATTCCCCAAATCATGTGTTTTTAATAGTGCTTTCAAAGGCAGAGTGATGAAGTATACAGAGAACTAGCTTGAAATTCTAAAAGATTTGGGTTCCAATTCTGTCTCTGATATGTACTAGCTTTGTGCCACTAATCTCCTTTGATTCCCTTTTGTGCCCCAACTCTCTAAGAGTATGTTAGAGAGAAGTTACTGACCTACTTGGTAGAGGGAACTTACCTTTAAATCAGGTCCTTAACCTTCTCCTCTTTAGTTATGATGTACTTTCCCTTTACTATCCCAGTTGATCTCTTTAGCACAATGAAGTAAGCAAAGTGCTCTAAGACCCATTTTACAGAGGAAAAAACTGGGGGTTGCAAAGGGATTTGTTCGCCTCTCAAAGGATCAAATTTCAATTCTAAATGACCAATGAGGAACACAAGTGAAATACTAATGATACAACTATAGGCATCAGTTATCCTCAGTCTACTAACTCTAACTGACCTCTAAAACCCAACTTAATACTCCACAAAGTCTTCTTTGGATTTTCCCTTCCCAGTGCCAAACAGGGGAACAATGACAACACATAAAGTTTAGTTTTACAACTCCCTAATGGAGTTATCATGTAATATTGACTTTGATAGAAACTAGAATTGACATATTATTCTTTTATAAACTGGGTGCACCAGAAGAATGAGGTGGAAACTTTTTTATCTGGATTTCCTATCTTTCTCAGTGACTGTGAAAATATTGATTAAGCACTTATTATATGCCAAGTCCAGGGTCCCTTGGGAAGATTCCAACTTCCTATGGGAAGAAAAAGAAGATGGTCAGAGTGTAGAGAATGTGATTTGGACATAGTGAGGGAACAGCAAATAAATACCACTGGAAGAGTTTTCTTTAACCAGAAAACAGATTGGTCCTTCCTGAAAAAATCTTGTCTGGGTTGATTATGGCTTCTGAACCTTCTCTTCTGATTCATGTCTAAGGAGAGGATGAGATAGCCAATTTTTCTGAAATATTAAAATAAGTATAAAAACCTAATTATTATTAACACAAATATGTTACTGTAATTCAGAGCTAAACATTTAAATGTCAGATAAAATGCATTCCAAGTACAAAAAAGACAAAAATGAATGTGTGTGACTTTAATTGAAATGTTTTAAAGTCTCTTCTTTCAGGAGCTAACAATATAACTATCAACTGATCAATTTTCAATATACTCCTCCTTAATCTCCCATATTCTGAAGATTGCAGGAAATGTAAAGGTATTCAGACCAACTTTCTCAATATCAGAGATGGGACTCAGGAGAATTGACTGTTAAAATTTCAATGTGAACATTTACAGGAAATGTTACAAATCAGGGTTTGATTTTACTGTTTTATTGATTGTCCAGATTTAAGAAAGTGATGGACAAAATGCTAATAATACAGATTAAATTGAAAAATAAAGCCTGTGTACATCTTTCCCCTCCTCCCTAGAGCTGGTTGTTGAATGTTTATCAGCACTCACACAGAGGCATCAAATGACTTATCCAACCAAGGTTGCAGAGGTGGTATGCAATAGAATCAAGATTTGAATGATTTCAGATCCAGGCTCTTGCCACTACACTACACTGCCTGTTACTGTCTTCTTTGAAAACTTGTTCCCTCTTCTGGTTGTCATGGGATCACTTTAAGCTGAAAGAGACCTTAAAGATCTTCTAGTTCAACCCCATCATTTTATAGATGAAGAAATTTAGACTAGAGATAAAATGATTTGTGCCAAAAATAGCAAGATACATTCTCTGACTCCAAATTTAGAGCTACCCTTTCCCCTTTGCTTTGATCTCTCTATATAGTCTTTCCCCAAGAGGTCTTATCCATTTCTCCAGTTTCAAGCATAAGCCTTATGTCAACTATTCTCTATTATCACTCCAACTTCCCCCCCAACCATCAGTTAGGGAATAAATTTCTGATGCCTGTTGGATATTTTCAGATGTACTCAATATTTGTGCAATTGAATTTTTATCTTCCCATTAAAACAGTGCTTTTTGGTTTTCCGATTCTATTCATTGCCCTCCTTCTTTCATGTTCAAAACATCTATGTTGCCTAATATTTCATAATTCATGCCCATTCACAAAGTACCTATTAATTCATCTTTCACATTTTCTTTTATATACTTTGCTTCTTTGATAATCACTTTGATATGGATACTTTCTCCAGTGGGAAAAACCCAACTCTTCCATTCTTTCCTACTCTGTGTAACAACACTTCTCCATATTCTCTCATAATCCTTCCCAGAGAGTTCAACAAATATGCTGGGTGGTGGAGAAGAAGTTGTGGAAGGGAATTTCTTTCAATTTCTTAACATTACTTGGGAATTACAGGAATAAATAAGTTGTTCAAATGTGGTTAAAAACCAGTGCTCTTTTTTCAATCATACATTTATTTAATGGTATCATTTATATTGCTCCTTGCATACCTTTCTCCATTAGTAATACTTCAGCCTCTTTGAATCAGTTGGACAACTCTCTGTGCTCTTTGTATGAAATGAAATTTTAATTCTTTAGAGACTGTGCTATTCCAGTATTCAGACACAATATAGCATCCCTGAAAGAATATCAGTATTTTAAAAAAGATTTCTTTTTTAATTTCAAGAAGAAATTTAGGGTATACAGTCTTCCACTAATGGAGAAGCTGAATAAATGGTCCAATCAAATGGAATTTGTAGTTTAGACAATAGTCATTTTTTCATCCACTTGGTTTTTCTTGCATAGATAATTAGACCAAATTCTGCTGTATAATTCTATATCTTATTTAGGAAGTTTTCAAGTCATCAAGTTAATAAGCATATTTGAAGTTTATGTTAAGGGCACTATGTTGTGTTGGCAATACAAAAAAAAGGAAAAAAAATCCAATGCCTAACCTCAAGGAGGTCACAGTCTAATGAGGTTCAACATAATCAACCTAATCTCATTTAGAAACCAGAACTTCTATAGTCTTGCAATTCTTGATGATGATGATGATATATCAAATTGTGATTTCATCTCTTTTTAAATCTTTACTATAGAAGTTCATCATAGAAAAAAGCACCCATGCAGTTCAGCAACACCTCTTTAACAATAATTTTAGGGTGTTGTCTGGCACAGAGATGTTATGAGTCTTGTTTAGAGTCACATAACTTGTATGTATTAGGGCTTAAATTTAGACCTTGTTGACTCTTTTTTAAAGTTTCAACCTGTATTCAGATACCAAGAGTTGGTTCTCTGGAACAGATACCATTTTTCATCATAAATCCTTCAGAGTTGACTTGGGTCATTGTATTACTGAGAATAACCAAGTCGTTCACAGCTGATCATCTTATGATATTGCTGTTACTTTGTACGATGTTCTCCTTATTCTAATCATTTCACTTTGCTTCAATTCATGTAATTTTTTCCAGGTCTTTCTGAGAGCATTCTGCTCATCATTTCTTTTTTTTTTTTATCATGTATTTCATTTGTTTTCCAATTATATACAATAGTAGTTTCTACCTATCATTTTTGTAAGGTTGTGAATTTTACAATTTTCCCTACCCCCTCTCCCCACAGAAAACAATCTGACAATCTTTACATTGTTTCCATGCTATGGATGATCCAAAATGAATGTGTTGAGAGAAAAAAAAACATATCCTTGGAAGAAATAAAATATTAGAGATAGCAAAATAATGTAGTACATAAGACAACTTTTTATTAACAAGTGAAGGTAATAATCTTTGGGCTTTGTTTAAACTCTGCATTCTTTCTCTGATATTCTTCATTGCAGATACCCTAAAATTGTCCCTGATTATTGCACTGATGGAATTAGCAGGTCCATTAAGGTCGATCAGCACCCCCATGTTGCTGTTAGGGTAGATAATGTCCTGGTTCTACTCATCTCACTCACATGTAAGTCTTTCCAGGATTCTCTGAAATCCCATCCCTCTAGGTTTCTAATTGAACTATAGTGTTCCTTAGCATACACATACCACAGTTTGTTCAGTCATTCCCCAATTGAGGGACAATCCCTCGATTTCCAATTCTTTGCTACCATAAACAGGTCTACTATGAATATTTTTTGTACAAGTGATGTTTTTACCCTTTTTAATGATCTCTTCAAGGTATAGACACAGTAATGGTATTGCTGGATCAAAGGGTATGCACATTTTTGTTGCCCTTTGGGCATAATTCCAAATTGCTCTCCAGAAAGTTTGGGTGAGTTCACAGCTCCACCAACAATGTAATAGTTGAGGATTTATGAGGGTTTATTTTATATCCTGCGACTTTGCTAAAGTTGCGAATTATTTCCAGTAGTTTTTTAGATGATTTTTTGGGATATGCTATCATTTCATCTGCAAAGAGTGAGAGTTTTGTCTCTTCCTTCCCAATTCTAATTCCTTCAATTTCTTTTTCTTCTCTTATTGCTGAAGCTAACATTTCTGATAAAATATTGAATAGTAGTGGTGATAGTGGGCATCCTTGTTTCACCCCTGATCTTTTGGGGATGCCTCTAACCTTGCCCCATTGCATATAATGCTTGTTGATGATTTCAGATAGATACTGCTTATTATTCTAAGGAATAGTCCATGCATTTCTATATTCTCTAGTGTTTTTAGTAAGAATGGGTGCTGTATTTTTTCAAAGGCTTTTTCAGCATCTGTTGGGATAATCATGATTTCTCTTAGGTTTGTTATTGATATAGTCAATTAATAACAGTTTTCCTAATATTGAACCAAACCTGCATTGCTAGCATAAATCCTGCTTTATCTTAGTGTAGTATCCTAGTGATAACTAGCTGAAATCACTTTGCTAAGATTTAATTTAAGACTTTTGCAACCATATTCATTAGGGAAATCGATTTATGATTCCGATTTCTGTTCTGACTCTTCCTGGTTTAGGTTTCAGCACCATATTGGTGTCACAGAAAGAGTTATGCAGAGTTCTGTCTTCACCTGTTTTTTCAAAGAGTTTATATAGAACTGGAGCCAATTGTTCCTTAAATGTTTGATAGAATTCACTTTTGAAACCATCTGGCCCTGGAGATTTTTTCTTAAGGAGTTTTTCTTAGGGAATTTCTTTTTTTTTGAAATAGGGTTATTTAGGTATTTAATTTCCTCTTCATTTAACCTGGGCAACTTATATTTTCATAAATATTCATCCATTTCACTTAGATTATCAAATTTATAGGCAAAATAGTTCTGAATTATTACTTAAATTTTCTCCTCATTAGTGATAAGTTCATCTTTTTTCATTTATGAAACTAGTAATTTGGTTTTCTTTCTTTTTTTAATCAAATTAATCAAAAGTTTATCTTTTTACTTTTTTTATAAAACCAACTCTTGGTTTTATTTATTAGTTAAATAGTTTTCTTATTTAATTTTGTTGACTCTTAAGCTGACTATTTTATCCACTATGTTATGGTAGAGACAGTGTGGTTAAAGTAGAAAGAATATTGTATTTGAAGTCACAGGATTCTTGTGCATAGTAAGCATTAAATACATTTTGACTTCATGGTGTCTTTTACTTTTGTTTCTTTCATTACATTTCTACCCCCATTAGCTCCTTATGTGTGAATTATTTTCATTACCTTTTGATCACCTTACTAACTCTAGTCCTTCTAAAGCAACACTAATATGTTGTTTCCAAAACTACTGCTTTCTTGTCATCCCTTTGCTCAGAGAGATTCATTGACTTCTTCTTGACAATTATTAAAAACCATTCATATTTATATAGTCATTTAAAGTTGACAAAACATTTCCCATATTGACCCTATGAGAAAGACAGTATAAGTATTAGAATTATACATTTAAAAATGAGAAAAAGGTAGGCTAGATGAAACAAAGTATCTTGATCATGGTCCTATAGCTAGTTATCAGCAAATCTGAGATTCAAAACTAAATTTCCCATTATCAGGTCCAATTCTCCTTTTGTCCTTGGGGACAAAACCAAATCCATTCTACTTTCCAAAGGAAAAAACCTAGTTTACCCTCAGGTCACACAATATGGTTAGTATCAAGGTTGAGATTCATACTTTTGGAATAAATAAGTCTAAACTGGAACTCTCTTACTTCAAACCAGAAACAGTCTTCAGGTAGTTGGGAGAAGGGTTGGGAAAAGCCTTGTAGTTTAGAAAACATAAGGCTACCCTAAAATGAAGTCATATTAAGTAGACAGAATATGGGCTAGTATTTATTCTTCAAGAGCCAAAACTCAAAGGCCTCTTCCAAAATGTTGGCTTATTTATACTTTGCCCTCTTCTACACTTCACTCTCTCCCAATCACTTTATATTTACTTAAAAGTGATATGTATATTTGTACGTATGTATTCTCAAACACAACAAAAAAAGTGACAGTCAGAATTTGATCTTGTCCTCTCACTCTTAATCCATCTGTCAGACACTAGGCTAAGCCTAGAATTTCCACACTGAACAAAGAACTCAAAGAATAGGTTTAATAATAAATATTTTCTACAAATCAAAGCTATGCTGAAATTCGATTTCCCATCCATCAGATTAACAAAGGATAATAACAAGTGTTGGAGGAACTATGGGAAAAGAGATATGCTGATATACTGTTAGTCAAATTTTGAATTGGTCCAGGCAATCTGAAAAGTAATTTAAAACTAAAATAACATTAAACTGTGCATACCCTTGGCTCCAGTTACACCACTACTCATATAAGAAAGGGAAAATAATAGATATTCTAAGTCAGGAAAGATGTCAAGATACAATAAGTTAATTGTTTGGGGTTAGTAGGACATTTTAATTCTCTTCAAATCATTACTTGCAACCAGCTACCTCATTCACTTACATATTAAGCCAGGGCTGCCATTATTCATAAACATGAAGTTAAAGAGAATTCTAACCAGGAATTCAAACCACAATTTAATGTTTTCACTAAAAACCCCTGAATCAAGCACTGTGGAAACAGTATTGTCCAAAGGTCACTATAGGGGCTGGGAGTTAGTTGGGCCTTGGATCCCAGGGCTCCTTGATTCTATGGCTTGACGGATTGATTTTGTATAAGTTATTTGATGATCTCTCTCTGTGCTTTCATCAGTTTAGGTCCCAAACTGAATAAATGTATAGACTTCCTGAAATCTTAATACACCATCTGAACAGACTTATCTCCAGGATAAATCAAATAACAAAAATATAAAACAATAAATTCTTTTTGTGAACAAGTTTTTCCAGAGGTCAAAGTGAGGGGAAAACAGTGAATTTAGAACAAACTCAATTGCAATTCACTATTTCCCTAAATCATCACAAATTATCTGTATATTCTATAATTAATAGATTTTATTAGAGTTTTATGAGCTCCCAAGAGGACTTTCAAAGTTCTTTTTAAAGAACAGTTGGGCTTTGAGGGAGGGGCTATTAGTTACTTTCTTTAAAAAAGTATAGGATTTTAAGTGCTGTTTCTACATATGATCTTTAAACACAAAATAATCAAAAGACATGAAAATGCAAAGAAAACTTTGGTTCGTAGAATTGATCATTTAAAGCAATTTCTGAAAACACACCTTTCTCAAAGATTCAAAAATATGTCAGAAGGGCCATTTAGGAGAGTTATAGTCCATTTTGTCATGACATGCTCCAGCCTTGTGATTTATGATATACTAGCTTAAATAACAACAAAACATACTTTTGTCCTGTTTGATATTGGAGTTGGGAGCCATTAACTCTAAGTCCAAAGACTCATAAATGATGGGAAAATTTGGAAAAAAGAAGCTAGAATTACCACTCTACTTGACTAGCCTATAAAAGCCAACAGTTATATTTTGGCACATCTGAAAAATTTACACTGGAGTCACTGGTTGGCATGGGAAAAGTCTCCTTTTTGCTAGAAAGGTTAGGTAAAATTATTAAGTAAAAAACTCCCAAGACCCAGAAGCTATGAGTTAGGGAGAGACTAGTTTATATTAATTTACTCTGAAATTTAGCATTCAAAGCTGTCTATGTATATACATATATATATATGTATATGTATGCATATATATGGAGATACATATATATATACATATATGTGTGTGTTCCCATATCTCTCCACTAATTTTAGACATCACTCTCAAAGGTTGCTTAATGTTCATTTTAAAACAGAGTATTACCTCTCCTAGTCCACTCCTAAAGATATATGTCTGTGCAAGTCATCTAAGATGAGTCAGAAAAACTGCATCACAAAAATCAAAGATGCATTATTCATGCTTCAAGAGAATGTTGTATCAAGCTAAACATTAGACAGACCCTTGGGTGAACATGAGTTACAATAGATTCCATGGAATCATTTGTTGTTAGTGTTGAGTTGCTTCAGTCATGTCTGACTTTCTATTTGTCCATTTGGAGTTTTCTTGGCAAAGATACTGAAGTCGTTTGCCATTTCCTTCTCCAGTTCATTTTACAGATAAGAAAACCAAGGCAACCAAGATTAAATGTCTTCCCCAGGGTCATATAACTAATAAGGGTCTGAGTCTGAATTTGAATTCAGGGGCTTTTGAACTCCAGAGCTGACACCTTATCCACTGCTCAACCAAAGAATCTGTCGGAATTAGAAGGAACCTTGAGAATCATTTCATACAAAACTGTCATTTATCAAATAAAGACTAATTCCTAGAAAGGTGAAGGGATAACCAAAAACACATAGCTAGTTAGTTAGTGATAGAGCTTAGATTAGCACCCATTTACCTTAATAGTCAGGATAATCTTCTCTCACTCCATACCCATTCCCTTCCAATATTCTGGAATGATGAGACATATCACAGATTTTATTTCCAGAGTGGATGGGTCATTCCTTTATTCTCTGAAGAAGATAAATTAACCAATCATTTTATTTCCAAATAGTCCTACAAATGAAATAATTGACAATTTGCTCTATTCATTAAAGATACTGACTATCCTATGGAATTATTCCTAAGGAGAGGGATTTGCTTTTTGGTCCTTTAGTCAATATATGATGGCACCTGTCATTCTGAAGGCTGAAAAGCCCTGAAGGAAACTATAGTCTTATAGATAACGGGGATCTCCACCAAGGCAAACATCTACTTATGTTCCTTATTACAGCATGCTCCATAATCACAGTCTTGTGAAATGCAGTGAAATCAGATGGGAAAGTATGACATTAGTCAGTGTTTGTGTCACAGACCACATATCACACCAGCCTGGAACTCCTGAAATGCATCTGCTTTGTTTTGTAACACATGGAAGGCTTCTGGCATGCTCTGACAATTGAGCTTCATTTCTTAGAACTGGAGCCAAAACTCTATCCAACTGGGTTTCATTAACACGTAGCTGAAAAAATTCCTAATTGCCTTTTTGGGGGAAGGGAGAGAGGAAAGGAGAAGGATAATGAGCAAAGTAGGAGTACATCTAGAACAGAGTTTCTTAACCTTTTTGGTATCATGGACCCTTCTGATTGTCTGGACCCTTTTCTCAAAATAATGCTTTTAAATGCATAAAATTATATAGTTTATAAAAAAATTAAAGACGAAAAAGCTTATAGGTCTAGTTTGAGAACTCTTGCTTACCAGCTAAATGGTACCATGGTTGATTTTCACATTTCTATATGTATTACAGGATAAAATTATAAGTAGGTTCAGGAGGATTTATGTACATTCATAACACTGATCTATAATAGATATTATTGTAATGAAAGGTTTAGAAATTGATATTACAAAGAACCATCCTTGTTCATAACACTGTACTTGATACCATTATTATGGGGGGGGGGATAATCAGTTGAATAGACTCTGGATTACTATCAGCATGACATTCACATTTTTTTCTTTCTTTTATGGAAATCCTTCAATTTCTCATCTCTGAGGTGGCCATAGTTGCAAAAAGATAGTTTTAAGCAATACAAACTCAGGTGAGTTCTGCTAGGGTGGTAAGGTTTTAAATATGAATCTAGTAATAGAATGTGTGTCTGTCATTGATTTAAATCCTTTCTCAAACACTTCCTTGGGCAAGTCACTTAACCCCTTTCAAACTCATTTTCCTCATTTGTCAAATGGGGACAATAGCACCTACCTTATTAGGTTGTTTTGAGAGTGGAATAAAATAGCATAAGCAAAGAGTAATGCAAACTTTAAAGGGATATATATATATATATATATATATATATATATATATATGTTTGTGTGTGTGCTAATTTCAGCATCATCATCATCATCATCATCATCATCGATCAACCCACCAAAGTTGAGAGAAGTTCATCACTAGCTAGACTGCAGATGATGAATTTTCTGAGAGTTGCAGAGCTCAAGATCCCTTCAAAAAGAGAAGAGTCATAATCAGTGCTGGTAGGAAGAATCTACACACCCATGAAAACCTGAAGTAGATTCTCATTGACTTTGACCTGATTCCTGATAATAAAGTAGAAATATTGTTGTCTCTGTTCCCTATTGCCCTGCCTTCATGAACATAAAACCTTCCTAGATATATTTAAATACATTTATACATCGCAATTGTATTCTTTTTATGATTTTAGCAGCAAGGTACCAATTCTTTTCATAACAATTTCTCCAAAGTCTCAGTTGTTTCTATCAGCCTCTAGGTGATAGATGTATGTCACAGATGCTACATGTTGATGAGAAGAAGGTAAGGAGAGAAGGAAACGAGAAAGAAAAACATCCTTCTGGAGACCCATTATCCCCCCTTACTTATTCAAAATGTCCATTAACATTAATGGAAGTTAGGGAGAGAATTTACGCCCTAAGTATAAAAGTATCATTTTAGAGAGAGAAGCAGCCAGTAAAGTAATTGGATTTCTAGGTTCTTCTTAATTGAGCTTGAAATTTTGCATATAGACTTAATTTAATTTTCTAGGAGATGAGGTATTTTTTAATCTCTTAAAAAATTGCTATCCTGAATAGAATTAAAGAAAAAAACTGAAAAAGAATTTTAGAAGGTTTCATTATGTGAATGAGAGGCTCAAAGAAAAAAGAATTAATATATTCACCATATGGTGCAAAAAAATTAAGGCTTTGTTGAATAGGAGTTTGTTTAAAATGGAAGCCTCAGTAAGAGAGTAAAGATAAAGACTCTTCTATTCCCTCTGTCCTTGCCCAAATCTCTCTAAGACAGCAGAGCTTTTGCTAAGGTCTTTGTACTATTTGGGAAACCAATAGGTGAGCACCATCTGCTGTTTGAAAAGCAGAGAATGATTATTGGACTACAAAAATGCTGAAATTAATCAAGAGTGGGAATAAAGACCAGTCAACCTAAATGAAGACTTATCTGGCCACAAGAACAGATGACTTAGGATCATGGGACCCAAATCTGAAACATATCCTAAACATGATCTATTCCACTCTGCTCAACACACTTAAATTTATCTATAGGAAAATAAAACCTCAAGGTAAAATCTAAACTTTTTCTCTAATAGCACTTTGCAATGTCAGGTATTAATACCTATACTGGTATGTGAGAAGTAGTTAGGAAGGGAGGCAGGAAGGAAGGAAGGAAGGAAGGAAGGAAGGAGGGAGGGAGGAAAGAGGGAAGAAGGGAGGAAAGAAGAAAAGGAAGGAAGGAGGGAAGGAGGGAAGGAAGGAGAGAAGAAGGATGGAAGGAATGAAGGAAGGAGGAAGGGAAGGAAGGAAGGAGGGAAGGAGTGAGGGAAAGAAAGAAGAAGGGATGGAAGGAAGGACAGAGGAAAGGAAGGAAGGAAGCAAGGAAGGAAGCAAGGAAGGAAGGAATGAAAAAGGGAAGGAGAGAAGGGAGGGAGGGAGGAAGGAATGAAATGAGAGAAAAAGAATGAAGGGAGAATAGGAAAAAGGAAAGGGAAGGAAGAAAAAAAGAAAGAAATTAGCACTTTGATAAAGCACTTTACAGTTAATATCTTGTTTAATTCTCAAACCAAAGATTGGAGGTGGCCTTTTTATTATCCCATTTCTTCTTAGCCCACCATGAGGTGAAAAAAATGTTAAACAACTTGCTCAGGATCCCATACTTAGTCAGGTGTTTTGAGGATGAATTCGAACTTGGATCTTCCAGATTCCAGGACCAGAGTACTATCTACTACATCACTTGGCTATTTCTATAAGTCACATCCCAATACACAAAAAATTAATGTTGATATTCAATATATCTACACTGGAATTTTTTGCCTTGAAAACTACTTTTAAAAGAAAATTTTTAAGTAGGCCACATCCGGGGGCTGGACATTTCCTTCCCTTATACTGAAATTTCTCTTATAACAAAGTTTAATTTTTTTTAATTTTTAATTTTACCCATGGGAAGTGAAGTTTTGTGCAAACTTATGAAAACAATCATGGAGAGCTGTTCAGTGAAAAACTCAATGATCTCATCTTCCAGGTCTGTAAAGCTAGCTGCTATGCCTAACTGCCAGGGCATAAGATCTTTGAGAGGGAAAAAAAAAAGAATCTATTTTTTTGAATAGTCTGTCAGTATCCCAAGTAGTGGATCCTTCCTCATCATAAGTGTTAACAGTAAGACCAGTATTTATAACAACTGTTACATCAAAAAGTCCCTAGGGAGATTAAGAAGAAAATGCCCAACAGGAAATCGTTTTATGTGTTTGGGATCAGGGCAGAGGTGGGGGTGAATTGTAGGTTTACAAAAGCTTACCGCTGTGGCAATGTTGACCATACTAAAAAACAGGAAAACACATTCCCACATTTCTCAGGAATCAGAAGAAAATGCATGCGCATGGACTCCCTTGTCTCCAAATTGGAAACATCTGTGTCCACTCAGTCTTTCCCCCTTTCCCATAAGCAGAGTGGCAGCTCCCAAAACAGTGAGCATCCTTTGAAGTCCAATGGCCTTTCTTCTAGGGACACTCAGGAAATGAAAGGGAACAAGGCATGGTGTTAGTTCTCAATTGTCTTTTAACCTCCTGGGATCCCCAGACCCTTCAGTCTTAACTACCTGAACAGAATTTTGTGTCACCCCAGATTTTAACAACTCTCTGAAAAAGGAAGATGGAAATAAGATTTCCCAGGGGCAATGTTAGCTAGGAGAATGGCTCTTTCAATAAAAATCAAGAATTTAAAGAATTGCTTGTTGAATTTTAAAATAAAAACCCCAAAGTTTGAAAAATGTAACTTCAGAGGTTCCATTCACAATGTTGCAAAGTTCTACTTTTTGCAGATTTGGCTGTTTTCCTGGGGAAGTCTCTTTTTTTTTCTAATACCAGCAAACAGACCTACTTAAACATTGGAATCTGCTTTTTGCAAAACTGCTGTTCTTAGAGCCTCAGGCCTTCATTTATTATTGGACCATGGACATTTATAAAAACCATAAATGAACCTGTGAATTCTTACACAGTACTAGCAATCAGCAGCCTATTAAACCTCTATCAACCAAATCCCTCCCATCATTTTGTTATGCAGTAAGGCCTTATGAATTTCAAATATATCCATATTTGCTTAGCACCTTTCATTCTCCAATTCCACTGAAGCTAAGGAAAATGACAGACAAGATGAGATTTTCCCATGGGGGAAAATGGTCATTGGGAATAAAAACCATCAAACTGCACCAGAGGTTCAGTCATAGCTTATAGAAAGATAGGTTGACCTAGGGCAAATCACTTAACTGCTGTCTGCCTCAGTTTCCTTATTCATAAAATGGAGATAATTAATAATTATAATACTAATAATAATAATAATAATCCTTGTTTCTCAGGGTTGTTATGAGAATAAAAGATTGTATTTGTAAGCACTTTGCAAGCCTTAAAACATTATATAGATACCATTATATTTAGAATTGAGTGGGAACCTAGAAGTCATCTGGTTTAACCTTCTTTTGATTTTATAGATGAGGAAACTGAGGCTAACAAACAAGTAGTTTGTCTAGGGGCCCAAAACTAGTAAGTGTCTGAGTCAGGACCCAAATTCAGTTCTTAAAGCCCTAAATGATCATCTACTGTGCTACATAATAACCTAATCAAATAAGAGAATGATTGTCAAATGCTTTTCAAGCCTTGAGATACTTCATAAATGTCAGCTAGCTTTTATTATAGGCTCATAGAATCAAAGATTTGGAGCTGAAAGGGACCCCAAAAAGTCATCTAGTTCAATTTTTTTTTTAAATGGTGAGGAAACCAAGTCCTAGATATGATGTGACTTGCCCCAGGTCATATAGGCAGTAAGTACCAGTATTAGGATTCAAATTCAGTTCTATGATAGCCTGGACTCTTTCCACTATAGCATAGACTGTAATTAATTAATTAATTATGTCATTATTGATGTTTTCCTTATCTTTTTATTCAGGGAACTAAGATAGAAAGAGTTCTGGGACAGGTTGGTAATTCACTATTGTTCTTTAATATTTACTATTCATTATACAATTGCACAAATGACTAAAACAGTTTTTTCCAGAAAAGTAATGAAATGTAATCTCATCTTCTATAGGCTCACTAAAAGCATCTCCAGGACAACACTGGTAGCATGTAGGACAATGGGCATGATATAGATTTCATCCTTTTCCCATCTGATTTTGATCTGCTCAGTGTCTAGATTTTAAGAGATTTTCATTCCACTTAGTTTAGAAGTTATAGGGTCTTGAGATGATGTCATCTCTTAAAAATGTTATTTAATTTTTATGGAAAAATTTTATATCTGAGAGATTATAGGTAACAGTTTTGATAAAGATGATGCTCCAGTTGCAGGACAATTTATTTGTTGAAGGGTTTTGTACATAGAAATAGAGATTCATTCTCTCATTATAAAGAATACCAAACTTCTGGTAAAGGATTATGTCTTCTTGATCTTGTCTTTGTAAATATTTAAATATTTCAATTTCAATGGTATTTTAAATAGTTGTTACTATTATTGATGATAATGAGGAGGAGGAGGGAGAGGAAAAGAAAAAGGAGTCATCAACCTGGAACAGTGATTAGAGACCTGATCTTGAAATCAGTGAAGACTCTAGTTCAAATTCTGCCTATAGCACATTCTGGCTGTGTGACTGAGTAGTCATTTACTCTCCAATACCCTAGGCAATTGTATAAGACTATAGGTTTTAGAGAAGGTGTTGACCTGTATGAGTTTACTTGACAGTTCCCTATATCAATGCTATTAGAAGTCTAGTACCTATCTTTATGATCCTTATCATTAAGAGGAAATATGGTATAGCTCAGGGACTCAGAGCCAAGAGTATATATGAGCTGTGGAACCCAAAGCAAACCACTTAATCTGCTTCAGGTTGCAGATGTCAAATATGCAACCAAGGTCCACATGTAATCCAAAATGCTTCTAGTGTGGCCAGAACCAGATAAAAATAATTGGGAAATATTTAACAAAATAAATAAAAATGCAATTTCAGTTCAGTCATGTTAGATTCTTCATAAAGAGATTTGTTAAAGAAGTTTCTTTTTTGGTAAAGATACTGGAGTTTTTCACTATTTCCTTCTCTAGCTCACTTTACAAATGAGGAAATTAAGGCAAATAAGGTTAAATCCAGGGTCACCCAGTCAGGAGGTGTGAAGCCAGATTCGAACGCAAGAAGATGAATCTTCCTTATCATGTCCATTGCACCACCTACTACCCAAAAAGAGTACAATAGAATATAAGATAATATTATATGTGGTGTTTGAAGTTAATATACACCCATAGAAACCTTTTGTATGCTTTAATGGCCTTCATTTCCATTCTACACAACTGCCCTAAACAATTCTCTATGATAGAGATTCTTAACCTGAGGTCTGTGAACCTTTTTTTTAATTAAGGGTTATAATTTAAAATTAAATAATTTAAATTTGTTCAACTTAAATAAAAATTTTAAAATGTAATTATAGTAATTTTTAAAATTTAATAATTATAATATAATATAATCAGTTCCTTTGTGTTTTATTAAATAAATATAAATTTACTGTAGCATTCATATTCCTAATTATTTTATCTTATTTTATGCATTTAAAAGCATTATTCTGAGAAAGGATCCAGTCTTCATCAGACTGACTGCCAAAGGAATTCAAAATACAATAAAGAATCTCTGATTTTGGGGATGGCTAGGTGGCTCAGTGGATAAAGCACTGGCCCTGGAGTCAGGAGTATCTGGGTTCAAATCTGGTCTCAGACACTTAATAATTACCTAGCTGTGTGGCCTTGGGCTAGCCACTTAACCCCATTTGCCCTTGCAAAAAAAAAAAAAGAATCTCTGATTTTTCAATGAAAATTATATCCTGCTTAGGGAGAATGAGTTTCCTATACCAATGAAGCACAGGTCTAGTCCTTATCCTTATCATTATCATCATCATCATCACCATCAAAAATAAAAATCAGATCAAAAATCACAAATAGTTTATATCCCAATTCATGTCAGCTAGATAGTGCAATGCATAGAGTGCCCAGTTTAAAGTCAGGAAGACTCATCTTCATGAGTTCCAATCCAGCCACAGACTCTTAGTAGTTGTGTGATTCTTGGCAAGCTGCTTAACTCTGATTGCCTCAGTTTCCTCTTTTGTAATATAAACTGGAGAAGAAAATGGTAAATCACTCCAGTATTTTTTCCAAGAAAACCCCAAATAGACTCACAAAGAGTTGTAAATAACTGAATAAAACTTTTTTATAAGAACAATTTTAATAAATTGAACACCTCCACATCAAAAAAAAATGACTAGAGCCCTGCTCTGTCAAATATTTTATTATAATCTGAGAAACAAATACAGAGTATTTCTTTGTCTAGAAGTCTTATTCCAGTAAGGAGTTTTGGAGGTATCATCTTCTTGGCGATACCTCAGCCTATGTTAGCTCCTCATCTGGAACTTTCCTACCACTATCTTGGCACCCATATTTCAGTTATCTTGCATTTTAATATGATCCATAACTATTTCTGGGAACTCATTAGTCTAAAATTCTTGCATGCCTCCCTGTAGTGACCCATAATTTTTAGCAGGCTGCCCTCCCTGCAGGGGCACTCAAGTAGTCAAATAAATGCAATCAGCATTCTCTCTTCTCATCCTGGCAGCAAGGGTTATTGGTCCTGGGTGGGTAATTATCTACAAGGATATCTTTCCTCACCAGGGTTATGGACAAGAAAAGAGGTCAAATACCAAAGTCAGTGGTACTTGCTTTGGGAGCAATTGTCTTTGCAAGAAAACACTCTGAACTACTTTCTACTCACCTCCCCTTTGCTTTCCCAGTGCATTCAGTAGTATATAGCTATTTTCTCATTAATCCCTCCCATGTTTGCTGTAGTGAGTAAAGATTTTCTTTCTAGAGAAAATTAAGTACTGTTAACTGCCTAGTGACAAGGATTAAGCAGATCTGTAACCAAGTGGAAAACAAAACTCTTATTTCCTGGTTCCAAGAGTAATGAACTAATCCATTATATCTTGTAGGGAAGGGGTTGACTTACTTTGATGGAAAACATCCCTCTAACAATGAAATCACAGATCCAGTTCTTATCCCTAGCCCCATTATTTGAAGGGAACCATATTAGACACAGAAGGTGCTGGGCCAGCTAATAACCAGACTTCCATCTCTCTTAGTCAAGTAGATTCACAAAATTTACATTTTAAAATCACTTTCTGGTTTGCATGGGGCTTTCATCATCACCATCCTGTAGTTAGGGACAGAGATTAGACTTGTGATTTCATTGATAGATCTCAAAACAAAGGTGTCCCTCTACCAATGCAGAGCTCAGGTTGCATAGAAGACTAAGAGGACAGGGAATTTTCTAAAGATCACATAGCAATTTCATGTCAGAAAGACTTGAATCTAAGATTTCTGGTTCATATGCATATACTTTGTGTGTGTGACACACACACACACACACACACATATGTATATGTACTTCCATTCAAGATGAGTAAAAAGGTGAATTACGGAGCTCTTACCTCTTAGCTACACTTTCCAATGTATTCGCCTTGGGCATTCCCTCAGCCATCATTTAGCATTTTAGTCCAATCCCTTTCTTTTAAAGTTAAGAAAACTTTCCAGAATGGTTATGCCAATTCATAGTCCCTCCAATAGTACATTAATGTTAGGGACTGGTGAAGAAACGGAGCATTTGGAGATCTTGATGGACTACTTGTCTCCCTTGTCATCCATTGTCTCCTGCCCCTCCAATACTTACCTGAGGAAGATTGAGGGAGTCCAGAACTGGGACTCAACACATTAAAGTACCTGTTTTCTCTCATCCCTCCAACATTTGTCTTTTTTCATTTTTTCAACTGAAAATCTTAGAATTTTAAGATATTTTTTCTTTTTTTCTTCCTAGTAATAGGAAGAGGGGAGAAAAATAAATGTCTTTTCATTAAAAAAAATCAAAATTTAATTTAAAAATAAAGCTAAGGAAACTAATACCTGGAAAGGACCTTCTTTGAGAAGTCCTTAAGGCATCTGAAACTAAAAAAAAAAAAACCTCAAAGAAACCAATCTGTAGTTTAGATTGGTTCAGTTCAATCCAATTAGGAAAGGTTTCCTATAGGTGGTAGTGCTTTAAACTGTGTTTTGAAGGGAATCAGAGATTCTGAAAGTTGAAGAAATCAAAAAATTCTGGGCATGGGGAATTTCCAAAAAGGGACCCCACCACTTGTAAAATGGAATTTTATAGAAGTTTGACCATTTGAGAAGTCATTTGCCTGAAAAAAAATCAAGGTTAGTCTACCTAGATAAATTCTAGCTACCAAGTTCAGGACAAGCAAATGGATTACCTAGAGCACCAAAAAAAAAAGAGAGACAGAAGGCATCCGAATTAAATTATTCCTCACAAACAGTTAACTTTAATTCCGCATTTTGTAGTTTCCAAGCTCATTACTGTCATTAATTAGTAAACCTATATAACATCCCTTTGGGGCAAGTTAAGCATTATTAGCTCTGCAGTACAGATGAGGAAACATTCTATACATTTTTATGCATTTGTTTTTGGATTTCTAAACTATTAGGGCTCAGAGAGAAGTCATGTAATTTTCAAGAAAATGACAAGATTCTAATTCTTAAAAAATTTGCACTTTGGTTCTCAGTTTATTCTCTTCCCTTGGGCTAATTTTATAATACCTTAGTATTTCAGACATACTTCTCCTGGCTGACTTCCTCCACTCTGTCTACTTCTAGTTTTCATTGACTGTGCAACCACAGGGCAAAAGCAAGAAGTCTTATTCAAGTATTAAGAGCCTACTGCATTCACAGTATTATAATGGGGAGGTGAGGATTCAAAGATAAAAAATGAAGAATGTCCCTACCCTCAAGGGGACATGCTCTGAGACACATAGAAATCCATTATCATTATAAAGTGTATAAAAATAATAAAATATAATTTCAAAAGGGAGCAAATGCTAACAACCAGGAGGTCATGAAAGGCCACATGGAGCAAGTGATGTCTAAACTTAGTCTTGAAAAAGGTCAATGATTCTAAAGCCAGTATTGAGGTTGGAGGACATTCTGAAAACTAGAACTCTTTGTCCAAAGACAAAGAAATGGATATTTAAATGGTATGCTCAAGAAACATTCCATATTCCAAACTGAAATTTGTGAAGAGAATTATGTATAAGATCATCAGGAAGGTAGGCAGGGCTAGATTGAAGATAGTCTTAAATGCCTACAGATCTTATATTTTATTCTAGAGGAATAAAACTGACATGTTTTGAGTAGTGGTATGCATATCAGATCTGGGTTTTAGAAAATCATTTTGGCAGCTGTTTGTAGAATGGAATAGACTGTGGTGTCAAACTCAAAATAGAAACTGATCACTGTACGGCAAATATTAATTAGAAAATCACATATTAGCATGACATTATACATTGTACATTTTTTGTTTTACTATTTCCCAATTACATTTTAATCTGCTTTAGACTATACTTGGGTTTCTTCCAGACCATAAGGCTTGAGTTAACTCCTTTTAGATTAGAGACTAGAAGAGGTTGTTAAATTAAAAGGCTTTTGCAAAGAGACTTTTACAAAGCTATGGTAGAAACAGTGTGATGGGAGAGAAGATAAATGTGAGAGATGGTACCAACAAGATTTCAAACTGATTAGAAAGATCTTTAGGGACTCTCTTTGCTTCACTTTCATTTTGGGGGGTATCACCAGTGTTTAACTCACAACAGGAAAATGAATGTCTGTTGGTTGAATGATTAATTGACGGAGAGAAAGATACAAGATTGACTGCAAAGCTGTGAACTTGGTTGACAAGAAGGATGGTGGGGCCATCAACAGCAATGAAGACATTTAGAGGAGAGGAAAATGTAATGAAGTCCACTTTATTGAAATTCCTATGGGAAATTCAAACGGAACCAGTTAGCAGTTGGACTAGAGTTCAGAAATGTGATTAACGCTATTAATATAGGTTTGTGAATCTTCTGCAGAGGAATGTTGACACCCACAAGAAGAAGAATGTAGAAAAATAGTCACAGAAGTCAAGGGAAGAGAGAATGTCCTAGAGGAAGTGGTGGTCAGTTGCATAAAAAAAGCAGCAGGGAGGTCAAATGGAATTAGGACTTGGTAGTTGAAAGATAATCAGCAACATTATAGAAAACTGCCTCACTTCAGTGGTGAGTGATGACTTGTCACATGATAAAAGTTGTGTGTAGAAGGTAAAGGATATATGTATATCCTTCACTTTCTACTCTTTCTCTTATAGATGATGAAATGGAGGCAGTCAATATAAAATGACCCTTTATAGGAGATTGTCTGTGAAAAGGTAAAAGACATTGATGATAGTTTGAGAAGATAACAGGGACAAATTACAATAAATTTTCAATTTCACATGCAATCATCTTTTTAAATGTCATGGAAATACTTGTTTTGTTCCATAAATTAAAATTTAAAAAGAAAATAGAGAAGTATTAAGTTGTAAAACAGGGAGAATCATCTCCAATTTTTTTTAGTAAAGTCTAAAGTAAAGAGGGAGGGAGAAAGATGGTGTAGGAAATTTGATGGAAAAAAAGCAGACATCTTATAATAGACATTGGAGACTGTTATAGAAGCTTAGGAAAGATTGCTTGCAATGGGGAGGGTACAGTTAAGTTTAGAGAAGAGAAATTTATATGCAAACCAGTTAATGTGACATTCTCCAGGAGTTTTCAGAAGCACATAGAAACAGAGAAGGGAGGCAAGCCAGGAATAGGGGTTTGGCAAGGCATCAATGGCAATAGGACAAGAAGGAAAAAATTCTAGGGTAATTGATACTTGTAGAGTAAACTCCTGAAAGGCAGAGATATTTAACTTCTGTCTTTGTGTCACCAGCACTTAGCATAGAGAATAAAATATATGGGGAGTTAATAACTGCATGTTAATTTACTGATAAATCGAGAGAAGGTTCTGGAGAGTACAATGGAATGGGAGGATAAGGGAGGAGGCTGAGATGGAGAGGGATGAGAGTTTAGGCAGAGACAAGGAAGAAGAGAAGATTTCCACTTAATAGACTCTGACTCTGAATTATGCAGTTAAGGAACATGAAGCTGTACATGCCCACAATAGCTAGAGAATAATCCACAAAATAAGGGAAACCCCACTCAGTCACTGTCTTTGATTCCAAGAATCTCATGTAGTTCTGAGACCCCAGCAGGAAAGGAATAAAAAGAATAATGATCAGGACATATAGACTGGTCTAGACTTAGCACCTTCCTTACCTTCTCAACTCAAAACATTGGGGATTGAAACATACCTAGAATATAATATACATGTAGTACAAACACTCCTAATCTCTGATTCCTTGGCTGCAAAGATCCTCCCTGCCTCCCCTGGGTCTTTGGTGGAGCACTAGGACTGAGGATCTGTAATGGTTTAATGGCCCTTCCAAAAGAGGCCTTGGAAGCTGAGACTTGAAACAGACGTGAGATCCCAGACCTCTAATTCCTAAAGAGAAAATAGGCCCCTATGGTACAACATTTTCTGACTGCCTTCTACCTGAACTCAAGGGGACCAGGCCAGAAAAATTCAAAGGTACAGAAAGCAGTGTGATATCTATGATAACAGTGGAATTACAATCTCTGCTAAATCCTGAATGAAATCTATTTTCCAGGAATGAGTCAAGTCACCTTGGAGAGAATTGTCACCAAACTGTCTATAAGGTGACAAATATTTTGACCTCATTGTCTATTAAGTTGCAAAGAGTTTGTGTTGGTGAAGGGTATATATAGTTAAACCAAAGAAATCACTAATTATTTATATAGTCAAACCCAAGATAATGAGATCTTCAAAGTAATGGAACCCCCAGAAACTCATTGAAATTAAACTAGATGGCAGATAGTATTTCTATAAGGTAACCTGTCATTCAAGTCAAGGAGACTGAATAGATCTGCTGCCATCTTCTCTTTATGAACAGAAAATATTTCATCTCTTCCCTAGGGCAGTTATGGCTCATTACTAAAGCTAAAGGTTCACATGGACTGGGTTCAGTTTTAAATGTTTCTCAATAATAATACACCATGACTCTTCTCTTTCTCCCTTCCCAAGCCACAATCAGATCAACTCAAATTTTCATTGTTTCTGTCTCTTCCCAAGGATTATTCATTTCTCATATAAGCATTAAGTTACTGAAAGATGGATAAAAAATTATTATCCTGTTCCCTTTTAGCAAATCAGTACTTATATACTACTTTCAAGTGAACACTATTTTCTTCCTCCCTCCCCAGAGTCAGTTGCAGTCACTAAAGGAAAATTTTGCATTACTGAAAAGCAAACTCCCAGGAACTTTAGGGGAGTTGAGGACCTCCTAGAAGGCTAGTATTCACATCTTTATATTATTAAAATTTATTTATTCATTTGTTTTCATCTAAATGCACATGCATATTTTTAAGTTACAAAATTTCCTTCTAGCCTCCTTTCCCACCCCCCCTCCCCTCTGCAGCAAACAGTCAGGTTAGCATTGTACATATATATATTTTTTATAATTTAGATAACTCCAGTGTCTGGATACCTAATCTGCATTTCTTAGATCTTGTTTCTTCATCCCCATGTCACTCTACACTCAATGTCCATATTATCCCAGTTCTTTCAGTTCCCAGCTTGTTTCAAGAATTCTTGCTCTTTGCCTCACAGACATTACCAGCAGTGTTCTTCATCACCTCAATACTCCAGAAACCCTGTCTATCTTCTTTTTTATTTTTCTTCCTTCCAAGAGCTTGACTTCTCCATTGGGCCTATGACATCAAAAGTTTAGGTGCTCTGCCAGTAGAACCAGAAAGTGTCAGTAAGAAGGAAGGCCATTTCAAATGGTGGAGGGGAATGTGGGGAAAATGGGACACTAATGTACCATTGGTATATTTGTGAAATGATCCAACCATTCTGGAGAGCAATTTGGAACTATAACCGGAGGACTATAAAATGTACATACCTTTTGATCCAGCAATACCATTACTATGTCTGATTCCCTAAGAGATCGCAATAAAGGAGAAAAGACCAACATGTACAAAAATATTCATAGCAGCTCTTTCTGTGGTGGCAAAGAATGGGAAATGGAGGGGATGCTTGAACAATATAATTCAGTATTATTACTCTATAAAAAATGAAGGGCAGGTAAATTTCAGAAAAACCTGGAAAGATTCATATGAATTGATGCTGAGTGAAATGAACAGAACCTGGGGAACATTGTATACCAAACAGCAACACTGGGTGATGATCAACTATGATGGACTTAGCTCTTCTCAGCAACACAGGGATCAAATATAAATCCAAAAGTTTTGTGTTGGAAAATGTCATCCACATCCAGAGAAAGAACTATGAAATCTGAATGCAGATCAAAGTATACTATTTTCATCTTTTTTAAGTTTATATTTTTACTTTTTCTCTTTTTGTTCTTCTTTCACTTGTCTCAAGTAGAAATATGTGTAATATGATTGTATATGCATGGTCAAATTAGAGTGCTTAGGAGGAGGGTAGAGTGCGAGGGAGAAAACTATACAAAAAATGAATATTGAAAATTATCTCTACATACAATTAGAAAAATTAAAATAGCAAAACAAAACAAAAAAAGAGAGGCAATCTCCTTCCCTCACACATTATTATCCTATATCTTTCAGGGTAATTCAATTTGTGGAAACTGAGGGGATGCCTGTCATTTGAAAAATGGATGAATAAATATGATATGTGAATGTTATTGTATTATAAGAAATGATAAAGGAAGACTTATATGAATTGATGCAGAGAGAAGGGAAGAGATCAGGAGAATAATGTATACAATAGCAATACTATTGTTAAGACAAACAATTTTGAAATACTTAGGAACACTGATCAATGAAATGATCAATTGCAATTCCAGAAGTCTCATGATGAATTATGTTATCCATTAAACTCATAATGTTGATTGAGGCTGAGTTTTGGGGCATAGAAATAGCATAAATTTGTTTTTGCTTGACTATATACATTTGTCCTGGAAAAAAGGAAAATTACTAATTAAAATGAATAATTATTTCACACACACACACACAAACACAAAGGATAATTCAATGCAATTCAGCTCAACTGACACTCACCTACTATATATAAGATACTCTATTAAGCACTAGGAGTACAAAGGTGGAAAAAAAAACAATCCCTGCCTTACAATATAGAAGGAGGAGGAGGTTGATTGCCCAGTTTCATTCTGTAACCTTCTACCTATTGATGTCAAATATATCAGTCTATAGTTTCCTTTGCTGTTTCCTTATTTAAAGTCAAGCACACTGCTCACTCTTCTCCAGCTCTTTGGGGATCTTAACTCCCCATCATGATTTCTCAGAAATAATGACCGAAGGCTTTGCAATTCTGGGAGTTGTGTCCAGTGCATGACATTAGTCCTTGCTAATTAGAATGCTCCAGTGTTTCTAGATGCTTTTAATTATTACTTTTCCTATTTTAATTTGGTTATTATCCTTTCATCACAACTGTAGATTTTGCCTGTAGAGGCAAAAATAAAAACATTTTAAAAGTTTTACCTTTTTTACTATCATGATAGCTCTTTTTTTTCCTTTTTCAAGTGAAGGAATTTTTTCTTCTTTTGTTTCATGTATTTGAAAAATTGGGGGAGTTAATTTTTTTCATGTCACTTGTATGGGAAACGTGGTATCAGAGTAGCTGACTGACTCTAACTGTGGACACCTCTGACTCCATCTACCACTCACTAGTTGTATGTCCTGTTGCTTTCTACCCATATTAACCTGACCAAGTCACTTAATCTCTAAAGGTCTGAATTTCCTAATCTGTCAAATGAAGGAGTTCAAGTAGTTCAGTCAAACCCCACAGATCATTTATAAATTATCAAGAGAGTTGAGAAGGGATGGGATTTCAAAACTGGAGTGAACTGAAATGAACCCCCTGACCAGAAGTCACTTGGGAAAGGAAGAGACCTCAACTTTGATTTGCCCTTCTCCCACCTCTCCCCTTCAACCAAGCTTCAAAGGACTTAAAAGATTTTGTACTACCTACCTTCCCATCAGTGTCATTGAGCCATACCTAGGTTCATATCAGGAGCTAAGGTTAGGTTAGATGTGATTCATCATGCTTAAGGGGAACTGATTGAGTACTCTAAGAATAAGAGAAAAGGATTTCCAGAATCAAGAGCTGTAAGTTTCCCTTTTGCCATATATGTTCTCAAAGATTTGGACTCTATATGCACTTGTGTGAGAGACTGTTACAGATTTTGGAAGTGGGGAATCTGTTTGGACCAACTTCTTTTCTCAAAACTTCTCTAATTGGTTGACTCAACTGATTCTTCACTAATTATCTTGGGTTGGAGTAGCTCAAGCAAATGGTGTTTAGAAAATAATTTGTTTGGACCTCATGGATAGGGAGAAGGGGATAAGCATGTAAACAGAACCTACTATGTGGCAGACACTGTGCCGAATGCCTTATAAATATTATCTAATTTTATCCTCACAAAAACTCTATGAGGAACCATTTTGCAATTGAAGAAACTGAGGTGAACAGAGATGAAATGACTTGCTCAGAGTCACAGTCTGGAAGTATCTGAGGCTGAATTTAAATTGAGGCTTTCCTGCCTCAAGGCTCATTGCTCTATTCACTATGCCACAAAACTACTGGGGGGGGGGGGTGTATCCAAAATATAAGGACAGAGAACTTCTTATAGAGAGTAGAAGTTGAGATAAAAATCCTCAGTACTTACACAGACAAGCTTTAATTATTTAAATTGTAAAGGCATGCAGATGTGTTTTACATTAAAAAACAAAAAACAGGTGTGATATACTAAACCTGATTTAGGTATAGCCCACAATTAAGTGGAAGTGCAAGGAAGAAATCTCAATATAAGGCTGATCATACCTCCTTAGGTCTTAATAGATATGGACTGATCAACTTGGTCTCTTGAAATTTAATGGAATCACGTGGTTGGCTTGGACTTTTCAGGATCCATTATCTGTTTAATGTCAACCTGTTATTTTTTTTTAAAGACAGCAGTTACAGATTTATCTTTTCCTCCTTTCTAGAGATATATGCTTAGCAATGAGGCTAAGAGTGGCCCCAGTTCCTAAGGTATCTCCCTACCTTGGGGCTGAAATACACAGAATTTATACATCAACTCACTCACATGACTTGAAAGGAGAAGTTTCAGACCCCGTGGTCTAGATTCCTAGAGAAAGGGGGGATGGAGTAGACATGAGTTCTGTCAGTCTGTCAGTCACAAGGTTAGCTTTCTAACAAACTTAATTTCAAGAAAATTTGGAATTTAGATTTTCTAGTAAGGGAAGGAGCAGATATTGTATAGCAATAGCTTCTTGGAGAAGGGAGGATCTCGAGGTGCCATGCCCTTTTCCCCTAACCCTAGCCTGAAGTAGAGGAGTAGTAAGGGACAAAATTACAATATAGAAACACAATATGTTTCATAAAGGGTTTCTGCAATCAATTATATACATATATATATATATATATATATATTAAGTGAACCAATGATATGATGACAAAACCAAGGAGCTGTACTCCTGTACTCATAATGTGAAGAAAACTTGAGTAAGCCCCCTAAGATATTGGATAGATCTTCTATGGATCATTTGTGGGAGACTTTGGGCAAGAATCATGCAAGATGTAAGGGGATGTCTGGATTGTGCATTGTTAGAGAGAGTGTCCACATTGGTAAGATCAGTTAATCAATCACAAGACTTTATTCAATACCTACTATGTCTCATAGTCTGTGCTTAGTTCTAAAACAAAAACAAAACAATCCTTGCCCCAAGGACCCTACATTTTATTGGGAGGAACAACTTGTACACATATACAAAAAAAAACAAAAAAACACAAAACCTATCCCCTACCAACTCCCAAATATAAAATCCCAAAGCTACAGAAGAAGCAGAACTCCAAATTCTTTTAGGAAAATGTACTGACATTTTCACATGTGTGTATAACTATGGTGTTGTTCTTGTTTGTTGCTTTCAAGTACAAAATAAAACCCATCCAAAAGAGGCAAAGTTCAGTGGAGCATCAATAAACATTTTTAAAAAAAAGGAAATTGGCCTCGTGAGGTTTCAGATTCCCAATCCAACTCAGAATGAAACTCTTTCATCCTATAATAGTGTTATTTGACTTCACTCAGAATCATCAAAGTTTACAAGAAAAAAAAATATGTACAGTTGACCTCTAATAACTAGTCCCTTTGTATCAAAGGTAACAGGTTGTGCTAACATCCTGAAAAACAGATTCACATTTACAGAGGCTTTGGCACACTTGATAAGGCACAAAAATTCTGTTTTGGGAGGAACCATCACTCCTAGGATTGACCTCCTAGATATACCTCCTAGTGGTCTATCTGATATCCACCCCATCTTAGGTTGTAGGTCACGCCTTTTCTTTGATGGACAAACCAGAAGGAAATTTTCCGATCCTGCCTGTTAGTGGAAGGTATAAGGATTAGGGTTCCAACCTGTATGTTTGAGGGGCTCAGCTCTCTATTCAGACCCTATACATATGCCTGCATAATCAGAGAATCAGAGATATTAATAAATGTCTATGTTAATCTAATTCTGTTTTATAATTTATTAAGGATTAAGACAAACTCTGAAGGTTAACACATATTATTCTAATTTCAAAGGCAAAACTCAGGAGAATTCTTTTCATATTTTATATACATATGAGTAAGTATATTAATATACATATATAATATACACATTCATACTTAATATATACATATAATTCATCTATTTATGTATGATTTATATGTGTATATATATATATGAATATATGTATGTACATATAATTAAAAAGAAAACCCAATAGCAAATGTGATCAATGAACTTCCTGTGCCTCTAGGCTCTCCTACAGTAAGACATTCCAGATCCAGATGACAGCTGCCCTGTTGGAAATAATGGTCCCAAAAGAAGCCACCACTACCCACCCCACCCACCCCCAGCCTAGATTCATTTTTTTTTGCCCTGAGACTGAGTATTATATCAGACCTATAGTTTGTTCAGGCAATTAAAAAATGGGATCTATGTGACTTGAAGCTTGTCTCCCCCATTTTCTATTTATAACCTTTTTTTCTCAGATTCTCTTCTCCCTGTTTAATCATGTTTTCCACCATCATCTATATAAATTCTTGCAAAGACCAATCTCTTCATTCCTAGATTTATGTACCAAAAATTGACATCAGTAGGTGCTATAGTAGTATTGACTTAGTTAAAGCCCACTGAAGAATGCCAGAGGCTTCATCTTTATGTGACATACTTTATATGCAAAACCTGGAGCCAACACAAAGGCTGAAAATTTCTTTTTGTTTGAAATACACCACAACCCAATGGTTCTTTTTTTCCCTTAGTATTGTGGCAGACAAATTTAGATTTTTCTAGAACAGTCTGACCTTTGAGTTACAGGAGATAACACAAATATTCTTTGGTGTCATTTTCAAATTAGGATTGGAACATTTCTGTTATCTATCTTCTCCTGTTCATTAATCAGGCAAACATCCTGTGAGTAAACTATATTTATACAGAAAACTGAATATGATTCAGTTGATTGATTGGTTACCAGGACATCAAGAGATGTCCATGGGGGGAAAATGATGTCAGGAAATTGTGACTTAGAAAACATTTCTGAAAACTTTTCACTGTTATTTTATCTCTATGGCAATCATCTTTCTTGGGTAAGTTATGAAACAAAACCCTCAGAACAACATGTGTTGCTGCTTGTGATCTATGGGACCTTAAACAAGTCACTCTCTGTGGGTCAAAATATCCTCATGAAAAATTGGGGAGCTTGACTAAAATCAAGGGTCTTCACTTTTTTAATGTCCTACACTCCTGTGGCAGTCTGCACCACTTTTTAGAATAAAGCATTTAAATGTATAAAATAAAATAATAGGATAACAAAGGAAATCAATTATATTGAAATAGTTACTAATATATTAAAAATCCATAAATATGAATTCAGATAGATAGATTTCCAGATAGACAGATAGATACATATGTAGTGACATGGACAGATAAACAATTTCAAAGAGCCCAGATAAGGAACCTCTGGTAGATAACCTGTTAGGTCCCATCATGATGAAAATTCAGTAAGATTATTCCAAAATCTCACTCTTTGTCAGATCATTTTAACTTCTTTTCTTTGGAGTGTTAAAATTTTTTCAATCTTCAGAAATCACCGAGGGATAGGAACTGAATCTATGATTTTATTGACTCTTCCATGAGAAAACTCGCTCTGCCAATTTAGGTCAATACTTTCTGTTATCTTTGCAATGTATAGTCTTAAAATGTTGCCTAGAGGTCCTAAAGGATAAGCGTCCTGCCCAGAGTCACAAAAGTAGTTTGTGACAGAGATAAGATTTGAACTAGGGATTCCTGCCTCTGAGACAATACTTCAATCCAGGCTGTCTCTTTTCGGTCCCCTCTTAGGTCTTGTTGTTTGTCCTTTGTTCTCGAAGAGGACCATAATATCAGGGAGGAGATGCAAATGAATTGGATTCACTTGTGCAAAGTCACCAGTCTCAATCTTTTTCTCTGAAATTCTCTGGATTCAGTGGTCAGATGTAAATCAGTATGATTGGACTTGAAATGAAAGACCTTGGCTAAGATCTTTAACAGATCTCCATTTGTCCTTTGATTGATTTAGACAGGTAAAAGAGAAGTGAAGCAAAGAATGGTATCTTTTTTCATAGTAAAAATAAATCAATCTAAAAGGGGATGACTAAAAGTTTCTGACCAAAAACAGAAAAAAAAATGCTATTTACAGTTGGAGCCCAAACAATGATCAAGTTGGGTTGGTCTGGGACCTATCATTGGTCAATCAGTAAGAGCCAGAGTGATTGCAAGTTAGTAAATCGCAAGCTATCTCTTATGGTGTGTGCTATCAAAATTTACATTCCTTTGGGTAGATAACCAACAGCAATATGATCTTAATAACTGGAGGAAGGGTTACCACTCATTAGCTTACTCCTTAGTTATAGGCCAATTTATACTACTTATCTATCACTATTTGATGGGGAAAAAAACTAGATTCAGAGTCAAAGACTCCTGCCTCTTCCACCCATTCCCTGGATGAGCTCATGCAAATCATTTTCCTTCTCCCAGATTTGGACTTTCAGACAATCAGTTTGTATTTCTTAAATACTGATCTGCTGGGTGCTAGGTGCTACCGCAAGTGCTGGAGATTCAAGGAAAGAAAAAAAGACTAATCCTACTCTCAAGGAGCTCACAGTATAGTGTGAAAGACAACAAGTAAATGAATATGTACAAATATGATATAGTCAAGATAAATTGGAGGCCATCCACTGAGAGAAAACATGAACATTAAGGGAGACTGGGAAAGGCTTCTTGTGGAAGGTGGAATTTTAGCTTAGACTTGATGGAAGCCAGGGAAGTCAGAAAACAAGGATGATGAGTGAGAGTTATAGCCATAGGAAAAAGCCAGTTGGATGGGTCGGATGATGAAATATCATGTATAAGGAACAGCATGGTGGCTACTGCCACTGGACCACAGTTGGGAAAAGCAGAATTCTCAGTAATAAGTTAGAAGACTAGAAAGGTAGGACAGGGGTAAGTTCTGGGGGGGCTTTAAAAAAACATAGGATTTTTATTTATTATTCCAGAAGTAAAAGGGAAACACTGCAATCAGATGAATAGGGAGGGTAGGGTAACATGGTCTTTTCTTTTGTTTCCAAGTTCATCACTCTTTCCATTACACCATCTCTGAATATTGCTTATTGGACTTCTCCAATTGGATGTTAAGTAGCTATCTCAAATCTAACGTACCTCAAACAAAACTTATTATCAAGATCTTCCTCCTCAAAAGACTCCCATTTTCAACTTTCATATTTTTACTGAGGGCACTCAAATGATTCTTTCACTTGTCCAAGTGTAGAGTTTCAGAGTCATTTTTGATTCTACCATCTCTCTCATCCTCACACCTGGGTGTTTGTCGAGACATCAATTCTTTTTGTTATTGTAGTTAAATTGTTTTTGGTTTTGGTTCACTTCATGATCCCATTTGGATTTTCCTTGGCAAAGATACCAGAGTGGTTTGCACTTATCTCTCTGGCTCATTTTACAGTTAAGCTGTAAATAGGGTTAAGTGACTTACCCAGGATCACACAGCTAGTACGTATCTGAGGTTAGATTTGAACTCAGAAAGATGAATCTTCCTGATTCTAGACCTGGCACTATTTCCATTGTACCACCTAGCTGCCCTTATCAATCCTACCTCAATAGCATCCCTCATATCTGTCCCCTTCCCTTCATTTACATAACCCTCATTGTATGTGACTTGTCATCTCTTGCCTGAAAATGCAACAATGTCCTAATTGGTTTTCCAAACTCCATTCTTTCTCTTCTTCAATCCATGGTCCAACTAGCTGCCAAAATGGTATTGCTAAAGTATATGTCTGAAAAATCACCACCTCCTTCCTCAAGAAGACCCAGCAGTTCCCCTTTGCCTATCAAATAAAATACAAGTTCCTCAATTTGACTTTTAAGCCCTCTACAATATGGCTCCATCTTATTTTTCCAGGATAATTAGACATACCTGTCTTTGATACACTCTATTCTAGCCACACTGTGCTACTTGCTGTCTCTAGGTCTTTGATCAGGCTATGTCCCCATGTTGAGAATATACTCCTTCTCCATCTCTACCTCATGGAATCCCCAATTTCCTTCCAAACTTAGCTTAGGTGCCATTTCCTACAGAAAGCTATTGTGACTTTCTCACCCATTTACTAGTACCCTCCCTGCTTTGAATGTATCTCATATTCAATGTTCTATATTTAAATTGTCTCAGTAGAAAACAAACTCCTTGAGGAGAAAACCTTTTCCACTTACTGTCTTTTTATCTCCAGGATCTGGCATAGTATAGACAGTATGTGTAGACACTAATAAATGCATTTTGAATGACTCTAATATAATCTGCAGTCCCAAACAAGGGGACTACGTGTATATTCATGATATTCCTTCACTGATTGATTTTTTTTAATGCAGCAATAAATAAATTCACAGATTGTCTCATAAATGAAGTTTACAGTTTGGTAAGATCCTGAACAAAAGGCCCATAACTCAACTGGATACCAGTTTATAGAACAGGGTAGCTAATATATATTAAAGCTCTTAAAGAATAAGTGGATGTTAAGAGAAACCGAAAGGAAATCTAAACACACACATGCACTCTCTGTTTCAAAGCTTGTCTGATCCCTATTAACAAAACTTTCAAATTCCTAGATATGGCCAGGTCATATTTTAATAGAGACAATACCATAAATACTGATTAAATAACAAGCTTTTTAGAGAAATATAAATTCCTCTAACAGAAGAAAGTAACTGACTGATCCTCTCCTGGAAAGGAAAAGTCTTTGTTGCCAAATAACCTTGCATTTATGTGATTTGCTTGTGCAAAGTCCAGGACAGTAGAAGGGAATGGAGTCTATTTCTTTCTTCTGATCATTTATCATCCAATAAAAATTTATTAAGTACGTTTCATGTGGCAAGTGCTGTGTGTCTGTGGACATATAAAGACAAAAACAATAATCCCCTTCCTTGGGGGACATGCCATCTAAAGAGGGGGAACAATCTGTACACAGAAAATTAAATGCAAAATACAAACAATTATTTCTGGGACTAGAACACTAGCCATTGGGAGAAACCATCATTATGTTAAAACCATATGTGTTTTAGGAATATCACAATGACAACTAAGTAGAGGATGTATTGGAAAGGAAAGAGCTCTATTACTTCCCTCCTGGACTTACAATGACCCATTGGTGGATCTTCCCACAAAAAATCTCTGTCCACTCCAGTTCATCTTCCATTCCCTTGTCAAAGTGATCTACCTGATGCACAGGTCTGACTGTGTCATCTTCTACTTGATAAATTCTGGTGGCTTCCTGTCATCTCCAAGGTCAAATACAAAAGTCTCTATTAGGTATCCAAAGTCCTTGACAACTCCCCTGAAAACCTACTTATCTTTCCCTACAGTCTTCTGACACCATTCATTCTGAAATATAGTGACACCAATGTCCTTGCTAATGCCTAAAAAAGACACTCCATTTCCAAGCTGCTGGAATTTTACCCAGTTCTCCCCATGCCCACAATGCCTATCCTTCCTCATCTCTGCCTATTGGTTTATCTGACTTTCTTCTTGTCCCAACTAAAAGCTTACTTTCTTCAAGAAACTTTTCTTGATCTTCCTTGATTCTAGTGCTGATATCTCTGTAGTTCTGATGTCCCTCAATTTCATTTGTTGATTATTTCCCATTTATCCTCCATAGAGCTTATCTGTACATAGTTGTTTGCAGGTTGTCTCCTCCATATTAGATTTTGAGCTCCTTGAGAACAGGGGATATCTTTTGCCTTTCTTTAATACCATAGAGCTTAAACAGTTCTGTATATATCATAGGTGTTTGATAAATATTTACTGACTGCAAGTTGGGAAATGGTGCAAAAGTCCACAAAAGAGATGGTGAGTGTCTGAACCAGAAAGATGATCATCTATGAGATATTCCATGATGGTAGAATAACAGATTTTGAAAAATGTTTTTTCTTTGTCAAGTGAGACTGGACTATGTGAATTCAGTGCTGAATTAAACCTCCATGTAAGTTCAAGGAGCCCATTTAAACTTTAGTAAACCTACTTCTGGAAAAATCATGATAGTGGGGAATGAAAGGGTCTAGTGCCTCATCTCAGGGCAGGTATTCTGTGGCTGTTTCCTGCCCAAGTATAGAAGATGAAGAAAATTCTTGGGATGGCTGTTGAGTTGGAACTAGAAGGTTCCAACAGGGAAACTCTTAAGCAATTTTGCTCCCCATGGTGTAAAAATATCACATCAGGGCCCTAGCAAACCTATGACTGGGGTGGAATTGTCTGCCTGTTGTGTTTTCTGTCCTTTTGGAACAGGATCTTGTGAGTTGATGGAAGGTTATGCTTTCAGTGATGTCAGCTGAGTTTGATTTTCCCACTTATTCCTGACTAAAGGACTCACTCCAAGTGAGTCTACCATCTTCAGAGGAAACAAGATAAAAGGCAAGGGGGAGATGGTAAGGTACCACAGGTAGGAGCATGACAGATAGCTTTAGGGTGAAAATTTTTGGAGGGACAAACAGAAATCATTTGTTCACCAAAGATGAAATACATAAGCAAGTCATTCATTCAAAAAAAAATCATTGTTTATCCAAATAATCTGCTAGGCATTGGAGATTCAAAAACAAAAATGAAATTGTATCTCCACAATGAGAAACAGATCATAAGTCTGCCATGAAACCATGATAGAGGACTAATGAGACATTTCAATTACCCAACCATCTGCTGAAGCACTCTCTCTCATTGCCAAAAGCAGGTCAGCTAATAACTTCTTCACTTGTTTTAATGATAATTTCATCCATTAAAAGGTTGGGAAACAAACAAAGGAACATTTTATTCCATTCAGTATTTTATTTATTTATTTTTTTGAGAATGAGTCTTCTTACTTTGCTTAGACTAGTAGTATAGGATCCATGTGCAAGTTGCACCCTCCCACTGATCAGCATGGGAGTTTTGACCTAATTTCTTTTTTGTCCAACCTTGGTTGGTTCACCCCTCCTTAGGTAAACTACATTGATGTTGGATTTAATGTAAACAACAGACTTACATAACCCCCAAGCTCAAGAAATCTCACAACCTCAGCTAGATGGAATTACAGGACTGTCTCATAAACTGGACAGAATTCTATTCTTAATCTAATTCTTTCCAAAAGACAAGAATTGGTTGCTGAGACAGAAATAACAGGAATCATGAGAGAAAGAGACTGCTTCCTCCTAGTGATAGAAAAAAATTAGACTTTGTCTGATAAGCACCTAATATTTCAGGAGAGACAATTTCAAAGGATTCAGGTGAGTGATCCTATGAACCAAAATTACATAGGGGAAATCTTCCTAGCAAAATGGAAAACTTTCAAGAATGAAAGTTCTTCTCATGAATTTGCAAATGGGTAAATGATAAAAAAAAAACCAACTATCTTGTCATGTAAATGAAAAAAAGAATAAAATTTAATGTAAAAAAAAGAAAATTCTTTTGGAGATTTCTTCACAAGAAGTATGAAGATCAGCTTCACTAAATAGGAAGATAAATGATCAGGAGGTTGACTAGAATGGTTGATTTTTCACTTATAACAAGTGTTTTTTGTTATGCTTTTATTGGATTTTTTAACATGAAACCACACATTTATTTTGTACAGGTTGCTATTCTTTTAAAATATGTAATAAAGTTATTGTGCAAATTTATTTTTCTTTTGTTATAAAGGATTTTCAATATGCCTTGGTGGAGAGAACACTGATCTCTCACAGAGTGTTGGAGAAAAAAAGCAGAGCTGCTCAATTCAGTTTACTCTATCAAGAAGAATGAAATTTGAATTGGAATTGACTAAATAGAGAAATGAATTACTGAAAATTGGTTTTTTAAAAATAATATTTTATTTTCCCCTTTACTGTAAAGACAATTTTAGCATTCTTTTTTTTTAAATCTTGAGTCCAAATTTTCTCAGTCCTTCCCTCATTTGTCCCCTTTTAAAACAGTAAACAATTTGACAAAGGTTATATTGTGTAATAATATAGAACATATTTCCATATTAGTCATATTATGAAAGAAGAAACAAACTTCTAGATTAAACTTCTAGGGAGGGATGAATGGGGAAGGAGGAGAAACCTATATGTTGTGAATGTTTGTACCAACTCTCTTTGACAAAGTCTAACTTTTTTTTTTCCTATCACTAAGAAGGAGCAGTCTCTTTCTCTCATGATTTCTGCTATTTCTATCACAGTCACCAATTCTCCTCTTTTGGGAAAAGTCAGATTAAGAATAGACTGAAAGTTGCAGGGATGTCCATCAATCAAGGGGTAGTTGAACAGGATGTGATGATTGTGATGGGATACTTCTGTGCTCTAAGCAATGGTGAACTCAATTATTTTGGAAAAACATGGAAAGACTTGAATGAAATAATGAAGAGTGTAGTGAGAGGAACTGAGAGAGTGTTATATACAGCAATCACAATAGTGTTTTAAGAATGACTTTGAGTGAATGTTATTTTCCCTATTAGAAATTCCTAAATTAACTCTAAAGAATATATGAGGAAAGATGCTGTCTGCAACCAGGGGGAAAAACTGATAAATAGAAGAATGTATAGAATAATTTTACATGTATGTACCTATGTGTTTCTGAGAGTAGCCATCTCTGGGATGGGTGGGAGGGAGGAGAGAAGAAAAAAAATTTTTAAATACATGCTTATTATGCTGTAAATTTGAAAGAATTAGCAAGTTGTGTATAGCAGATTTTCAGTTACATATATCATCTTTTCTTATTGTACTATTAAATGGAAATACTTATTTTATCCCATAAGCTAAAAGTTTTTAAAAGAAAATTAAAGTTAAAAATAAGAATAAATAGACCAAAAGAAATAAAAACCACACCTAAAAATAAAGTGGGAAAAACAATGGAAAAATACAGTGGAAAAAATTACATTCAGTTTCTGTCAGTATTTCCTTTGGAAGTTTATAGCATTTTTCTTCATAAATCCCTTGGAATTTTCTTGGATCATTGTATTGCTAATAATAGCTTTCATTTACAGATGATCACTGTACATTATTACTGTGCTATGTACAACATTGTACTGGTTCTGCTCAGTTCACTTTGTAGCAGTTTTTGTAAGTCTTTTCAGATTTTTCTGAAATTAGTCTGCTCATCATTTCTTTAGAATAATATTATTCCATTATAATCATATAGCACAACTTCTTCAGGCATTCTCCAATCGATGAGCATCACCTCATTTTCTAATTCTTTGTTACCACAGAGCTGTTTACATATATTTGTGTGTATGTATATATGTATGTAATTGTTCATATATGTACTTTCTCTTTATTTTTTTCTCTTTCAGTTATAGACCTAATAGTGGTTAAACTTGATCAAAGAATATGCATAATTTAATTGTCCTTTGGACATATTTTCAAATTGCTCTCCAGAATGGTTGGATCAGTACATAATTTCACCCATGATGCATTAGTGTCCCTATTTTTCCACATCCCCTTCAACATTGATCATTGTCCTTTATTGTCAAACTGTTGAAAGTAGGAAAGATTATTACTATTCAGAAAGGAAAAAAATTTCTAGATGACTTTTTAAGGACCCATTCAAAGTTAGGAGAGAGAGTGTAGTACAGAGTATTGAGTGGTAGATGTGGAATCAAGAAATATTTGTCTCGGTTTCCTCAGTAGTAAGATAAGGGAATAGGAGTCCATGGTAACTTACAGGCTTAAATTTTTGATCTTAAGATTCTATAGTTATTAAAATTTCAGATTCTTGAAGAATTAATAACATCCTGGTTTTCCTTGAGGCACTGGCTAGTAGAGTTGGGTAAGTGGGTAAGTGAATATACAGAAATTATTTTCATTGCTAATGTGAAATGTTTAAACTTAATAAAAAGAACCTTTAAAGTTCTCAACAACATGTGTTGAGTTCTAAATATCTACAAGACAAACAATCTGTCTCCTGACTTGAATTTCTAAAGACACAAATCCAATTATGCTTCTTATGTTTTCCTATTTAATGACTTCTTGTTCTTCAGGGTTGTTTTTTGTAAAGCAGAATGCATGAATTTTAATCATCAAAATAAAATGTGCATGTTTATAGAGATACATGACACCTTCTTTGAGCCCTGAGGAAAAACAGTTGGCTCTCAGAGCTATATAGAATTTCAAAGGCAATACAGAAGACTAATAAGAATAGATGATTTCGGTGGAATGATATGCAAGGTAGTTCAAAAGACTTGGAAATAAATAATAATAATACAGTAATTTGCATTTCTACAGGATTTTTCTCTGAAGTCTCACTACAAATTCGATCATTATAATAAACTCATCAGGTAAATGGTTTGGTGGCACAAAGTCACAAAAATATAACAACTACTGTATGAATTTTCATAAATTAATTTGTTTCTTTTTATTTTAAATCTTTCTGATTTAACAGAAAGGGGAAGATTAAACAATTTAGCTATTTTTCCCCATTTCAAAACATTTAAACTTTTTAATTTCAAATTCTTTCTCTCTTTCCCTCCTTTCCCTCCTGCCTCATTAAAGGTAAGTAATCAGCTATAGGTTATTCATGTGAAATCATATAAAGTATTTTCATATTAGTCTTTTTGTATAAGGTGACTTAAATTTTAAAAAATGAAAGAAAATGAAAAATAACATTCTTCAGTCTATATTCAATTTTTCTGCAGGTAGATAGTATGTTTTATCATTACTCTTTTGGGAGTAATCCTTTGGGATCATCTTAGATCATTGTATTGCTGAGAATAGCTAAGTCATCCACAATTCTTCCTAAAAGAATATTGCTGTTAGTATGTTATTCCTTTGTTCACTTCACAATGCATTGGTTCATGTAAGTCTTTCCAGGATTCTCTGAACATCCTGCTTGCTATTTTGTATGCCATAATAATAATATTACATTGCAATCATGTACCACAATTTCTTTAGTCACTCCCCAACTAATGGACATCAATTCAATTTCCAAGTCTTAACCTCCAAAAATTCTTCTAATAATATTTATATACAAATAGGTCCTTTTCCCTTTTTTTGGATGTCTAATTCTTTAGAACTTTACTTCTCTTAGGATAATTAAAGCACAGAATATAATTGAAGAGAATAAATCTAAAGGATATGGGTATAATTAGGTCTTATCTCTCAATTGAAGAGGTCCAAAATGATATCACTATATTTGAGACAAAAAAAAAAACCTGAAGAAAAGGAGGTGTGTTAACTTTAACTTAAGTGTCTCATTATACATTGACTCACTTTAATCACATGGTACTAAGCACCTTGTCTAATGAGGACATCCTACTCCAGAGACTCCCAGTATTTAGAGATCTTTAAAATTCTTGCAGTTAATTAGATCAGGGTTTGACTTAACCTGTGCTTCACTTAACAAAGGGCTAAGTACCCTGGATGGGGTGGGGTAAAGGGGGAAAGGCAATAGGCCATGCTTCATTTAACAAGGTGTTAAGTATGCAGGGTGGGAAGGGGGGAAGTGTGAAAGAAAATAATCCTGGGGAGAGAGTCACAAATAGTTCCAGAAATGATATGGCTTGTGAGGAGGATCATGGGTACTTGAAATATATGTGAAAAGGGAGTAAGGTAAAAAAAATGATGTCACTTGTAATTTTATGCAATTTGAGTCAATGCTGCTTAACAATCAAGTAAATAATCTGTGATATCTTGATTATAACATGAGCTTATCAAGAAATCAAATAATCAAACTGTGATTGAAGATACATGATTAATAATATTAGAGCGATAAATAACACCAAGGGAAGAAGCACAAAGATTTATAATTTTAGAAGGAAAGAAGGGAGAATGTGAATGCTGAGTAAATTCTTTTCAATAAACTTGGCCCAGTGAGGGAATAAAATAAATTCCCGCTTGAGTTTAAAAATCTAACAATCTACAGGGAAGGAGGGGACTGGGAAAGGGAAAGAAATGGAAGAAGGAACTGATAAAAGGTAAGGGAAGGTATAAGTGAAAATAAACTGAAAGTTAAAATTTTAAAAGTCAAAGGGAAAGAGTAGTAAGATTTTGGTGAGGAAGAATAAGAGAAAAGGAAAGAGAAAAATATAAATGGAGAAACATAACATGGAGGGAAATACAGAATTAGTAATCTTAACTGTAAATGAGAATGGGATGAACTGTCCCATAAAATAGAAGCAAATAGCAGAATGGATTAAAAACCAGAATCCTACAAAATGTTGTGTACAAGAAACACAATTGAAACAGAGAGATACACACAGGGTAAAGGTAAAAAGTTGGAGCAAAATATTTTATTCCTCAGCTGAAGTAAAAGAAATCTGGGGTAGTGATCCTAATCTCAGATAAAGTAAAAGCAAAAAATCAATCTCATTAAAAGGGATAAGAAAGGAAACTGCATCTTCTTAAAAGGCACCATTGGTAATGAAGCTATATCATTACTAAACATGTTTTCAACTTGTGGTATAGTACCCAAATTCCTAGAGGAAAAGCTGAGTGATATAGAGACATAGATGACAAAAACTTTAAAAATGGGAAACCTCAATCTCCCTCTCTCAGAACTAGATAAATCTAACAACAAAATCAATAAGAAGGAAATTAAGGTGAATGAAATCTTAGAAAATGTAAATATGATAGACCTCTAGAGAAAACCTAATGGGGATAGAAAACAATATACCTTTTTTCTTGGCAGTACATAGTACCTACACCAAAACTGACCATGTCCTAGGGCACAAAAACCATATAATCAAATGCAGAAAGGCAGAAATAATAAATACACACTTTTCAGACCATGATGCAATAAAAATTACATGTAATAAAGAATCAGGGAAAGATAAACCAAGAACTAATTGGAAATGTAGTAACTTCATCTTAAACAGAGAAATAATCAATAATTATATCCAAGAAAATTATAATAACAAGACATTATACCAAAATTTATGGGATGCAGCCAAGGTAGTTTTGAGGAAATGCTTTATATCTCTAAATGCCTATATAAATAAAACAGAGAAAGAGGAGACCAATGAATTGGTTATGCAACTAAAAAAGTTAGAAAAAGAACAAATTAAACATCCTCAATTAAATAACAAATTCGAAATTCTGAAACTCAAGGGAGAGAGTAATAAAATTGAAAGCAAGAAAACCATTGATCTCATAAATAAAACTAAGAGTTGGTTTTATGAAAAAAGTAATAAAATATATAAACCTTAGTTAATCTGATTTTAAAAAAGAAAAAAATAACCAAATTACCAGTATCAAAAATGAAAAGGGTGAACTAACCACCAATAAGGAAACAATTAAAGAGATAATTCAGAGCTATTTGGCCAAACTGTTTGTCAAAAAATTGGATAACTTGAGTGAAATGGATGAATATTTACAAAAATACAAAATGCCCAGATTAATAGAAGAGGAAATAAATTACTTAAATAACCCCATTTCAGAAGAAAAGAAACTGAAGAATCAATAAACTCCCTAAGAAAAGGTCTCCAGATCCAGAGGATTTACAAGTGAATTATATCAAACATTTAAGGAACAAGTAATTTCTATTCTACATAAACTATTTTTAAAAATAGGAGAGGACGGAGTTCTGCCAAACTCCTTTTATGAATCCAACATGGTGCTGATACCTAAACCAGAAAGAACCAAAACAGACAAAGAAAATTATAGACAAATCTACCTAATGAATAGTGATGCAAAAACTTTAAATAATTTTTAATTTATTTATTCTTTATTTTTGTGCAAATGCTGTGTTTTACATTACTAAAATATTCTTGTTTAAGAATAAACATAATACCCCCCCCAAAGAAATATAGACCCTCATGATCAATAAAGTAAAGGAAAGAGAAAAAAACTTTTAAAAATGTGCTTCAGTCTGTGTTCCAACACCACCAGCTCTGTCATGGGTGGATCACATTCTTTATGAAAAGTTCATCACAAAAGCTACTTCCATATTTTTCCACCATTGCCATTGTTGATCACAACTCCCTCCATTCGTACCTCCCTACTACCATGTACTATATTTTCCCTCTCCTTTCACTCTGGCCCTCTTCTTAAATGTGCTATATGGTAGTTGAGTGGTGCAGCAGACTGATCATTGGCCCTGGGGCCAAGAGGGGCCAAGAGACCCCAAGCTCACATACCACCCCTAAGACCCAGTAACCACACAGGCCATCCAATCCCAGCTCAAGAAGTAAAAGAAAACGTGTGTTATATCTTACTCTCCCCCACAGTCCACCCTCTCCTCCATCACTCACACATCCCCCCTTCCTCCTGTCCCCCTTCTCTCCTTTTTACTCTAGTTGTCTACACCCCATTGAGCGTATATGCTGTTTCTTCCCTGAGCCACCTCTGATGAGAATGCAGGTTGCCTTGTTGCCCCTCACCTTCCCCCCTTCCATATCACTGCAATAGCTCATTGCAATAAAAAAAAATTATATGAAATATCTTAGCCTATTCCACCTCTCCTTTCTCTTACTCCCATTACATTTCCCTTTTAGCCATTGATTCCATTTTTACAATATACCTATATCTTCAAATTCAGCTCTCTCCTGTTCTTCATCTATATAAGCTCCTTCTACCTGCTCTATTAAATGAGAAGTTTCATATGAATATTATCAGTATCATTTTTCTATGCAGGAATACATGCAGTTCATCATCATTAAGTCCATCATATTTTACCCTTCTCCTCCACTCTTTTCTTCACCTGAGTCCTGTATTTGAAGATCAAACTTTCTGTTCAGCTCTGGTTGTTTCAACAGAAACAATTGAAATTCCCCTGGTTCATTGAATGTATTTCCCCTTGAAAAGGATGCTCAGTTTTGCTGGGTAGTTGATTCTCAGTTGCATTCTGAGCTCTTTTGCATTCTGGAATATTATATTCCAAGCCCTATGAGCCCTTAATGTAATTGTTGCTAAGTCTTGTGTGATCCTGACTGCAGCCCCACGATATTTGAATTGTGTCCTTCTGACCACTTGTAATATTTTCTCTTTGACTTGGAAGTTCTGAAACTTGGCTAAAATATTCCTGGGGATTGTTTTCTTTTCCTTTGGATCTCTTTCCAGGAGAGATCGGTGAATTCTCTCAATTTCTATTTTGCGCTCTGCTTCTAGGATATCTGAGCAATTTTCCTGTAGGAATTCTATAAAAATGAGGTCAAGGCTCTTTTCCTGATCATGACTTTCAGGTATCCCAATAATTTTTAAAATATCTTTCCTGAATCTGTTTTCTAGATCAGTTGTTTTTTCAATGAGATGTTTCACGGTTTCTTCTAATTTTTCATTCTTTTGGTTTTGAAGTATTGTGTCTTGACTTCTTGTAAAGTCAACAGCTTCCTTTAGATCCATTCTAAATCTAAAGGATTTGTTTTCCTCAGAGAACTTTCTTATCTCTTTTTCCATCTGACCAATTCTGCTTTTTAAAGCATTCTTCTCCTCAATAACTTTTTAAACTGTTTTATCCATTTGACTTATGCTAGTTTTTAACATGTTATTTTCTTCAGCATTTTTTGGATCTCCTTGACTAAGCTACTGACTTCATTTTCATGTTTTTCCTGCATCTCTCTCATTTCTTTTCCCATTTTTTTCCTCTATCTCCCTTGATTTTCAAAATCTTTTTTTGAGCTCTGTCATAGCCGAGGCCAATTTCCATTTTTCTTGGAGTCTTTAGATGCAGGAGCTTGTACTTCCTCATCTTCAGATTGAGTATTTTGATTCTTCTTAGGATCATAGACAATGTATTTCTCAATGGTGCTCCATTTTTTCCCTCTGTTTACTCATTTCCCCAGCCTGTGCCTGGTTGGGGGCTGCTTCCTGAGCTTTTGAGTATTATTGGGACACCCCCCAGCCACTAGGATCTCAGTATGTGCAGTTCTGTCTTCCCTCCTGGTCTGTGAATGACCACAAGCACATCCCTTTGCCACAGGGCTGAGGTGGGGGGGTTGCTGTTCTATGGGGGGCCTAGACTGCGATCAGGATCTGAATGTGGTCAGAGCCCCAGAGTCCTGTTCTAGGTACAGAGGACAGACCTCGGAAGTCTCTCTCCACTCCCCTACCTTTGGTAGGCTGAGCACTCAAGGCTCAGTTGCCTGGGGGGCTCCTGCTTATGGGCTCCACCTGCTTCCTGGATCTGGACTGCCGCTGCCACTGCTGCCACAACTGCTCACTGAGTACCCTGAGGGCTGGGCTTCACGTGCTTGCTCTGGCAGAGATTCCCCCCTGCTGATCTTCCAAGTTGTGCCCGGTGCTCCCTGGGGTGTAGGTCAGGAAACTGCCCCTGCTGCCATGAGCCATGGCTCCCAAGCACCCTGGGGCTGCCTCAGGGAGGCTAAAGTTCCTTCACTCTATTGGACCACCCCTCTAACCCCACAGAGCAGAGCCTTTACCTATTTTCCAGGTTACCTTGGTCTGGAGAATTGCCTCACTGGATCCTTCTGTGGGGGAGTTAGAGTCATAATTTTATGATTTTTGAAATATTTTGTAGAAAACATCTGGGAGAGGCTCTTCTCCTATCACCATCTTGGCTCCTACCCCAAATAAAATTTTAGCAATGAGACTACAGCAACTTGTTAACAGGATAATACACCATGATCAGGTTGGATTTATAACCAGTAGGCAAAGAATTTTCCACATTCAACATAATTAAATATATCAATAGCAAAACCAACAGAAATCATATGATTATCTCAATAGATGCTAAAAAGCCTTTGATAAAATACATCATTCCTATTAAAAACCACTAGAAGGTTTAGGAATAAATGGAGTTTTCCTTAAAATGATATGATGGTATACTTAGAGAACCTGAGAAAATCATCTAAAAAACTCCTTGAAATAATTAACAAATTCAGCAAAGTAGTCAGATATAAAATAAAGTCAATAAATCATCAGCATTTCTATATATGAACAATAAAGCCCAAAAGCAAGAGATAGAGAAATTCCATTTAAAATAACTATAGACAACATTAAATACTTAGGAATCTATCTCCCAAGACAAACCCAGAAACTGTATGAGTACAATTATAAAGCACTCCTCATCCAAATAAATTCAGATCTAAATAACTGGGAAAATGTCATGGTTAGATCAAGCTAATATAATAAAACAACAATTCTACCCAAATTAAATTATTTATTCAGTGCCATACCAATCAAACTACCAAATAACTACTTTACCAAGATAGAGAAAATGGTAACAAAATTCATCTGGAGCACCAAAAGGGCAAGAATAGCAAGGGAACTGATTAAAAAAAAAAAAGGAAAGGAAGGTGGCCCCATTCTACCAAATCTAAAACTATACTATAAAGCAGCAGTCATGAAAACTGGCTGGTACTGGTTAAGAAATAGATTAATGGGTCAGTGGGTTAGGATAGATTTAAAAGAAACTTCAGTAAATGATTACAGTAATCTACTATTTGACAAACTCAAAGACATCAGCATCTCAGATAAGAATTCAATATTTGACAAAAATTGTTGGGAAAATTGGAAATAGTATGGCAACAATTAGACATCATTCCACATCTCACACCCCACACCAAAATAAGGTCAAAATTGGTACATTTAAACATAAGGAGAGATACCATAGGTAAATTAATAGATGAAAATGGACCAAAAATGTGGAAAGGGGATAAATTTATGACCAAACAAGAATTAGAGCACATAATAAACTGCAAAATGAATGATTTTAATTATATTGAATTAAAAAGATTTTGCACTAATAAAATCAATGCTGTCAAAATTAGAAGGAAAGCAGAAATCTGGGAAACAATCTTCACAACTAGAAGTTCTGATAAAGTTCTCATTTCTAAACTATATAGAGAATTTCATGAAATTGAGAAGATCAAAAGTCATTCCCCAATTGATAAATGGTTAAAAGATGAACAGATAGTTTTCAAATGAAAGTAAAACTAAATATAATATTATGAAAAAATGCTCCAAATCATTATTGATTAGAGAAATGCAAATTAAAACATTAATTTGGTATCATTTCACACCCTATTAGATTAACCAAGATGCAAAAAAAGGGAAGATGTCAATGTTAGAGAGGTTCTGGGAGGATTGAGACATTGATGCATTCCTGGTAGAGTTGTGAATGGATCCAAACTTTCTGGAGAGCAATATGGAACTATGCCCAAAGAGCCAAAAACTATCCATACCCTTTGATCCAGTGATTCTAATTCTAGGCCTATATCCAGAAGAAATTGTAAAAAATGGAAAAAGTTCTTCATGCTTCAAAATATTCATAGCAGCTCTTTTTGTAGTGGTAAAGAATTGGAAATTGAGGGGATGCCCATCAATTGAGGAATGGCTAAACAAGTTATGGTACATGTGGAATATTAATGTATTATTTTATTGAAAATGCTCCATTTATTGTCTTTGGGTTTGTCAAATAGTAAATTCCATGGAATACTATGGAATATTATTGTTCTATTAAGAAACTATAAATGGTCAGACTCTAGAGAAGCATAGAACGACTTATGGTATCTGATGCTACGAAAGGAGTAGAAGGAAGAGAACAATCAACAACAGTTTATGAGATGAATAACCTTGATGGAAGCAGCTCAGCTCCTCTCAGCAGTGCAGAGAGCTAGGGCAACTGTATTTGACTGACTGTGGACTATATTATCCCCATCCAGAGGAAGAAAAACAACACACACACACACATACACACACACACACACACACACACACACACACACACACACACACACACAAACAACCTTTCTGAAACTGATAAACACTTTATAAAGATTATCTCTTATGTATCCCTTTCCCTTATTCCTGATTCTCATACCAAAAATTACTAATTTGTAAACATGTTTATCAAAATATGTATGTAAAATGCTAACCTGACTGTTCCCCATTGAGGGGAGAGGGGTGGGAAGGGAGGGTAGAGGAAAATTTTGTAACTTGGAAATAGGCATACACATATAGATAAAAATAAATAAATTTTTTAAAAAAGCATTTTTCATATAACTACAAACAGTTTTGATTTTTTTGTCTGAAAACTCCCTCCTCATATCATTTGATCTTTTATCAGTTGGGAAATGATTTGTAATTCTATAAGTTTGACTCAGTTTTCTATATGTTTGAAACATGAGGTCTTTATTAGAAATACTTGCAAATTTTTACACATTTTTTTAACTTTCCTTATTATTTTTGATTGCATTGGTGGTATGTGTATTATTTAAATATTATTATCTTAATCAAAATTATCTCTTATATTTTGTAATGATCTCTATATCTTCTTTGGGCCTAAATCCCTCCCTTATTCACAGATCTGACAGGAAAACTATTCTTGTCTTAATTTGCTTATGATATCACCCTTTATGTGTAAATAATGAACCAATTTAGACTTTATCTTACATACACTGTGAGACATTTGTCTTTAACTAGGTTCTGCCATACTTTTTTCTATTTTCCCAATAGTTTTTGTCAAATAATGTGTTTTTATTCCAAATTCTTTGATCATTGGGTATATCAGTAATCTTCTTAGGTCATTTATTATATTGTAATTTGCACCTAATCAGTTCCATTAATCCTTCACTCCATTTCTTAGCCAGTACCAGATTGTCTTGATAATCTATTTAGTAATCCAGTTAGAGATCTGATAAGGCTAGACCACCTTCTTTCTCATTTTTTCATTGATTTCCTTTATGTGTAAATCACTTACCCATTTTGACTTTATCTGAGAAGTTAAATGATTTGTCCAAGTGATCCCTTGCTCAGGGTCACACTGTCAATCTATTTCAAAAACAGCATTTTAAAACAGGTCTTCCTTGCTCAAAAGTCAGTTCCCTGTGCACTAGAGTTCATTCCCTTTCTTCTTTTTTTTTAAGATTTTATTTATGTTGAGTTTTGCAATTTTCCCCCCAATCTTCCTCCCTGCCCCAGAAGGCAGTCTGTTAGTCTCTATAATGTTTCCATGGTATATGTTGATCTAAATTGAATGTGATGAAAGAGAAATCATATCCTTCTATTCAATTACATTTTAAGGGAGAGTTCATCCCATTCACATTCAAAGTTATAATTGCTAACTCTTTATTGTCCTCCAGACTATCTTACCTCATTTTGTATTTTCCCCTTTTCCCCTTTATCCATATTCCCCAGCATTTTACTTCTGGATACCACCACCTTCAGTGTGTTTGCCATCCTATGTCAAACCCCTTCCCCTTTCTTTCCCTTTTCCCTTTTCCCCTTCTTCTCTCCCTTCCATCTGTTAGTTCTCCCTTTTCTCCCCCTCCCTGTCCCCCCTCCCCTTTTCCCCTTTTAATACTTGAAAGGTAAGATAAGTTTCTTAACTTAACTGAGTGTTTATGTAAATTAACTTTAAGCCAAGTCTGATGAGAGGAAGATTCAGGTGGTTCTCAGCTTCTCCCTTCTTCCCCTCTATTACAATAGATCCTTTTGTATTTCTTAATGTAATGAGATTTACTCCTCCCTCTTCTTGTCTCCTTACTGTCCCCCTTTTTAAATCATTCTATCTGAGTCATAGAAAAGTTATGAGTGTCCATCACTTCTGGCTAAATATATTCTCTCTAATAGAGTTACAATTCTCAAGAGTTGTGAGAACCTTTCTCCCAAGTGAGTATATAGCCAGTTTCATCTTATTGAATAGCAGGGGTTTTTTTTCCCTTTACCCCCCTTTTTTAACTTTTGCATGTGTGTCTTGAGCCTCCTGTTTGATGTCCAAATTTTCTATTAAGTTCTGGAAATGTTGGAAATCTCCCATTTTGCTAAATGTTCGTCTTTTCCCCAGGAAAACAATGCTCAGCTTTTCTGGGTAGTGGAGTCTTGGCTGCATTCCAAGCCCCCTTGCTATTTGGAATATCTCATTCCAGGCCCTTCGATCCCTTAATGTTGATGCAGTCAGGTCCTGTGTAATCCTTACTGTGGCTCCTTAGTATCTAAATTGTTTCCTTCTGGCTGTTTGCAGGATTTTCTCTTTCATCTGATAGTTCTGGAATTTGGCCACAACATCACTTGGTGTTTTCATTTTAGGATCTCTTTCCAGAGGGTATGGATGCATTCTTTCAATAACTATCTTGCCCTCTGGTTCCATGGTATCAGGGGAGTTTTCCATCACTAAATCCTATAATACTAAGTCCATGCTTTTTTTCTCTTCAATATTTTCAGGAAGACTATAATTCTCAGGTTGTCCCTTCTCAATCAGTTCTCAAGGTCAGTGATTTTGCTCATGAGTTATTTTACATTTTCTTCTATTTTTTTCAATATTTTGGTTTTGTTTAACAGACTCTGTTTTTTTTTTTTTTAGGTTTTTGCAAGGCAAATGGGGTTAAGTGGCTTGCCCAAAGCCACACAGCTAGGTAATTATTTAGTGTCTGCCACTACACCACCTAGCAGCCCCTGTTTAACAGACTCTTGCTGTTTCATGAAGTCATTAGTTTCCACAGACTCCATTTTTTTTAGAGAAGAATTTTCTTCCTTTATTTTTTGCAACTCCTTTTCCAATTGGTCATTTCTATTTTTGAAAGAGTTTTCCATTTGACCAATTGAGGTTTTGAGAGAATTGTTTTCTTTTTGCATTTGTCCAATTGTATTTTCCAATGATTTGTTTTCTTGTTGCAAGGTGTTAATTGTCTCTCCCAATTCTTCCAATTGATTTTTAAACTCCTTCCTGATTTCTTCAAGGAAGTCTTTTGGTGCTAGAGACCAGATCATATTCTCCTCAGAGCTTCTAGGTCTCTCTGAGTTAGGGTCTTTTCCTTCTAGGAATTTTTCTAAGGACTCCCCGTTTTCTCTGGCCTTTCTTCATTTTACTAAGACCTTATGTTGGCAAGTGGCTGGTTCACAGAGGCTTGGTGTTGAGATCCCTAGAGGCTTTACTCAATGGGTTTAGTAACTCCAAGTGGGATGGCCAGAAGGCTGTGTTGGTTGCTTTCTCTGGAGTGTTTGGGACCTTAATTTGAGGTCCTCTCCCTTAACTTGGAGTGGGTAGATGAAGCTATTGAGTATTTTTATCTTTGATAAATGGTGCGTTTTTCCCTAGGGCAAGGTAATTGCTCTCCCTATTCACAGCTGAGGGAGGTCTTCTGTTCACAGCCTGTGGCAGAGGTGGGCTGTAATTGTGTTTGTTCTGGGACAAGACTTCAGCTGAAATGAAGCATTGGAACACTTCTTCCAACTCTGCACAGGAACTCTCCCTCCAGGTCTGCTGGCAAGCTCCAGACTTTCAGTGCCAATGCCTCTGTTCCCTAGTAGGCTGATCAGGCTTTCCCTGCTTTTAGGCTTTCAGGCTCTAGTCTTCCCCACTGATCAGGCTAGTGGAGCTCTCAGACTCTCATCCACCCTGTCTCGGATCATGCTGGTTGCACTTTCACCCTGTCCTGTGCTCCCTGCAGAGTCAGCCCTCTTTGACCAGCCCACACATGATCCTGGAGCACAAACCTTGAGGTAAATCTCTTAATTTTTCTTTCTGGGTTTTGTGGATCTGATTTCTGTTAAGAAGATTGTTTCATATTATTTGTGAGGGAAGATTAGGAGATTGGCACTATGCCTATCTTCTCTGTCACCATCTTGGCTAGAAGTCCCAGTCCCTTTCTTCTTAAAGAGTTATATAGAAATAAAACTTTCCAAAAAAAGTTGAGCAATTTTCCGAACCTCAAATCTTCAAAAATCATGCAAAGTTGTACAATTATTAATTATGATTTCAGTTCGTTTTAAAGCATATGTTTTATATAATGCCAATTTTCTATAGATCGTTTTTATACATCTCCATACTTTTTAAAGTTTCTGCCTTTTGTAATGGAATGTCTGAAAGAGAAATGTTAACTTGGGATACAACTTCTCTAATAGAAACATCACTGTTTAACTTAAATTTTAAATGTTAAATGTTTCAGGTTATAATATATATATATTTCAACATATTCCAAAAATCAGAGAAATGCAATTATCCCTAATTTGTTTTCTTAAATGCAGAAAATCCTCAAAAATTGTATTTTAAAATTTATCATGATTATTGAAAATAATTCCAATTTAATTTGGATTAATTATTATAATTATGTTTCATATATATAAGTATAAATTGACAAATTAATTCAAATTAAATGTTTTCAGAGTGAGGGTGCTGAAATATACCTAGATTTTTGTAAACTTCTAAAATATACAATTCTGGGGCAGCTAGGTGGCACAGTGAATAGAGCACAGGCCTTGGAGTCAGAAGTACCTGGGTTCAAATCTGACCTCAGACACTTAATAATTACCTAGCCATGTGGCCTTGAGCAAGCCATTTAACCCCATTGCCTTGAAAAATCTAAAAAAAAATAAAAAAAGGAAATAAAATATACAATTCTTTCAAAACTCTACATTCATATTTTAAATATTTTTCTTTTTTTTCTCCTTCATCAAGTAGATGAATATAATTAGAGGAGGGAAAAATTAACATGAGAATATAGTTTTTAAATTTTTATTTTAACTTAATACTATAAATACTATAAAGAAATGACATTATAAAGCAGGTATGCTTAACCTGGGATCTATGGGCTTAAAAATTTATAACTATGTTTTAATATTGTTGATTTACTTTTCAATCGTATGATTTGATTATTATTATTATTATTATTACATTATTCTGAGATGGAATTTATGGAATTCATGAGACAGTCAACAGGATCCATGGCACACAAAAAGTCTAAGGACCACTATTCTGAAGATTATTTGAACCTATTTGAAAAAGTCAAAAATGTAATAGTTTGCACAGGTCTCTAAAAATCTTAATTTTGCAACTAAAGATGTAGATAATCTTTTCAATGAAAACTGAAGGGTCATTTAGTGAAGAGGAAGTGAGAAGCTGTTGGATCTTGCCTCCAAGGACTGAAGACGAGGAATAAAGGTTCTCTTCATCCTGTTACTGAAAAAATATATATATATACCAAAAGCATCTTTACATACTGTGATCTATTAGATATTATATATAGAGAGAGAATCCATGCAAATAATACCTGACCACAAGCAACTTTTTTACTTACATTGGGAAACAGAAAACAAACAGAATCTAGCCTCATTCTTAATGAAGATCACCCAATATAGTAAATATATAATTTTGTGCTAGCACAACTAAACTTATATGTCTAAATCAGGGATTCATCACCTGAGATCTACAAGTCCATGAGATTTCTAGAAGTCCATGATGAAAAAATGAATTACATCTTTATTGTCATTAATCTTTGGTTTCCTTTGTAATCTAATGAATTTTATTTTCTAAATTTAAAAGCACTTCTGAATAGGAAGGCATCCATAGGCTTCATCAAATTGCGCAAAAGGTCTATGACCCCTCCCCCAAAAAGGTTAAGAACCAATTCTCTAAGTGATTGCTATCCCCATAAGTGTCATCTCTTGGTGAGTCTTTCATAATTCCTCTTTAGAAATTACCTTCGGGAATCATCCAAGAGAATCACTCATCAAAACTAATTGTTGACCCTAAATATCATTTCCCAGCTTGATGATCCACTTTAATATACACTAGACTTGCTTCCAAATTATTTTTTAATCATTTAAAAACATTAAAATCATTTTCAAAGAATTCAAATTTGCTACTTCTGAAAATATTTAGAACAGTGCTCTGAGCCCTATAATTCCCCAAGAGGAGTTTCAAATGTGTTTTTGATGCCATTTGTTTTTAACCTCACAATCATTTCCTTACAACTGAAGCCCTTTCCTCACTTATAATAAAAACATATTAAATCTGAGCTCCTTGAAAATACAAACAATTTCATTCCTTGTATTCATATATACAGTATCTAGTAGTTTTCATATATCACATGCCTGGAAGGCAATAGGCACATAATAAATATTTACTGATTGAATGATTTTTAAAAAAAGAAGAAACATTGTTGGAGGCCACACAAGCAAGTTTGGGGTGTGACACCAGTTCGTGGTCTCACTTGTCGATAAGCCCCATTCCCAAACTTCTTGACCTGTGTTACATCCTGCTGGATTACATCCTGCCCAAAACAAAGTTTGCAACATTATTTTTATCCTGTATGCTAATTTTGTGATTTTCTTCTATAAGAACTGTTTGATGTTTTCTTTTTTTTAATTTATTTTTATTAAAGATATTATTTGAGTTTTACAATTTTCCCCCAATCTTGCTTCCCTCCCCCCTCCCCCCCCCCCACAGAAAGCACTCTGTCAATCTTTACTTTGTTTCCATGTTGTACCTTGATCCAAATTGGGTGTGATGAGAGAGAAATCATATCCTTAAAGAGAAAAGAAGTCTAAGAGGTAACAAGATCAGACAATAAGCTGTTTTATTTCTAAATTAAAGGGAATAGTCCTTGCACTTTGTTGAAACTCCATAGCTCCTTATCTGGATACAGATGGCACTCTCCTTTGCAGACAGCCCAAAATTGTTCCCGATTGTTGCACTGATGGAATGAGCAAGTCCTTCAAGGTTCAACATCACTCCCATGTTGCTGTTAGGGTGTACAGTGTTTTTCTGGTTCTGCTCATCTCACTCAGCATCAGTTCATGCAAATCCCTCCAGGTTTCCCTGAAATCACGTCCCTCTTGGTTTCTAATAGAACAATAGTGTTCCATGACATATATATACCACAGTTTGCTAAGCCATTCCCCAATTGAAAGACATTTACTGGATTTCCAATTCTTTGCCACCACAAACAGGGCTGCTATAAATATTTTTGTACAAATAATGTTTTTACCCTTTTTCCTCATCTCTTCAGGGTATAAACCCAGTAGTGGTATTGCTGGGTCAAAGGGTATGCACATTTTTGTTGCCCTTTGGACATAGTTCCAAATAGCTCTCCAGAAGGGTTGGATGAGTTCACAACTCGACCAACAGTGTAATAGTGTCCCAGATTTCCCACATCCCTTCCAACAATGATCATTAGCCTTCCTGGTCATACTGGCCAATCTGAGAGGTGTGAGGTGGTACCTCAGAGAAGCTTTAATTTGCATTTCTCTAATAATTAATGATTTAGAGCATTTTTTCATATGGCTATGGATTACTTTGATCTCCTCATCTGTAAATTGCCTTTGCATATCCTTTGACCATTTGTCAATTGGGGAATGGCTTTTTGTTTTAAAAATATGACTCAGTTCTCTGTATATTTTAGCAATGAGTCCTTTGTCAGAATCATTAGTTGTAAAGATTGTTTCCCAATTTACTACATTTCTTTTGATCTTGGTTACATTGGTTTTATCTGTAAAAAAGCTTTTTAATTTAATGTAATCGAAATCATCTAATTGGTTTTTGGTGATGTTCTCCAACTCTTCCTTAGTCATAAACTGTTCCCCTTTCCACAGATATGACAGGTAGACTAGTCCTTGATCTTCTAATTTGCTTATAGTATTGTTTTTTATGTCTATGTCCTGTAACTATTTGGATCTTATCTTGGTAAAGGGTGTGAGGTGTTGGTCTAATCTAAGTTTCTTCCATACTAACTTCCAATTATCCCAGCAATTTTTATCAAAGAGGGAGTTTTTATCCCAATGGCCAGACTCTTTGGGTTTATCAAACAGCAGATTACTATAATCATCTCCTGCTTTTACACCTAGTCTATTCCACTGGTCCACCACTCTATTTCTTAGCCAATACCAAACAGTTTTGATTACTGATGCTTTATAATATAATTTTAGATCATGTAGGGCTAAGCCACCTTCTTTTGCACTTTTTTTCATTAAGATCCTGGCAATTCTTGACTTTTTTATTTCTCCATATGAATTTACTTAAAATTTTTTCTAACTCATTAAAGTAATGTTTTGGAATTTTGATTGGTAGGGCACTAAACGGATAGTTTAGTTTTGGTAGAATTGTCATTTTTATTATATTAGCTCTCCCTATCCATGAGCAGTTGATATTTGCCCAGTTATTTAAATCTAATTTAATTTGTGTGAGGAGTGTTTTATAATTGTTTTCAAAAAGATTCTGAGTCTTTCTTGGCAAATAGACTCCCAAATATTTTATATTGTCTGAGGTTACTTTTAATAGGATTTCTCTTTCTAGCTCTTCCTGCTGTTTCTTGCTAGACATATATAGAAAAGTTGAGGATTTATGAGAGTTTTAACCTGCAACTTTGCTAAAATTGCTAATTGTTTCCAGTAGTTTTTAAGATGATTTATTGGGATTCTCTAGGTAGACCATCATGTCATCTGCAAAGAGTGAGAGTTTTGTCTCTTCCTTCCCAATTCTAATTTCTTTTTTCTTCTCTAATTACTGATGCTAACTTTTCTAATACAATATTGAATAGTAGTGGTGATAAGGGGCACCCTTGTTTCACTCCTGATCTTATTGGGAATGCCTCTAGCCACTCCCCATTGAATATAATGCCTGTTGATGGTTTCAGATAGATACTGCTAATCATTTTAAGGAACAGTCCATTTATTCCTACACTCTCTAGTGTTTTTAATAGGAATGGATGCTGTATTTTGTCAAAAACTTTTTCAGCATCTATTGATATGATCATATGATTTCTGATAGGTTTGTTGTTGATATAATTAAGTATACTAACAATTTTCCTAATATTGAACCAACCCTGCATTCCTGGAATAAATCCTACTTGATCATAACGTATTATACTAGTGATGACTTGTTGTAATCGTTTTTCTAAGATTTTATTTAGGATTTTTGCATCTATATTCATCAGGGAAATAGGTCTATAATTTTCTTTCTCTGTTTTAACTCTTCCTGGTTTAGGTAACAGTACCATATTGGTTTCATAGAAAGAGTTAGGCAGAGTTCCATCTTTCCCTATTTTTCCAAAGAGTTTATATTGGATTGGAACCAATTGTTCCTTAAATGTTTGGTAGAATTCATTTGTGAATCCATCAGGCCCTGGAGATTTTTTTTTAGGGAGTTCACTAATGGCTTGTTGAATTTCTTTTTCTGAGATAGGGTTGTTTAGGTATTTAATCTCTTCTTCATTTAACCTGGGCAACTTATATTTTTGTAAATATTCATCCATTTCACTTAGATTATCAAATTTATTGGCATAGAGTTGGGCAAAATAATTTCAAATTATTACTTTCATTTCCTCCTCATTGGTGGTGAGTTCACCTTTTTCATCTATGATACTAGCAATTTGGTTTTCTTCTTTCTTTTTTTAATCAAATTGACTGGAGGTTTATCAATTTTATTGGTTTTTTCATAATACCAACTTTTGGTTTTATTTATTAATTCAATAGCTATTTTGCTTTCAATTTCATTAATTTCTCCTTTAATTTTTAGAATTTCTAATTTGTTATTTAATTGGGGATTTTTGATTTGTTCTTTCTCTAATTTTTTTAGTTGCATGTTTAGTTCATTGATTTCCTCTTTCTCCAATTTATTCATATAAGCATTTAGAGCTATAATATATCCCCTGAGAGTTGCTTTGAATGAATCCCATAGGTTTGGGTATATTGTTTCATTATTATCATTATCTAGGATAAAATGGTTAATTCTTTCTATAATTTGTTTTTTGGTCCACTCATTTTTTTTTTAAAATGAGGTTATTCAGTTTCCAATTTGTTCTGGGTCTATATCTCCTTGGCCCAGTATTGCATATGACTTTTATTGCATTGTGATCTGAGAAAGATGTATTCACTATTTGTGCCTTTCTGCAGTTGATCATTAGGTTTTTATGTCCTAGTACATGGTCAATTTTTGTATAAGTTCCATGTACTGCAGAGAAAAAGGTATATTCCTTTCTATCTCCATTCAATTTCCTCCATAAGTCTACCATATCTAATTTTTCTAACAATCTATTTACCTCCCTAATTTCTTTCTTGTTTGTTTTATGATTTGATTTATCTAGATCTGATAGTGGGAGGTTGAGGTCTCCCACTAGTAGCATTTGCTGTCTATGTCTTCCTGTAGTTCTTTCAGCTTCTCCTCTAAGAATTTTGGTGCTATCCCACTGGGTTCAAATATATTCAATTATTCAATATTAAAATGACTTTATTGTCTATGGTACCTTTTAGGAGGATAAAGTTTCCTTCCTTATCTCTTTTAACGCTATCTATTTTTGCTGCTGCTTTGTCTGAGATAAGGATTGCTACCCCTGCTTTTTTTACTTCAGCTGAAGCAAAATATATATTTTGCTCCAACCTTTTACCTTTACTCTATATGTATCTCTCTGCTTCAAATGAGTTTCTTGTAAGCAGCATATTGTAGGCTTCTGGTTTTTAATCCACTCTGCTATTCGCTTACATTTTAAGGGAGAGTTCATCCCATTCACATTCAAGGTTATGATTACTAATTCTTTATTGAACTCCGTGCTATCTTCTCTCTGTTTGTATTTTCCCCTTTTATCCATATTCCCCAGTCTTTTGTTTCTGAAAACCACCCCCTTCAGTGTGTTTGCCCTCCTATATCACACCCTCCCCTTTCTTTCCCCTTTCCCTTTTTTCGCTTTTCCCTTCCCTTCCTTTTGTTATTTCCCCTTATTTCCCCCATTCCCCTTCCCTTTCTCCATCCCCCCCTCCCCTTTTCCCCTTTTAATACTTGAAAGGTTAGATGTTTTCGAAGTTAACTGAGTATGTGTAGGTTGACTTTAAGCCAAGTCTGATAAGAAGAAGATGCAGGTGTTTCTCCTCTGCTCCCTTCTTCCCCACTATTACCATAGCTTTTTGTACCTCTTCGTGTAATGAGATTTACCCCATTCAATCCCCTCCCTCCTCCCATCTCTTTCCTGTCCCCCTTTTTAGGGAGGCAGTGTTTTTTTTTTAAGATCATTCTATCTAAGTCATAGAAAATTCTGAGTGTCTGTCCCTTCTAGTTCTGTATATACTATCGAATAGAGTCAAAATTCCTGAGAGTTATTAGAGTCTTTCTCCCAAGTGGGGTTAAAGCAAGTTACATCCCATTAGATAGTAGTCTCATGGATATGTCATGAAAGTCCGTCATTTCTGGCTAGGTGTATTCTCTCTGTTATAGTTACATTTCTCAAGGTTTATGAAAATCTTTCCCCCCCCCCATTCTGGGATATAGCCAGTTTCAACTTACTGGATTGCTTTTTTTTTTTTCCTTTTACCGCCCCCCCCCTTTTTTTACTTTTTTGTGTGTCTCTTGAACCTCCTGTTTGATGTCCAAATTTTCTGTTGAGCTCTGGTCTTTTCATCAGAAATTTTTGGAATTCTTCCATTTCATTAGATGTCCATCTTTTTCCCTGGAAGAGAAGGCTCAGCTTTGCAGGAAAGTAGATTCTTGGCTGCATTCCAAGCTCCCATGCTCTTTGAAATATCTCGTTCCAGGCCCTTTGATCCCTTAAAGTGGATGCAGCCAGGTCCTGCGTGATCATTACTGTGGCTCCCTGATATTTAAATTGTTTCTTTCTGGATGCTTGCAGGATTTTCTCTTTTATCTGATAGTTCTGGAGTTTGGCCACAACACTCCTTGGTGTTTTCATTTCAGGATCTTTTTCTGGTGGGGATTGATGTACTCTTTCAATAACTACTTTGCCCTCTGATTCCATGATATCAGAGCAGTTTTCCATCACTAGATCCTGTAATATTAAGTCCAGGCTTTTTTTCTCTTCAACGTTTTCAGGAAGTCCTATAATTCTCAGGTTGCCCCTTCTCAATCTATTCTCAAGGTCAGTGGTTTTGTTGATGAGGTATTTTACATTTGCTTCTATTTTTTCTATTTTTTGATTTTGTTTAACTGACTCTTGCTGTCTCATGGAGTCATTAGTTTCTGTAGACTCCATTCTTTTTTGGGGGGAGGAGTTTTCTTCATTAACCTTTTGCAACTCCTTTTCCAATTGGTCAATTCTACTTTTGAAAGAGCTTTCCATTTGACCAATTGAGGTTTTGAGAAAATTAATTTCTTTTTGCATTTGCTCATTTGAGGATCTGAGAGAATTATTCTCATTTTGTAATTGTCCAATTGATGATCTGAGAGATTTATTCTCCTTTTGTGTTTGTCCAATTGTACTTTCTAAGGTTTTGTTTTCTTGTTGCAAGGTATTGACTCTCCCAAATTTTTAAGATCCTTCCTTATTTCTTCAAGGAAGTCTTTCTGTGCTGGAGACCAGATTGTATTCTCCTCAGAGGTTCTAGGTCTCTCTGAGTTGGGGTCTTTCCCTTCCAGGAATTTTTCTATGGATCCACCTTTTCGCTGACCCTTCTTCATTATGCTAAGACCTTGAGTTGGGGGGGGGGGGGGGCTGGTTCACCTGGGCTTGGGATTGCTAAAGGCTTTACTGAGTGCAGTCTCTCTGGCTGGCCACTAGGAGGTGCTGGTTGCCCTCTCTGGAGTGTCTGTGTCTATGACCTTGGTTGAGAGGCCTTCTCCCTTTGCCCTGAAGGGAGGAGTTGGAACTATTGAATTCTTTTGCCTTCAATCAATGGTGGGCTTTATCCTGGCCTGAGGTCATTCCTCAGCTGGGCTGGTTCTTCTGCTCACACACCTGGGCCTGAGGCAGAAGTAGTTTGCATTTGTTTGTTTGAGAAGAGGCCTCAGTGCAATGGAGGCGTGGACTCAGAGTTCCTCAGACCTGAGGAGCCCAGGGATGGTGTCCGCAGCTCTCCTGCACTAGAACTCTTCACCCAGCCTGGTCCCCGAGCTCCAGGGGAACAGCACCAACACCAGTGCCTCTGCTTCCCCAGGGACCCAAGGTCCCGCTGTCTAGCCTCACCGCTGATCCAGCAGGTCCAGCTCTCAGGCCCTCAGACTCCTGGTTCCAATTCAGCTGTTAATCTGACTGATCCAGGGCTGATCCTCCCTCTGAGCCCAGACTCACCCTCCCAATTTCGGCCAAAGCTGCTGCGGGAGACAAATCCTGAGGTAGATGTTCTTTCTCCTGGCTTTTCTTTCTGGGTTTTGTGGGTCAGATTTCTTTTAAGAGGTTTGTTTCATGTGATAGATGGAGAAGAGATCAGGAGACTTTAGAACTGTGCCTGTCTTCTCTCTGCCATCTTGGCCGGAAGTTGTGTCTGTTTGATATTTTCAATAAATTAACTCTGCTAGATGTCCTGCTAGCATTCTACACCTGAGTGTATGTGTGTTTCTTTTTGTCTCCTGAGCTGAATGGACCCCCTGGTGGACAGGGGAACTCAATAAAACACATGATTAATTTTTAAGAGCAAAACCAACCAAATGATTACATTAAATAGTATTAAACAATATTCTCTATTTTCTCACCTCTCTAATAATAGCTAATAATTATATATCATTTAAGTTTTGCAAAGCACAATACAAATATTATCTCATTTTATCCTTACAGTAACTATCAGTAGTTAGTGTTTTTATGATTCCCATTTTTAAAGATGAACCAGTTTAAGTAATGCTTCATTCACTATCACACACTGCCTTTCAAACTAAGTATAGTCAGTGCTTAGATGACAACACCATAAAGGGACAAGTCCTTATGACTTTGAACCAGATAACATTCATTGTTTTAATTCATTGCTTAAATTCTGATGTTTATTTTAAAAAATACTTTAAATTCAGTTATGTGATTATATTATCACACATAACTGAAAGCCATGTCAGTTTGATTCAACAAATATTTATTAAAGACCTATCATATTTGAGACACTTTCAAGGTTCAGCAGCAATGATTGATGGATTTTTTGGAGAGCATTAAAGAATAACTGTGGAAAGATTCATTTTCTGACAGATTCAGAGAGACCTTTAGCTGTTCTGATTTATCCAGAAAGATTCCATGGAACAGGAAGAATTTCAATAGAAAGGAAATTCTTATGCTAAGTAGTTACATCATCTCCATTCCAAATTTAGTTCAATTTACCCTACACAACAGCATTCATTAAATTCCTACCTAGTTCCAGGCCCTGGAGCCGGCTCTGAGAATACAAATAAAAAAATTAAATAATCCTTGCCTTCTAGAGCATTGCAGCTTCCTGGGGGAAGGGGTCATAGGATCCTGGATAGAAACAGAATCTCAGAGACCACCTAAAACACCCAAGCTATTTTACAAATGAAGAATTCGAAATCTAGGAGGGCTAAGTACCTTGCCCAAGATCACTTGGTTAGTAAGAATCAGAGATATTATTTGAATGCAGGTCTTCAAATTCAATAGCCAATGCTCATTTCTCTGCACTGCCTTTGATTTGTACACAAGTGGGATAAGAAGAATAATATCATTTACATAGAAAGTTTTGCTTTTTAAAGCACATTACACATATTTTCCTATTTGATACAAAATATATACTATACAATATATACATGTATGTTGTGCATGTGCTAAAGTTATAGTTAGGTCTGCATGATGATAACTGAATGAAAGGTCTCCTAAAACAGGCAGTTATTGTGCTAAATTTTAAAAAGAAACACAAATTCTGAAGGGAAGCTAGATGGTCTGATAGTTCACAGAGTGCGAGACCTGGGATCAGGAAGATCTGAGTTCAAATCCAGCCTCAGTGAGCCTAGTTCTGTGACCCTGGGCAACCCCTGGTTTCCTCAGCTTCATCATCTGCAAAATGAGCTGAAGAAGGAAATGACAAATCGTTCCAATATCTTTACCACAAAAACCCCAAATGGAGTCATAAGAGTTGAATATTGCTGAAAAGACTAAAAGTGTAAATCTAGAGGTGGAAAGGGAGAGAATTCCAGGAATAGGGGACAATCTAATCAAAGGAATGGGGAGTAGAAATGAAATGGTATGTTCATGGAGTAACACTGTAGGCTAGTTTGATTGGAATATACCTTCCATGATGGGGAGGAAGGGTTAACAAACCTGGAAAGGTAAATAGGAGCCAGAGTATGGTAGGTTTTGAATGACAATGAAAGGAAGTTTATATTTTCTCCTTAAGACAATTGAAAGCTTGGTCAAGGGAAAACAAAGAAAAACAAATATGCATGAGATGATCAAGGGAAAGCCTTTAATGAAGACTCAGAGGTGTGCCAACTGACTTCCAGATGTCTGTTCTTAGAACAACTGAAAGAATGAAATCTCTTTCCTATAATGGAGATAATAAACTTCATTAGGTAGCTTCCGTATACTGAAAAAATTCTTAAACCTTCAGTCTTACAACAACTTCCTGTCAAAAGTCTACTTTCTGAACAGTTTCTCCAACCAATGGATTTGTTTGGGTTCTTTAAATACCCAAATTGGATTACTTACAGGCATTCTGCAAGTACAAAATGCAAGTGAGTGGTGGCTCTGAAATGAGACTTCATGAACCAGGAGAAGATGAAAAAAGAATTGTGAAACCTGTTGCTAATTTCAGGCAAGATAATAGTGAACCAACAAATTCTCACAAAAAGGATCAGTCAACCAGAGCTAAACCTCAGACCAGCTACCCGTTTGCATGGCAGGGATTTTCTTTAGTCCATTACCTAAACTCCCAGGAATGGAACCCAATTAACTTTGTTCCAAGTCTGAATATTTTGGGTCTCAAATAAAACTAGGCAGTAATGCAAGTATGTGGTGACTTCTTTGGACTCAAAGCCAAGTTTTCCAAGTTTGGATAAAAGGAAATTCAAATAGGAATTACAGACAAAAAGATGCAGCTGTGTATGTGTTCTGATTTTGTTCATTTTCAGAATGGTTTTTCTTCCCCCTTAATTTTCAAAAATTTTGTATCAGGTCAACTACTTCATTGCATTTTAAATTTAGTAAGTTTTGGAGTTTATATATCTATATGTGTGTGTGTGTGTGTGTTTAATTAATTCTGCCTACTTCTTTTTCTCAGTTACTTAGAATAGTAATCTCCCAAATCTTTTGATCATTTTGATCTTTTGATACATCCTCTCTCACCATCTCACCATATTTTTGTTTATTTATGTGTAAAGTGTGTTAATGTGCTACTTTAATAAAATACTATATACATTAATAAGCACAAAATTTTTTTAAAATGAGATGAAGAAATAATATTTAATTTTTCTTTTACTTATTAAAAGTAGAAGAAATCTTTTTACTATATCTAAAATATCATTATGAGTTATGAAGTGAGAGCTTTAGGTGACAGAGTGCTAGAGTTACAATTAGGAAGAACTGGGTTCAAGTTCTGCCTTAAACACTAAGTGACTGAACATGTCATTTAATCTCTCTCAAACTTGATTTCCTCATCTATAAAATGGGTAAAATAATAATAATAATAATACCTTCCTCACAGAGTTGTTGTGAGAAGTAAATGAAATAAAGAATAGTCTTAACAAACCTAAAGGCACCAAATAAATGTTATTTTTGTTGTTGATACAATTAGTAATATTTTTAAAACTATCATCAATGATATATTTCAGTGAGTTAAATGTTATCAAATTTGTTTTATTTATTATATATATAAATTCATTAAATATGTCCCAATCACATGTAAAATTTTTTTTGAAATTTTTGAGTCCCAAATTCTCTTCCTCCTATGCCTTTCCCCCTGTTAAGAACACAAGCACTTTGATTTCAATTATACTTTTACAATCATGGAAAACATATTTCCATATTTGCCAGGTTGCAAAAAAAGTAATAAAACAATAAAAATAAAGTTTAAAAATATTTTTCAATATGCATTCAGAATTCATCTGTTTCACCTCTCTGGAGATGCAGAGCATTTTTCATCATGGTTTAATCCTTTGGATCATTATGTAGATGTGTAGTTAAGTCTTTTACAGTTGATCATACTTAAACTATTTCTGCCACTGTACAAATCTTCTCCTGGTTCTTCTCACTTCACTTTGTCTGTTCATACAAATCTTTGCATGTTTCTCTGAAACTATTCTGCTCATCATTTCATCTAACATAATAAAATTCCATCATATTCATATATCACAATTTGTTCACTTATTTCCTTATTGATGGGCATTCCTTCAATTTCTAATTCTTTACCTCCACAAAAAGAACTGCTATAAATATTTTTCTACTATTAGATCTTTCCCCTTTTCTTTGATCTCGTTGGGATACAGACCTACTGCTATTATTGCCAAGTCAAGAAGTACGCAGAATTTATAGCCCTTTGGGCATAGTTCCAATTGCTTCTAGAATAAATAAAAACTTCTCCCTTTAGCTTTTAAGACCTTTATGACTTGACTCTAATCTATTTCTTTTATCCATGTTGTGCATACCCACCTTGACTCACTCTACGATCTAACCAAGTTGACCTTTTCTTTGTTTCTCACATCATCGACCTCTCATTTCCATTCCTTCTCATTGACTATCTCCTATGTCTGGATAGAAGGAAGAAACAAAGTATTTATTAAATGCCTACTATGTGTTCAGTTTATAACATCATTTCATTTGATCCTCACAGCAACCCTAGGAGGTAGATACTATGTTATCCACATTTTACTGTTGAGGAAACTGAGGCAGGTAGAGCTTAAATGACTTGCCCAGGTTCACTCAGCAGGTAAGTGTCTGAGATTGGATTTGAAGTCAGGTCTTCCTAACTCCAAGCCCAGAATTCCATTCACTGCATCTTCCAGTTTGTCTCCTGCCAGAATAATTCCCTGATCATGTCAACCTCACAGAATCCTTCTTTTCCTTCAATATATAGGCTGAAAATCCATCTTCTTCATGAAGACTTTCCTGACTCTTTCAGTAACAAGCATCCTACCTACATACTTTGAGTTTAGATATTTTCTATTTGTATAATTATTCTTTCTATATTTCTAAGTGTATTGGTCTCCATTGATGGAATAGAATACCCATGAAAATAGGGATCATTTCATTCTTTGTCCTTTACTCTCAATCCCCAGTCAATAATGCTATATAATAGCTGCTTACTAATATTTCTTGATTGTTTCATAAGAAAGGGGCATTATTGACCCTGTGCTATCCTAACACCACACACTTACATAGAATCCCAAGAACAGTTCTAACAGACAAACTTTTACAATAATACAACTATTGTGCAGATTGAAAATCTCAGACATGGAAAAATTATGTATTATTTTCATTCCTAATCCTGACCTGTTGCTTACCACTATTTAAAAAATACCCACTATAAACCTGAATAAACATTCACTAAGTTGGAATTAATCTAAGTGGGAAAAAAGGTCCTCAGTTGTGAATCTCCCTTAATGATATTCTCTATCTACATAGCCCCTATATATCAAATTTCATTTAAATCTATTAAATGTCATAGAAAATATTATTAGCTTAAAGTAGTATGAACTTCCATTTTGTTTCCAGATATTGTACTGACTCAGAAATGAATTTGGAATGTCAAGAGAAGGCTTAGTCTTGGTTGCTATTGTTATTTAGTAGTATATAAAATCCCACTGAAATCAATCAAGTCCTTTAACGTTATTTAGGGTTGGGTTTCGTTTTTTTCTTTGGTTTTTGCAAGGCAATAGGGTTAAGTGAGTTTGCCCAAGGTCCACACAGCTAGCTTATAATTAAGTGGCTGAGGCCGAATTTGAACTCAGGTCCTCCTGACTCCAGCCACCTAGCTGCACCCCCTTTAAAGTTATTTAGGAACAGACAGAAAAATGAAAAACACTTAAAGATTTTACTTTGTTCAGTCAATGGTGAAATAGCCTTTCCTTATCAATAAACCCCCAAATTAAGCTGGTAATAGAAGACAAAAAATAACAAACAAATGAATGAGTGAATTAATGAATGCGTGCGTGGTCTCTAAAAGCTGAGAAAATAAATACATCTACTTATCTTCATCAATAATAAGTAGAGGCAATTTTCATTGCCCAGAAATTTTTCCGGGTTAAAAATTTCTTCTTTACAGTCCTACTCCTTGAAATTAGGAATGATTTTCAATTGTCACTTTCAAAAACCTTCAATAGGTGCCTGTTGTTTATTCAACTAAGTTCAATTGAAAAATGAAGCCTTTAGGCAGAAATCAAAAATACAGAAGCAAAAATAAATCCTCAAAATAGAGCTATCAGGGGATAAAGAAAGGGCAGACATAATGCACTGTTTATATTCATAGATTTATTTCTTCCTTTGTTGCTAGTTATACTGAACTCTTTTATGTAACTTTGGAAGATATTTGGGGAGTTTTTGTGGTGTCCTGTGACTTGTCATCAATATCTTTTACAAATAGGCACATCTAGAGAACCTCACCACTCTTCCAATGACTCTGTGCTCATTTAATATTAACCAGAGGATCAATGAAGAAATTTATCTTTGTGGTTACAACTTTCAAAGAATCTTCATGATTTTAACAATTCATGAAATGCACCAAGTCAAAGGAGAGCCTTCAAGGTATTATTTTGCTCTAATGAATATTTTTATAATCATTCAACAGGAACCACAATGGAGTCTTAAAGTCTCTGTTCCTTGAAGTCAGTTACTCAACAGATAGGTTCTACTGTATACTATCATCTGCAAACACTTGCTTCCTCTTTTCTCACACCTTCATTAAAGTTTCCATTAAATATGTAAGGTCTGTGTGAATATGTCTCAGTGTTGGGCCTATGTAGGTTATGGTTATGTGCCTGCATATAGGTTTATCTTGATGTAACTTGAAGGGAGATATGAATAGGTATCTTTAGAGAATTCTCCATCCAGCCTTCTCTAATGGAGATTTTGTTACCTACTATGAGGGGAATAGTATGTTGGGATCACAAGGTTGGTCACTCTCCTTTTCTCAGAAAGGAGGTACAGGACTAGAATTATATCCATCCAACCCCCTATATATTAGGGGGGGTTTTAGGTTTTTGCAAGGCAAACGGGGTTAAGTGGCTTGCCCAAGGCCACACAACTAGGGAATTATTAAGTGTCTGAGACCAGATTTGAACCCAGGTACTCCTGACTCCAAGGCCGGTGCTTTATCCACTGTGCCACCTAGCCACCCTCCCCTTATATATTGTTAACCTAATGGAAATAATTTTTAGATTCAAACTGTATCCTTGATAATTATCCCTTTAATAGGCAATGAGTGATTCAACTCCAAATACATTCCCACCAAATGCCAATTTCACAAAGGCACATATAGTGAAAAGTAAATAAATTAATTTATCCATACAGATATCAAACAGAAATTAGAGTAGGTAGAAAATGACAAACAATAAATAGAGGGAAAGAGTTCTCCCACAGGAGCCAGATCATTTAGCATACCCATAAGAGATAGAAAATTCCCAATCTTAACCAAGGGGAATACCTTGAAGTTTCTAATATAGTAAGCTAGTAACAGGAATGTGTTAGAGTCTATGGTCCCTCCATACATAAGCTTCTTTGTGCAGTCTTTGACTCCATCTAAGCACTTCTCCCTGAAAAGAATAAATATGTCCTCTCTCAACAGAAGAAAGATTTCTTCTCTCCCAAGTTCTCAACAACTCATCTCTTACTTAGGAATGGAGTATTCAGTAATTAATCTCTACCAATGAAGAGAGTCTTATCCAAATGGGTTTAAGTTCCAGGTATATTTTATAAAGATATATATATATATATATATATATATAATATGCATTTATATATCTATATATGTGTGTGTATAAATTAGTCTAGCAAATATTTTCAATACATGGAAAAATAAGCATGTAATTTCCCATCATTTTCTCTCAATAAGCTTTTTTTGGAAAAATATTATTATGATTATTCTTTTTTATTCTACTGTTTCAAATATCTTAAGCATCAATCGCTAAAATTTGTGTTAATTTCACCATAAACCTGCTAGGTGAGTACTTGATATGATGCAACTGCTATTTCTCTAAGCATTCTCTTTAGTATGATTTCACACATTAGAAACTATATTGTTAGAGTGGAAATGTGATGACTTCATACATTGATGGACAGAATAATTCATAATAACAATCTTGACAGATATTTTCCATGTTTTGCTTGTCATATTTCTTGCAGTTCCAGACTTAAATGATCTTAGTATATTATATGATTTAAATGGATCTTTTATCAAGCTTTCTTCCTTTTTCCAGTGTGAAGCATAATCTGGATGGTGCTGCATCTTTCCTAGGTCCCATCCAAAGGATGATAAATGATAAAGTACCGAGAAACTTTATAAAGTAAAAGGTGATCTCATGCCACTGATCCAAGGGCAGTGTTATAAGAAAGATGCTGCTGACCTTCATTAACCTATTTAAAAGCTACAGAGGGAACACACAGCTCTTTAGAGCACTTTGTCAAATCAAGTAAGCTGAAGAGAGAGAGAGGGAGAGAATGATAGAAAGAGTCTGAAAAAGAGAGTGAGAAAGAAAATCAAAGTCTAAACCCATACAGTGTGAACTGAAAAACGTATTCTTTCATTCAAAAACTTTATCCACCCAGTTCACCCCTTCCAGGAAGTAGGTCAAAAGACTTGCTGCTCTGACATACCATGGTCAAGTTGATCCTAATTGTCAAGGCATAATTCAGGCTTCTCCATGGGCTTCAGATGAAAACGTTGTCACAAAAGGAAAGACCCTTGGGAATAAAGAATGTTGTTTAAATCCTTTGCCTCTTATAAGTTTATATAATTAAATCCCAAATGAAGTGTGTGTGTGTGTGTGAGAGAGAGAGAGAGAGAGAGAGAGAGAGAGAGAGAGAAGAAAGAAGTTCTGAATGTCTAGTTTTGTGATGTGCATTTTTAAACCCTCTCTATTACATTTCTACAGGAAATTCTTGCATGTATGGATTGAAGGCAGCTGTGGGCTGTGACATATAGGGCAGCTGCAGCCCTTGGTAAAACTAAACCTAGTTCCTTCTCCCCTCCTCTCTGCTTTCTCCTTCTCTGACTTCTCCAATCCCAATCACCAAAAGCTCCACTCTGCACTCTGTTTTCCCTTTCCTACATGTGTCCTAGTCTCCTCCCTCTGACATGAGGGAAGGTGTGGTTTAGAGACCCATCTTTTTCTGGGAACTTTTGAAGAAGGAAAACATCAGGCTCATAGGATGAGAAAAGGGGCTCAGGAAGGGTTGAAGTTTGCCAAGAACTACTTTGGGGGTAACCTAGCAAAGTCTCTCTCTCTCTCTCTCTCTCTCTCTCTCTCTCTCTCTCTCTCTCTCTCTCTCTTCTGAATCGACAACTCACCCTTCCTATTATTATCCAGACAAATTATCAAATTATTATTTGTACTACTGTCAACACTCCTCCCCCTCCCCCCAAAAAAGCAATGTGTGAAGAGAGACTCCATTTATGCCTTAGAAGCAAGGCACCAGAGAGCCCCGCCAGCCTTTGAATCTGAGCTGGTGCCAAAAATCCATTGCAGTAGCTTTCACCAAGACTTTGTGTACTTTTCCATTATGAAGGATGGAGCTACTGTTTAGTTTTTCCAAACCCACTTTACTGTAATAACTTGAAAAGTTTATCATAGATTTCTATTTCTTCACTGATATATTTATATATGCTTGTACCCATGCATGCAAGAATGGGACCACAGATATAGTTCCCCATGACTATATGTAGTTTTACATATATGTATATATATAATTATCCAAAAATATAGATCAAGAGACTTTTTTTAGCTACAGCACATCGTCTCCAAATGCTATAGTCCCCCCAACAATTCCATTTCTAGTCAGTATTTATCATATACTTTCTAAGCACCAATCAATCATTGAATATTTATTAAGCACCAACTATGTCATACAATAGACTTATAACAGCAGTCCATGTTAGCTACTGAGGGCAGGGGACACAAGGATAAATGTGACAGTTTCTGAATTCACTGATCTTCTAAACATATACATTTTAGTAGGAAAGATATGATACAAACCACTCTAGTAGAAACTAGAAAATGGGTCCCAGAGCATCATGGGATAGTGAAAGCAATGCTAGAGTTGGATATTTTGAACTTGGGTCACTTTACTAGGTATGACCTTGGGCAAGTGGACAACTTCTCTGAAACTTACTTTGCTCATCAATGGAGTCAATCTCTTCATCAACATGCATTTAAGAGTGCTATCCAGGCACTGTATTAGGCTCTGGCAATAATGAAATGTTATCCCTACCACAAGCAGCTTATGAATGTTCTATTGAGATCAGATCAGGTAATCTTTATGCTTCTTTTCCAACTTCAAAATTCTAGTTCCCTTAGAAGTATATAAGAGTCCTACAATGAGGCTATGAAAGTTCAGAAGAAGAAATCACCGCCAGCTGAGGTCATCAGAAAAGGATTCATGAATTTGACACTGGAACTGGATTTGGGAAGTAATATGGGCTCTAGATTTGGAGTTTGAATTTGGACCTGAGTGTGAATTCTCACTTTAACATTTAATGAGTGTGGGATTTAGAATAAGAAGGAAGAGGAAAACAATCATTTATTAACATCTATGTTGGATTAAGATTCTTTATATTTCTGACTTCATGTTTCCTTTTTATATAAAAAAAAAATGGGAACCAATTAGATGACCCTAAATGTCTTTTTTACCTCCAAATCTGTAATCTCAAAATTTTAAGGGACTGAGAAAGGAAGAGGACATTCCTGGCTTTGGGAACAATGTAAATAGAGTTCTTGAGGGGACAAGAATAGGAAATCAAATTATCTTTACTGTCATAAGCAAATAATACCACATCAACCAAAATTTGCTAAAGAAAACAGTGTTCCCTTATTAAAGAATTCAACATTCATGAGCCTAAAAGTCTTCTAACATAACTTGTCCAGGTAGATAAATCAATATCTATGCATTCATGTTTGAGTAATTGAAATGTACTTGAGTTTCCAGTCTTTATTCCCTTAAATAATGTTCTTATCTGAGCAATTTCTGAGTTTTTAAAGGTTAAATTTCAATACTCTGAGCTTCACTCCTGACAAGAATTTCTATACCATGCTCTATCATCAGCCTTCTAATACTGGAAGATAGATCATTTGGCCCTGGGCCTTTTCACTCCTCTGAGAACCTCCATTTTAAGAGACCAACCATGTTTCCATTCCTCTCTACACCCCATTCCTAATTCTCTATTCTTTCTAATCCTTGGTCTCATTTTGAGTACCTTCTTCCTTCCATTTCTTTTCAGCTTCCATTTATGTAATGTCTTCCCCCATTAGAATATGAATTCTTTGAGAAAGTGTCTTTTTTTTCCTTTATATTTGAAACTCAGAATTTAGTTCAGGGCTTAACACAAAGCAAGAGCTTAATCAATGCTTATTGACTTAACCTGACTTGAAAAACTTTTAAAGTAAAAGTCTATGAAGAATTACCTTCTTTTTTCCTTTGTAAATATTTTTAACAGGTAAAGTATCAACTAAAATTAACCAATATTGTAATGGTTACCTAGAGAAGTAATGGGGTCTTCAAACAAAGACTGAATGATCACTTATTGGAGGTTTTGTAGAGATGATCTTTGTCCAGATATGGGTTGAATTAGGTACCTTCACTGATCTCTTCCTACTCCAAGATTCTGTACTTCTTTGAAACCATGACTCCTATTAGCAATCATTTTACAACTCTTAAGAGCAAGAAGATAAATATCTTCAGTTACTTCTACAATTTTAAACACTTTTTCCCATTTTCAGAATGCTCTTAGGAAATTGCAATGAAGTATCATTGTGGCAGCAGAGACATTCAGAAAATAAAAAGCTGCAAATTATCAAGAATCTCTCCTTCTACTTCCCACTCCAGTCCTGTTTCTAATCCTTATCCTGATCTTGCTCATCACTTTTTCTCCCTGTCTCCTTCACCAGCCCCTCAAGTATTGATTCCTCCTAAAGGTCAAACTTTTTAAGCAACAAGAGGATCAGTGACCACAGAGATAATAGCAGAAGTGAGGTCACTGACCACAGCAGTAGCTTTGGTATTGATGGTATTGATGGTATTGATGGTGGTGGAGATGAGTGAGGTCAAAGAATTAGAACAAATGAGAATCAAGAAGGAAGGATAGATTGGGTCTGAATTGTAAACAAGATAAAATGGTGCAAGGGAATGGACCAGGACAAATATCTATATGAGTGAATCACAGATAGGCAGGTTTTACATAACTCTAAAAATGTCTCACAGTCCCCAGGCAAACATCTCTTTCCTCTCACCAAACTGAACATTGATTCTAATTGTCTCTGGTTTCATTCCCTCTCTGATGATCTGTGTGAAGATTTAGACATCTTTATTATGTCCCACTGAGACCAAAGAATCATTATTTTCCTCACTTTTTTAGTTAGAGAAAATGAAGGCATAATGTAAGTTATTTTTCCAGGCTTGGAAGAGAAAAAAGTCCAATACATAAAAAGGAAAATGCCCTAGATTCTGATGCCGTGTTCTTTTAACAATAATTCCTTCTTTAAGAAAAGGTCTGACTGAGGCTTGGTAGGTGGGGAGAGCAGAAAACATATTCTTTCATCCTCTTAATTATTTGCAAAAATCTGAGTGAGTTAGGAGAAATTACCTGGAGAAGAATTTAGAATGCTTATTCTAGGCTTTTAGGGCAAGGCAACCTTTCTCCCTAGACACTGATCATAATTAGGAAAAATGGAGAAATAAACTTAGAGAGAGGTATGTGACAGCTTAATGGTGTTTGGGGGTTAGCACCATTCATTTAGTCAGGGATCTGAAAAATCCTCATTTTAGTATCAAGAACCACTGTATATTCCTCTTATGGCTTTATATCAAATGAGAAAAACAATAAAAATGCACGTTTATACATTTATACACAGCAAATATATTACATATATTGTCTTATTTAATCGTCACAGTCATCATGCAAGATGCAATGTTTTTTTTTCCATTTGAAAGAGGAAGAAACCAAGGCTCAAAGGGTCTAAATGATTAGCAAATTTGCTTTTCTACTAAATATCTGTAAAATACTTCACAAACTTTAAAAACTACATCTATATTGGTTATTTTAACATTATTATTATTATTATTATTATACCTGAACTGTCAAAAATGGAAATGAGTTATAGATCTCTTTTTCAAAAGTACTCTCTCAGGAGACTAAAAAAATCAACTAAATTATGGCCCTAAGAAACTTAGATCATCTATTTGTTCTTTGGCTTTATTCATTACTTAAAGAAACAGAACTCTGATAGGACAAATGTAATTGTCCCTAATTTTTTAATATGTATTTGTGCATATATTATATATATAATGTATTTGTGCACATATTATATATAAAATATCCAAATACACAGATAGATTTGTGTGTATATCGTATCATCCTATATAATATGTAAATAATCTGTTATATCATGTAATATTATCATATAATAATATATAAATAATATAATGTGTATTGTATTGTGGGGGAACATTGTACACCATATAAAAGATTTTTCTTATGCAGAAATTTAGAAATAGGACTCTTTGGTAGCTCCAGGTGATCCTAAAGAATAGCACCAGAGAATCACAGAGTCTCCCAAATGAAAAAGGAACCATTTATTTCATCACAAAATTTTATCTATATGGGCTTAAGCATGTCTGGCAATGAAAATCTGGAAATGAAAAGTTAGCCCCCTTTTATCAACACCATATTGTACAAATGGATAAGGAAGAAAATTTTTCTTTCTGTGATATATGATTCAGGTTAATTTTCTTCAAATTATGTGTCTTCTTGTCTAAGCTATGATTTGCAGTAGGACAGGAACCTAAAGAGTTCATTTCATCCATGAATATATGCATCCTATATAGAAACTACAAATGTACATTGAATTGAGGCCAAAATTGAAAAAAGGAGAAAAATGGGCTGATTGCCTTTCAAAAACCATAACATTCTTTAAATGCCTCCAAGGTTCTCCCTGAAACAAAGCCCCATTTCTAAATAGCAATACCTTTCCAGTGTTTTGTATGAGTCTGTGAATCATGGAACACTCTAGCCTCCAAAGCATTCAAACTAATAAACAAAGGACAATGGAGAGGAGCAAGGTGGTTACAAGCAGGTTTTTGTTGTTGTTCAGTCATTTCAATAATGTCTGACTCTTCCTGATCATATTGGGAATTTTCTGGATAAAGATAATGAGGTGGTTAAGTAGGTTATAACACGTTAACCTAATGGAAATAATCTTTAGATTCAAACTGTATCCTTGATAATTATCCCTTTAATAGGCAAGGAGACAATAATACAAGGAGAATAAGAGTTAAATGTATAAAACAAATGTAGGAGCAGAAAGGGAAGACAGACTGTCATTAGAAAGAATGAAGACTATCTGGTGGGCATTCTTATTACTCCATTGGTATATGAGATGTCAGCAAAAAATAGAGGAGACCCTCAAATATGTTAAGTTTCCACCCCACCCCTAGTCCCTTCATGGGAAGAAAAAGACAAGAGTTGCTTAGAATATCCATAATATCCATAATCAGAAGGAAAATCCATCAGTATAGGGCCTTCAATATCATAGATCCATTGGGCTGTAAGATAGCTTATCTCTATATAAGTGACTTCCCATATTTTTTTCACAGATATTTTAAAGTATCCCTAAGATGGCACCAACCTAAGGTTCCCAGAACAAGATTTTTCTCAGTTTCTTTTTAAGTGACTTTTGAAGATTTTAGTAAACTATAACTGAGAAAGATGTTTTTTGAAATAGCTGGTCCTTGCCAAGGATATAGAGGTTTTCTTGGAAAAAGTTCTTATTTTGAATAAGAACTTTGAAGATATATTTTTGACCATGCCTTGCCAAATAGTTTCACCAGTTGCTCTTGAACTTTTTAGAGCTTACTTTTCACCTGATAAGGAAGGTGTGACTATCCATCACATCTCAAGTTTTCCTCAGTGGGCCAAGCTATCTAAGAGCCAGTGTGGCATGAGGGATAGGGTGCTATACTTAAAGTCAGAAAGAGCTGGGTCCAAATGCTTCCAATTATGTAGGCTGTCTGATCTTGGTCAAATCACTCAACTTCCCACAACCAAAAAAATGACAACACTAATATTGATATTAATTACCTGCCAAGGCTCTTGTGAAGTTCAAATGAAATGATGCATATATAGTACTTTGCAAACCTTAAAATGCTACATTAAGATCAACAATGCATGTTATCATGAATAAAGTAAAAAGCTAAGTAAATTGTCCATAGCACCCTTGGTACAACTTACACTGTTTTTTCCCTAAATTTGGAGAAATGCTGTCCAAGGGTAACTACACTCTTCAAAGAATGATTTGAATTAGACAACAAAACTGGGGTCAATGCCCTTCTTCCTCCTGATGGGAATCCTGCCTTGATCCTTACTCTCCTAAAAAGAGTAGTTTCTATTTGTAACATCAAAAGTGCCTACACAATATTAGGAAATCCTTGTCCCTGGGGCCTTTTTTGAGTCCCTTGCTAAGTGAAGAAATAGGATGCTTTTCACATTCATTGAACTGAACTTAAAATCTCCTATGGGCCATTTTTCAAAAGTGCTATCTGTGTCTGTATTTTAGGCTCTCCTAACCCCTGGTGTTTTCCGGACTCCAGTCATAGATGTTCTATAAGCCATGACCCATTCTCTCCTCCTTTCAAATGCCTTGCTGCTTTGTTTTTTTTTAAATCTCCATGGTGTTTTTCCTTCCTCAAGTTATATCTCCCTTTGGATTTCTTTTTTTTTCCTCTGGCACTATGTAGACCCACAAAAGCAAATTTCACAGGACTGCATCACAGACTCTGAAAGCATCCAGGATGCTCCATAAAAGAAAAAGGAAAGCATTCTCTTTTGTTATTTGAAATTCAAAATTTATTTATTTGAAATTGTTTCTTCTTTTTTTGCTAATTATTTGTTTTCCATCTCCACTGTGCCTTCTACCATGTTAAGATCCCGAAGAGAAAGTGGCACAAGGATGATCTGGAAATTATTTTTTTTTTAAATAGAGGAGAGAGAGTTGATCCTGAAATAAGTGGACCTGGATTGGAATCCCACCTTTAGCATGTACTGACTGTTTGACCCTGGTCAAACTCACTCTAATCTCTCTTCACTTCTCAAGGTTAAAGCATCTCTCTGAAACTATAAATTACAGAAATATGCCAATCTGTAAAGTGGGATGGAGTTTCCTACCCATGAATTTCTTAATCCAATGAAATTTCAGGTCTAGCCCTATCTTTATCCCATTAAAACAGACAAAAAAGAAATCTGAAATACTCTTTTCAAAAAGGACATCAACAATTATCATTGACTATTCCATTTAAATCAGCCAGGAGAAAAGGCAAATAAGGTATTCAGAACTAGACTTATAATATTCAAGTGACCTTGAGTCCCTTCTGTTCAATTTTCTATTAAATCCCCTTTCAGTTAAGCTAATAATAATAATAATTATTATTATACCTTCCATCATATATAAATATATATTTATATATCTTCCATCAGAAATATATATCCATGCTTCCCTACTCGTATCATTACTCAGGTTCTATATGATTCTGGAATAATTTGACATTACCAGTTTCGATAAGATGACATCTAATGGACTTCTAGAGAATTCTAGAGAATTTATTTGTCACAGCCAGAGAGCAGAAAATGAACCTTCATCCCACCTACTGCACTCTTATTTATATAGCAACAAAAAGAACTAATCATTCCCAGTACAAATAGAATTCAGAATATCTAATTGGAGCATTAGAGTAGGGCTACTATCTGCAAGCAGTGGGTTTAAATATTTTGATAGAATACCATGGGAATGTTAACATTTTCAGACTAATTCAACTTTATCCTTGCCTGTACTCACATGAACCAAAACATAGAGAACTCAGACCACATAGTCAACCAAAAATTTTCTTAGGAGCTAATGGAAATATATTTCCCCTTCTATTCATCTTCTCAACTCCAGAGACTTTGGGACCATGATTCTATATGTTATTCATATACTTGAAATTGAGAACAGAGAAATAAACAATATCTTAACAACCCAGTAAGGCATCAGAGACTGTTTCACATTCTTGTGATTGTTTCAAATGAGAAACATTTTTGGTAATCTCCCCTTGGGATTTTTAATTCTTCAATTAGGTCACTACCATGTCCTTTCTGTTCTGCAGAGAACAAGCTCCATATGGTTTAATATCTTCACATAAATCACATTATTAGAACCTGAGAGCATTCTAGCTTCTCTTTGTTGCATCTAAAAGAAATGAAGTCCATTCTGAAATGCACTGGCCAGGAAAGAATGTATGTTCTGAGTGACATTGGCTTCATTTTCCTTTATACTTTGGATAAAGACTTTTCAGTCAAGCTCCTGAGTCACCCAGAGAAGCACTCACTTTCATTTTACAGGTTTAAATACTTTTTCTTTTCTTTAAACATTTCCTGCCTGCTTCCCACCTCCACCATAAAATGTAAATAAATAAACAGTTTTCTTCTATTCCTTTTATAGTCTTCATCTAACTTTGATACTTTGGTGCAATTATAAAACTGGGTCTACTTTCAGAGCTGGATTTTTTGGTGTATACCTTTTTTTTGAAAGAGCATTGACTTTGGAGTTAAAGGGCATGCATGCATGCAAATCCTGCTTCTGACTATCACAGTATATTGACTCTAGACAAGTCATTAAATCTCCCTGAGCCTCAGTTTCATTGTTTGTAAGAGATGTCTGTCAAATGAGTTGGTCTCTTCCAGTCTTAGATCTATGATTCTATGGTGGAGTCAACTATATTTGTTGGGGGGTTTTCCCAAGTTTGTTTTTTGGTTGAAAGAACTGTGTAATTTATTGCTTTAAAAACTTTTCTATTTAAGCATTTGTGCTCTCCTTTCTTCCTCCCTCTTCACCATCACCCTTATGCATACAAACTATAAAAATTAATAGCAATCACCAACATAAGCACAGACCAAGTCTACCTGTAGAGTTTTCTTCTATTCTTTTGATAGTCTTCATCTAACTTTGATACTCTTATGCAATTAGGATTTCCTCCAATGAGGCATGTCTAAACCTCTATAGTCCTCAACTGGAGGTTGCCGTTTTTATCAAGGTCTTTCCATAAATTTTCCATAGAGAAGGTATACTGTGCTGGGGGTGTATGTCTGTATCTAGATACAGACATACACCCCCAGCACAGGGTAGATAGATAGATAGATAGATAGATAGATAGATAGATAGATAGATAGATAGATAGACAGGGATAGAGATAGAGAGTGAGAGATAAAGATTCTATCTAGATGATATAGATAGATATATAGATATTGTAGATGTGTGTGTAAAGCCCAATTATTCAGGGGGTAAATATGGGATCTCATCTGGTTTTGGGGGATTTGATTCCAATCAAGTCTCTTCATATCTTCCAAAGTCTACTAAATGCTTGGTACACATGTAACTTTGTTTTCTTTCGTTTGCTGAGATTGTTTGATCTATTTTTGGTCAATTTAGAGACTCCTCTTGCATTGTTCCAGGAATATTTGGGGATCTCTGGATGCAGAGATGCAGGAGGGAATTTTCATATGGACCTCCAGGAAGATCTTATGTGTTCAAGGAGCTCTGGAAAAATTTTTGATGTGTCCTATGTGAGACACATGGTAATATTTTGTTCAGACTTCCATTTGCCTAATTCTATTCTCTAAGGAATTTTGGAAGAATTTACACCCAGAATATTTTTTTCACATGAAAGTGAAGGAGCAACTCCCACTTTATCCCAGATCTCTTAACCTTGCATCACGAGCTTTAAATGTTCTAAGATTTCATTTGGGATTAGTATTTCCCTCTAAAAGAAGAAACTTAGTTTTTTTCTTTTTCTTTTCTCCATTTTCCCCCCTCTATTTGTTTAATTTCCATTTTCTTTCTTCCTCCTCTTATTTTTATTTGCTTGAGTTGACATAAGCTCCTTTATATGCTAAGTAGATAATAAATTCTAATACATTTTGTAATATGTTTGGTCATTGAATTTACATAACGATATTTGAGAATCATAATGATCTCTAAATATTTTGCCACATTTACTATTTGAGACTCTTTCGTGAAAGAGATGAGGAGATATTTGGGAAAACATTATTTGAATCCTCTGGAGACCCTAGGATTGGGAATATGAACTAATGTGCCAGATACATTCTATCTAATTTGCTGAGGATAGCAATATTTAACTGGGAGAACAATGTTGCTGGGACCATCTTTAGATTTGTACATCCTGGTCCTAAGGGACCACAGAGGATCTTTGGTTCTTACTTTTGACCATGTGATGGTCCAGTATTTGAGGCCATTTGGGAGGCATTTTGGTACAACATGGTAAACCTAAGTGATCCCCAAAGGAAATGTGACATGTTAGTTTAGAGCACACATTCCAAGTTCACATGGACTATTTGTGCTCAACCTGTGGTAGAACATTCTGTGTTCATATTGGTCTAATCAGATACAGTTGGACATCCTGTAATATGTCTCAAACATAATGATGTCATTTCGGTCTTCGATAACAAAGAACAAGAACCAACCAACCTTTTTCCTACCCCTGCCATACAATTGCTTTGGGGATGAGGATAAGGGTGGAGGTGGAGGATGGTTGGGTCAGTTAAAAGAAGCAATACAGGGACCAAAGACGATTTTTAAAAGATCTGTGAAAGAAAATGTCAAAAATATGCAGAGAAAGAACTATGGAATCTGAATGCAGATCAAAGCATACTCTTTTCACCTTTTTAATTGCTTTTTGCTTTTCCCTTTTGTGACTTTTCCCTTTTTTTGTTCTGATTATTCTTTCACAGAATGACTAATATGGAAATATGTATAATAAGATTATTCATATATAGTCTATATTAGATTCCTTGCTATCTTAGAGTCGGAGGAGGGAAGGATGGAAGGGAGAAAATTTGACAAAAACGAATGTTGAAAATCATCTCTATATATGATCAAGAAAATTAATTAACTACTTTATAAAAAAGAAGAGAAAGCTTCCAATTTACCTTCATTTCATCAGTTGGTATTATGTAGCTTTGAGTCTACCACTAAGGGATAGAGAAGGACCAAGCTGTCTCCACCCTGGTACCTTGGTGGCCAAGTCCATGGACAGGGTAATTGGCTAAACCTAGCTATTTTACCAGTGGATGTGTCTCTGGAAGAGTTGTATAGAGCTGAACTCAGGTCAAATGGAAATTATCTAATAAATGGTCCTATAAACTTCTTTACGTTCTGATGAGCTTCCTAATGGATTGTAACAATTATTATGCGTCAAATTTTCTGAATCCTATTTAGTTATATCTTTTCAAACAAGTGATTCTGTGTATTCTTTGCGTAGAAATAAATTACTTGTCTCATCACTTGGTTCATATGATCTTATTTTTCCTCCTTATTTAGGAAACATTCTTTAGTTGTCAGCTATAATCTAATTGTCTATAATAAAATTATCCCTGGGGTGTCAAGGGGGTTATTTAATGAGGGAAATGATGTAAGAAATGGGAGCCTACCCTCTTTCAGTAGAGGTAGGATCCCCTAAGGATTGAACCTCATCTAATTGTATGTTTCATACTAAAACAGAGAAAGGAAAGAGTTGCAGCCTATTGACCTAGTAGCAGTTTTCTCATGGTTAGACTTGTAGAACTTGTAAATAAAATGTGCTATGTTTCAACATTAGATATAGACCATATTCATTTTTCTATTCATGGAGGCCGGGAAGTTTTTATTGTTCGCTATTTATTTATACTTTTTAAATGAATTAAACTGAATTATTCAACAGGAATCTATTCCATGTCTACACTGAACCTAATATCATATTAGCTTTTGTGGGTTAGAAAGACAAAAACACAACAGTCTCTGTCCTCAGTGTCCTCCTTTTTACTGGCTAATATAGTATATATGAAGATAAATAAATACAAATTATAGGAAAAGATAGATACAAAGTCACTTCTAATGATTAGGAAGAAGAAATGGAACCATTGGCAAGATTAAGAAATGCCCAGTTTGGGAAGTAATATTTGACTGTTTTTGGTTGACTTTTATTTAAAAATACATACAGTAAATATATTTTGTCTTTAGATCACAGATAGTTCTTATCAGACCCTTCCCAGACTGAACTCTCTCTTGTGATAAAGAAAAACAATTAAGTAAAAATATTTGATGTAGAGACTGTCTGACAATGTATACAACTGTTTGATCTGATGGTCCCCAGTCTTTCTCCCTCTTGAAGGGGGGAGCTCTTTTAGGAAGTAGCACTTGAGTTGGTGCTAGGGATTTAGAGGTGAGAAAGGAGTACCTTCCAGTTATTGGAGACAGCCTGTTCAAAGACAAGGAGACAAAAGATGGATTGTTGTGTACATGGAATGACAAATAAGCCAGGTTGGCTTGACCCTAGAGTACATGAAGAAGAGAGATGTGCAACATAATGGAAAAGGTAGGCTGGGGCCAGATCAGGAAAGCCTTAAAGTCAAACAAAAAAAGTTTGGATTTTATTCAGGAGACTACATATTGGGTACTCAAAATCCCCAAGTATAAGGGGGGGGTTGTGAGATCAAGAAATGGATTCCAAGTCCAGTATTGAATTCCTTGAGAAACAATGGAGAATGATCTTGGGGCTAGTTGATAATAGACACCTAAGAAGTTGCTGGTATCAAGAGAAAGGACTGAAAGTGATATACCTACTCCTTCTGGTCATGGGAGGGAAGTGAGAATTAGGGGGGGAGGACAAAATATGGAGGGCTCAAAGGGGAATCAAAAGAGAAAGGGGAGAAAGGTGCAAAAAATTTAACAGAATGGGTCCATTCCTGGAAAGGGAGGTCAGGGAGGAATATTTTCTGAGTTGGAGAGTGGGAGTAGAGATTTATAAAATAGTGAGAAGATGTAGAAGACAAATCATAGATTATTAACAATAGAAATAAGTTTCACAGATCAAAATGAAAGGAAGGACAGAATAAACAGACACTTCAGAGTGATAGAAAGAGATTGAGAGGGTAGAAGGGGAAGGAAGTTTTTGCCCAAGAAATCTTTTATTCTGAATTAATTGGCTTCATGAGAATGATAAAGAGAAAGAGAATTGGCTAGCCATGGGGCAACAGATTATTACACCCTTCAAAGAGCAGTGACCCACATCCCAGTAAGTATTTTGATTTGATTTTTTTTTTTTGGTCTGGGATCTCTCGGAATAAAGTTCTGGATCTAGGCGAGTCTTGAAAACCAAGTAGATATGATATTTTGTTTGAGACCTGATGTCAAGATGCTTACTCTCTGGGTCTTAGCTGGTTATGGAAGAACAAAGAGAACTCATCCCCAGGCACCAGATGGTGGAGTTTACAAAACTTATATACAAAGAAATATAAGCTAAGCTAGAATGTGTTAAGGACAGGGGAGATAGAAAAATGCTCTAAGAAAATTTGAGAGAGAAGAAACAATCCCTGCCCTTGAAGCCATAAATAGCCCTCCTAGGAAGGGAGATCCAGAAGGCACAAAAAATTAACGCATATTGTCCTTTGGGACTTGAGGAAAAGGAAACGGTCATGCAAGCTCAGATGCTGGCTAAGGCACAAGAAAGAAGAGATTTTTATTCCAGGTGGTTCTGTGCAACAGGCTGCAGTCTGATTTTTGTATTTCCTCTTTTCCCATCCCCTAAAGAAATTTCCAGTTTATTCTTTTTCTCTTCCCTCCTTAGGGTTTCCCCTACCCACCCTCCCTCCCTAAGCATCAATACTCCTATATTACTGAGAGTAATGATTTCATAGCTACCTTACCTACAGTTCAATGGCCAGAAAGGATTCTTGCCAATGTCTGTCTGTTAGGGAAAAAGATGCAAGGCACCAAATCTTGTAGATTAGATTAAATGTCCATCCAGCTCTCAGATTCACTAAAGGAACAAGTTTTCCTTTCCACTCAATTGAATTCCTTTTGATTAATTAATGTACCATTTTTCTATCAATTTACAAAACTGATCTAAGAGAACATTTTATCTCTTTTCTCCAAATGGTACTGCTTCCTTTGGGGAACCAAAGCTGATCATTACATCTCTGCCTTCTCTCAAGAAGCTTGCACTAGAAGAGTCCATAGGATTTAGAAGTGAAGGGACTGGGGCAGCTAGGTGGTGCAGTGGATAAAGCACTGGCCCTGGAGTCAGGAGTACCTGGGTGTCTCAGACACTTAATAATTACCTAGCTGTCTGGCCTTGGGCAAGCCACTTAACCCCATTTGCCTTGCAAAAACCTAAAAAAAAAGAATTGAAGGGACCTTGGAGAGCATCCCTCATTTTACAGATGAAGAAACGTGGGGCTCTAGCAAATTAAGTGACTTGCCAGAAGCAATACAGGGAATAAGTAGCAAAGTTGGGATTTGAAGCTAGGGTTTCTAACTCAAAATCAAGGACTTTCAAATTTTCTTAACCCCATCTTACAAGCTTCTTTGCATTCCATGAAAGAAAGAAATGACCCCAGTGATTTCTATAGTTATCTTTGAAGGGGACTTAAAAAGCCATCTTGTCCTGCTCTCTGCTTCAGATGGATTTATATCAAAACTGATTTATCATTGATCGAGTCCATTTTTAAAGATCTCTAGGAACCAATTTAATAATGACCTGTGATTCATGAGATCCTGTCACTGACCAGGCTGCATCCTGAACTATTCAAGTCACTTGCACACTCAGTGACAACAATCTTAAATCAGTGGTTAGTCTGGTGCCTAGGATGACTAAGAGAGTGCTAGCTATTGGAAGAACATCCTATCTCCTCTGCTATTGTCCTTCTAGAGCCTTCCACTCATCTTGCAGCCCATTCTTTCTTCCACTGACTTCCACCCAATCCTTGCTGAGGTACCAGTTAATCATGATACAATTTAAACTCTTTCAACTTGTACCTCCACAAATATCCCTTCTGCATTGTACCCCAAATCTGAGGCTTTTACTTCAAGAACTCAAGTGAGGGGCACCCTACTACCTATCAAGGTTAAACGTTCCACTATGGGAAGGCTAAAAACCATAATTGTAATATCCCACTGATGTTCCCAGTTCCTTCAATCAGTCTAAAACCTTCCCCTTCCGGGTCACCCTTATTTTGATACTATCCACTTTATCAATGAACTTTCTAATTTGGGAATCCCAGAGCTAGACATTGTACTGCAACTTTGGTCCAACCATGGACCATCAATTACATAGTCCTAGAAGTAGGGTCTCTGAATGGAGCCTAAGATTAAATTAACTCTTTTGTCTATCTATCATTCCATTAAAATGCTTCTGCTGAAATCATACTCATCTCACACCCTGGCAATAAACCAGTGGTCCACAAGTATTTATATCCCTTAATTTCATAGTTTCACCCCATATCACCTTCTTTCACCTAAGGAGCCCTATTTTATCTACCTAGCTCTACCTTTCCATTCTATAACATAGAAATACTGAGAGAGGAAGTCTTACTCTCCTCAAGGGGCCAGAAAATATAGAAATCAGTGTGGTGGATAGAACATTGTGAATGAAGATCTGAATTTTAATCTTGCCTTGATGATGACAATGATGATGATGAGGATGAGGATGAGGATGAGGATGATGAGGATGATGAGGATGATGAGGATGATGGTAATGTTTGTCCTTCATTCTCAAAGAAAACCATGACATCAGAGGTGGTGCCATGACAAGCATGTAAATTGGACATGGGAGATGGGTGCTTCTCTAAGTCATCAGTCCCACTTTCTCTTCTGAAACCATCTGGGTCTAGTGGACAAATAAGAATCATGACTCCTTGGAATGACCTTGGATGTAAGGTAGTCAAGATTGCTTGAAGTGTCTGAGATCAGATTTGAACTCAGGTCTTCCAGACTCCAAGGTTGGTATTCTCTTCATTGCATCACCTAGCTGTCCCCCAATCCTGCCTTAGGGGCCTCTTAGCTGTATGACCCTTGGCAAATCTCTTAAACTTTATGAGCCTCAGATTCTTCATCTGTAAAATGGGCTTAATAAGAGTTCTTATACCACAGGATTGTTATGAGGGTAAAATGAGATAATATAAATAAAGTACCTCAATATGTTAGTTAGTATTTCTATTTTTATAGTCCATTAGCAGTTGATGCCACCATCAAGTAGTGTTTGGTTTTCAGTCAGTCTGACCCCTATAGTTTTCCTTTTCATCTCCTACAACCCTTGGATTAATGGATTGCTTATCAGTGATATCAGTGTTAAGTGGACGCATCTAAAATCACTAAGCTTTACCTTATTTAAAATATGGCTACACTATTTGGTCTTTTTTTTTCTTTTTTTCCTTCAAAGATTCTTCCCCTGGTTTCTAAGAGTTCTAGAAAATCACTACAAGCATAGTTTGTCCTTCATTTTTTGAAGACCATGGAAATAATGCCATGACCAGTACATGAATTAGATTTGAGTTAGGGAGTGCTGTGCTATGTCACAAGCCTCACTTTCTCCTCCATAGCCAACTGGATCCAGTGACCAGATATGAATCAGGATGACTGGAGATGGTCCTGGGCGTGAGGCAATTAGAGTTAAGTGACTTGCCCAAGGTCACACAGCATGTAAGAGTCAAATGCCTGAGGCTGGATTTAGACTTCTGTCCTCCTGACTCCAAGACCAGTGCTCTATTCAGTGCACTACCTAGCTGCCCTGCAAGTGGTCCTGAAGTAACATTTGCCAAATTCCTAAGTATCCAAGGCTCCATGTCAGGTCCAGTTACTGTGAATGTACCTTACTTAAGAGGCAATAGGGTTCCATATATATCGGATTTGGAAGCAGAAAATCTGAGGTTAAGACAGCTCCTCCTCTTAAATAACCATGGAATAGCCACTAAATTGCTTATTCACCCTAACCTTTGACTTTGTCCTCTCTATAACAGAAATAGTATTCCTTGCATCATCTAGGCTATTATGAGGGGAAAGTAAGTGACAGGTATCTATCCCCTAGAAGACTTTGGGGGCAGATTTGTGTCTGAGTAAGCAAGGACAAAGGTAAGAAAATAAGTCCCTGAATGAGGTTTTGGAGCATGAATCACATTTTTGACAGACTCCCCAGTGACTTCCCAGGAGACCATTCATGAGACTCATCTCCATGTCCTTTTAGGGATAAGAGGAGTTGGAAAGGCAGGCTGGCTTAAAGGGAAAGGACAGTAGGGTAAAGTGACAGAATGTGGGAGTAAGAAGCAAAAATGACTACAGCCACCTATTCCCACCCTGCCCTCAACCAAGAGAGACATGACAAGCGACAGTAGGGCAGAGCACCCCAAGGAGGGGGTCATATTCAAAGACATGAATGTGACCTTGTAGTACCTGCATCTTTCGCACTCCACAAAAGACGACAGTGACAAAATTGCCTTGTATTTCAGTTGTCAAACAGTGCCCAAGGGAAATGCTGGTAGCAGACTTAATCTCTCTCCCACCATCATCCTCTCCTACTTACTCATGTTTTTCTAGACTGAGTGTGGCTTGGAAAGAAGTCAACCCAGGGGTCCCTGCATCTCACCACTTCAGTAACTGGAGCTGAGAAAAGGGGAGGGAGGAAGAGAGGAAACCTTGACCTTGGGAGGTGATTAAGATTTGCTTCAATTTCAGTTCCTATAGCTCCCTACCACTAATATTACCATGATTTCACTAATTACACTGTTCTGCTCTCACCACAAGAGAAGGAAGTAAATTGTTAATGTAGCTGGAAGAAGGAAGCCGTGTCCAGTGGGAAAGAGCAATGGCAATAGTAAAGGAAAGATTGTCCCTCTTTTTTTTAATTTTGGTCCATCCAAGCTTATGATTCATCAGTATAAGACAATCTCATTGTGGAAACTCCTGGTGCAGAACTCCCCTTATATTTTTAGAGAATTTCCTCAGGTAGTGATGGATGACTTGTCCATAGTTACAAAATTATATGTCAGAGAAAGGAACTAAAACCCTAAGTCTTCCAAGATCCATGTTTCTTTCCCTCCCATTATATTATCATAAACCCTAAGGAGGTGTTAGAGTTATATTACTATAATTATTATTATTATTATTGTTGTTGTTGTTATTAAACATTGCCTTCAACTAGTCAGAGCAACCAACCCTAGAGGCAAGTCCAAATCTGACCTCATACACTTACTAGTTGTGATAGCCTGGCAAGTCACTTAACTACCATTTTGCTCTCTCCAAAATTGCCTTCTATAGTGTGACTTACTGCTCTCTCCACCTTCATTCCCCCACTCAAATAGTGTGCACTCTGATTCTACAATCAGATGAACTTTTCCATAAAATCTAAAGTCAAACAAACTCCCCAGCATGGTATTATAAGATTTCTCTCCCTGTTGATCTCTCACTATATCAGTATATACCTTACATGTACATAATTGTTTGCTTTAAGAATTAAAAATATGAGCTTCCTGAGGTCAGGGATCATGTTTTTTCCTTTCTTCAAATCCACAACATTTAGCATTAGTATCTGACACTTGCTTTGTTTTTTTTCAGTCCTTCCAATCATAGAGTCATTTTGTCTGAAAAAGTTGAATAGTTTGCCTTTTCCTTTCTCTAGATCATTTTGTAGAAGAGGAAAAGTGGAGTGACTTGCCCAGAGTCTCACAACCAGTATGTATTTTGGGGAAATTTGAACTCAAGATGATAAATCTTCCAGACTCCAAATATGGCACCCTATCCACTGAATCACTTACCCTCACATACTTAAAAAAATAATCTGTTGGTTAACTGACCAATCTATTTCTCTTTTGACCAATATATTTCTCTTTTGCAGCACATATGGCAAAATCTAAATTCAGTTTGGAGTCTGCTTAGTTTAGGAATGAGTGTATTTGTTCATTTATTTTTAATTTGCTGTTTACTTTTAGGAGAAAAAATAAAAATCAAGATATTCAATATGGGTTCAAAACAGAAAATCAAGGTGTGTTCTAAGGCCAATACATTTCTAATTTCTATATAACTAATACTTCCTGAATCTATTGTCTAGTATGATGTGAAATGAAACTCAGAAAAGAATTGTGATACTGGGGCAGCTAGGTGGCATAGTAGATAGAGCACCAGCCCTGGAGTCAGAAAGATCTGTGTTCAAATTCAGCCTCAGACACCTAATAATTGCCTAGTTGTGTGACCTTTGCCAAGTCCCTTAACTCCATTGCCTTAACTAAAATTTAAAAAAAAATTTAAAAGAATTGTGATAGGGATAATGAAATCCCAACTCAACAGAAAGATTCCAGACTCCAAGACTAGTTGGCTTCTTCCTAGCCCCTTTTCTTTCCCTGCGTGCAGCTATGCTAGAGATAGTCACACCATTGACAAAGAATCACATTCTTCTAGAAATGCTCCTTCATAGACTATTTGCCTTTTTTTGGAAATGATCTTTAGCAGAGGGCTTAAGAGATTTCATTTCTTCCCATATGATGCTGATCTTTTCTTGGGCCATTTGTAGCTGATTCTTTGCATGTAGCAGATGTTCCCTATTTGCTTTCTCACAGGAAATTCAAGGCTGTCCTCTGATATCCATGTGGCTGGGACTGGCCACCCAGGCTGTCCAGGGTAAGATGTGGTCTGTCTGACTCAGGATTTGGCCCTTGTAAGCATTCCCTGCACCTGATGTCTCTCCCTTCTTCATCTGGGACCGTCTAGGACCTCTGCCAATAAGCTGTCTTTTGTATACACCATGTCTTATGAGATGACTTTTCCAATAGCATTTATTGACCTATTGCACTCTCTTACCTAGCAAGAATAAAATAAATGTGAGTAGTCTGTGTTCATAGAACAGAACAAAGATAATTGATTGTACCTGGCCTTGAACTATACATTCATTAGAATCATTGATCTAACTAGTTACAGATATAAAGAAAACTTCTTCCTTTATATGACAATCAAAATATTGCATGGAATAATGGGAAAAATGGAATCTTATTCAGAGCATGTGGCAATTTGGGTCTTGGTTTTGTTTTTTTTAAAGGAAATGGATATGGTGAATCTAACACAAACCCCTCAAAAAATAATTTCTAAATTGAATGAAGTAAGCAAGAGACTAAGATTACGTAAAATCTTCAAAATGCCTTTCAAGTATTTGAAAAATAATGGGATTTCCACAAAACATATTCTGAGAGGATCTTCAAAGGAATTTTCTTGGACAAAGAGTTATAAGGAATCACAGACTGGTCCTTTCCTATTTTTCTAGCATTGATAAATTTTCCTCCTTTCTGTTCCTTCTGTGATTCAGCTACAAATGGTCTTCTTGCCATTCTTCCCACAGGACTCTCCATCTCTGGTCTCTGAGCTATGTTCTGGCTATGTTCATTCCTGTGAATTCTCTTCTTCCTCACTGTCATCTTTTAGCTTCCCGACTTTCTTTTAAGACTTAGTTCAAATCCATCTTTTGCAAGAGAATTTTCTCAGAATTTACTGGTGCTTTCCCTTCTGAGATTGATTTCCATTTATTTTTCATTCTCTCCTGTCTCCTCTAATCAACATTCCCTCTATATATCCCTGATGAAGGATTTGAGATTCTTTCTTATAGCAAGGGGTTGGGGAAGGGGGAGAAGAGACAGGAATTTTGATCCTGAGTCATCCCTATGGTGGGGATCACCTCTGCCAAAGAAGTGGTCATACTGGGGTGGCTAGGTGGTACAGTGGATAGAGCACTAGCCTTGGAGTCAGGAGACCTGGGTTCAAATCCGACCTCAGACTCTTAATAATTACCTAGCCATGTGGCCTTGGGCAAGCCACTTAAACCCATTGCCTTGAAAAAAAATCTAAAAAAAAATAAAGAAGTGGTCGTGCTAAACCACCTGGGATCCCTTTGAATAAGGAATCAGAGACCTTAGCAGGAGCCTCAAAACAGTTTCCTGTTCCACCCACTCATCCATTTCCTCCTCCCTTCTCAGTTGACTTCAGAAAGTCTTGGTTTAACTGTGAAAAAAAAGTATATTATAGGCATTTGTGTGAACTGTTTATCTAATTACTATGCAGCACAGTAACACTTAGGCAGAACATTAAATGCATGTCAAATTAACTGTGCTGTGTTATTTGACAGCTCCTTTAGGCTCTTCACATGTTATATTTCTATAAATTTTGTACTTGAGGCACATTTTTCCCCTGGTCCCAACCCAAATCAAGAAATCATTATTCCTGGAACAAGGTATCCCAACTTCATTTATCAAATGCATAATTAGTAAGGAGGTCTTGAAGACCTTTTCAAAAATAGTCTGGTGTGACCCCATGTGGGACAAAAGCCCATTCCCCTCAAGTAGCATGGCGGTTTCTTTATGTGGCTCAAAGAGAAGCAGAATAGACATCTAACTTTTTGTCAAGGCAATAGGGTTAAATAACTTGCCCAAGGCCACACAGCTAGGTAATTGTTAAGCATCTGAGTCCAAATTTGAACTCAGGTCCTTCTGACTCCAGGTCCAGGGCTCTATCCACTGCACCACCTGGGTGCCATCTAGATGGCCCAGAGACTTTCATTCTTGCCAGAAGGAGCAGCAGGAAGTTGGAGTTAAAGATCACTACTCTGTTCAGAAGTGGGAGTACAAGGCTAGAATTATCTATTGATAGCCCTAAATATTGCTAGTCTAGACTCTCGGAAATATAATCAAGCTCAAACTCCTTTCTGATTGCTTTGTCATTATTGTGGAAAAGAAGGAACCTAAACCCTATATCTAAGGCTTGAACTCTTTCCCATTGAATACCAGTTCCACAATAAATACACATAATGAATAGTAAAGAAACCCTTTCCAAATCAGAGTGAAACAAAAATTAGAAGAGGTAACAGGAAAATTTATATCAAATGATAGTCAAGGAACTCTCCCTTTGGGCATGAAAAAAACCTACAGCATTCTTGATCTCACCCAAGGTGGGGAGGAGGGGGGCTGGTTTCCCTGAAGTCTCAAATGACAAGTTGGGGATAGCAATTGCCAGCTCCCCAGATTCTTCAGTAACTTGAAGTGGGATTGACCTAATCCATCTAACCTCTCAAAACTGGAAGCCAGAATCATCTGAAGCTGTTCAAAATTCAGAGTCCCAAAGAAGACTGAAGATGACTAGAGCTCTCTCTCATGCCCTGGCCCAACATTGAATGTTGGCATTCAATCCCATCGATGAAGAGGAAACCAATTCCAGTGGGTTTGGGGACTGAAACATGTGAATACACATGGAATCATGAAAACTACTTAGACATCAGTTCCGAAATTCAACCACCTTAACATCTATACTCTGACTCCGTCTTTGGGGACTGAAAGCACCTTAGGAGAAAAACAGAACAGATATAATGCCTCTATTGAGTGCCTACTATTTTACAGGTCTCCTGTAATAGAAGAGACATAATGTTTAGTAAGAAATAATCCTTGCCCCCAAATATTCTTATCCTGGGAGAATGGCAAAACTCACTGGGATTTATGAAAATAGTAGAATTACAATTGGATATAAAGGATATGTTTAGAATTCTTTTCATTCCTCCCAAGTTAAACTGTTCAGGGAAAATTCACTCAGAGTCTTCGTGGTATAATGGGGTGAACCAGGATACACTCCAAATATAATATTCTCTCTATGGAGTTCAAAGCCCTTCATAATTTATCCCTCACATTTCAGTCTTCTCTCACCTTATACCACCCACCTCCCACTTTCTTCACTCACATACCCCTATGATTCAGTGACACTTCATCTCCTGATTCAGCACTTTTCCTAGCTATCTCCCATGCCTGTACTGTTCTCCCTTCTTATCTCTGCCTGCTGGCTACTCTGGTGTTCTTAAATGTTAAGTTAAAATTCTGTCTTCTCAATCCTCCTTACCTCTAGGACCTTCCCTCTATTAATATAATCCTACAGATCGCTTGTTTGTACATAGTTATTTGAATGTTGTCTTCTCACTCAGATTGAGAACATGGATTATAGTTTTCCTTTTTTTGGTATCCCTAGCCCGCAGTATAATATCTAATAGTAGGTATCTAATAAATACCAGCAAGCTCACTAAGTCAACTAATCTACTGCCTGTGTGACCTTAAAGAAGTAATTAGTAAATGACTACAGTTTGACAAACCCAAAGACACTCTTTTCTGGAAACAGAATTCACTATTTGACAAAAATTGTTGGGAAAACTAGAAAATAGTATGGCAAACACTAGGCATAGATCCACTTCTCAAATCCTATAGCAAAAGAAGCTCAAAATGAATACAGGATTTAGACATACCATAGACCAATTAATAGATCAAAATGTATTCTATCTGCCAGATCTATGGGAAGGGGAGACATTTATGACCAAACATGAAATAGAATACATTATAAATTGCAGATTTTGACTATATTAAATTAAAAATATGACCAAATATGAAATATAATACATTATAAATTGCAGATTTTGACTATATTAAATTAAAAAGTTTCTGCCCTAATAAAAACCAATACTGCTAAGATTAGAAGGAAAACCAAAAGCTGAGAAACAATTTTCACAGCTAGGGGTCCTGATAAGGATCACATTTCTAAAATATATAGAGAATTGCATCAAATTTATAAGGTTCCAAATCATTCCCCAATTGTTAAATGGTCAAAGGATATGAGCAGGCAGTTTTCAAATAAAGAAATTAAAGTTATATACAATGATATGAAAAAATGCTTCAAATCATTACTGGTTAGAGAAATGCAGATTAAAAACAACTATGTGGTATCAACTCACACCTATCAGATCAGCTAGGATGTCAAAAAAGAGAAAACAACCAATGTAAGAGAGGTTGTGGGACCATTGGAACATTAATGCATTGTTGGTGGAGTTGTGAACTGATCCAACCATTCTGGAGCGCAATATGGGACTATGCCTGAAGAGCAATAAAACTGATCATACCCTTTGACCCAGCAATACCAATTTTAGGTCTATATCCAGAAGAAATCATAAAAAATGGGAAAAGTCCCATATGTTCAAAAATAATCATAGCAGCTCTTTTTGTAGTGGCAAAGAATTGGAAATTGAGGGAATGTCCATCAATTGAGGATTGGCTAATCAAGTTATGGTACATGAATACTATGGAATACTATTGCTCTATGAGAAACCATGTATGGCAGAACTCCAGAGAAGCATGGAATGAATTACAAGAACTGATGCTGAGAGATGGGAGTAGAAGGAAGTGAACAATTATACACATTAACAACAACATTATGAGTTCATCATTCTTGATGGATGTAGTTCCCCTCAGCAGTTCAGAGAGCTAGAACAATCCTAGGAGACCGGCTGTGGTAAAGACTATCCCCATCCAGAGGAAGAAAAACAAAACAAAATAAAAATAACAACAAAAATGCTACAGGATCAGAATGGAAACTACATTCATTTTTTAAAAATTTCTCTTATGCTTTTCTTTCCTATTTCATGATTTTCTTTCTTTTCCCTTAATCCTAATTCCTCATACCAAAAATGACTAATGTGTAAACACGTTAAACACAAATGTTCACCAGATTGTTTGCCATTGAGAAGAGGGAGGAAGGAAACTATGTAACTTATCAATATGCGTAAGCATTTGGATGAATGTTGAAAATCTTTCATAACATGTAATTGGAAAAATAAAATAAAATAAAATCTCAGTTAAAGAAAAATAATTTTAAAAAAGAAACCATAAATGTTCGGACTCTAAAGAAGCATGGAATGAACTGTAGGAACTGATGCTAAGTGAAGGGAGCAGAACTAAAAGAATATTGAACATATTAACAACATTGTGAGTCAATCAACCTTGATGGATGCAAGTTCCTTTCAGAGTTCAGAGAGCTACGACGCCCCTGGGAGACCTGTTATGGACAAGGCTATCCATATCCAGAGGAAGAAAAACAAAACAAAACAAAACCAAGAAAAACATACAAAACCTGAATAAACACTATGTTCACTTTTTTTTTACAAGGCAATGGGGATTAAGTGGCTTGTCCAAGGCCACATAACTAAGTAATCATTAAGTGTCTGAGGTCAGATTTGAACTCAGGTACTCCTGACTCCAGGGCCGGTGCTCTGTCCACTTCACCACCTAGCCGCCCCACTATGTTCATTTTTTTAAAAATTTCTCTTATATTTTTCTTTCCTTTCTCATGGCTTTTCTTCTTTTTTCCTTAGTCCTAATTTCTCATACAGAAAATGAATTACCTGTAAACACAAATGTATATGTACAGACTGTTTTCAGTTAAGGGGAGGGGGGAAGAAATTATGTAACTTATCAATATGCATATGCAGGTGATAAGTGTTGAAAAACTTTCATAACATTTAATTGGAAAATAAAAGAAAGTATCAATGAGGCAAAAGAAGTCTCTGGATCTCAGTTTCTTCATCTTTATAATGAAGGAGATTAGACTGGAAATATTAATAATGATGATGATGATGATGATGATGATGATGATGATGATGATGATGATGATGATTATGATGATGCTTGGCACTGACACAATACCTTGAGGTTTATAAGGCATTTTGCACATATTACCTCATTGTATCCTCCTAGCAACCCTACCATGTCGGTACTATAACTGTCCCTATTTTACAGAGCCACAGTGAGATTAGGCAATATGACTGAAGTCATATAGTTCATGAATGTTTGAGGTAAAATTTAATATTCTAGACACTACATTGAATAACATGTATACAACAAAGATCAAGACACCAAAAATTCTTAGGAAGACAGACCAGGAAAAGAAAATGGGGGGGGGGGCGGGTGAGGGAGGGATGAGGAGAAACCACTTCCTTGTCCAGTATTAGTAACACTTTAAAAATCTTTGACGTGCAAAAAAAAATATGAAGTTGTCCCAGGATGTGCCTTTCTCAACATTAAGTCTTTTAATTAGAACACATTTCTGACTGAAGCTATGTGTTTTTTTCTGGTTCACATCTATTTCCATCAACACCCTTAATAATAGTCTTCACACTTGAAGTCAAAATTTCAGTGTGAAATCTCTCTCCTGCCTAAAGTGATATCATTTTAGCAAATTTTCCATCTTTGGGGATTCTTTTTGGAATATGGTTGACTTCTAAAATGAGAAGTCTTAGATGCCTGAAATAAACTTTCCTTTTTAGATAATCCAAAATAAATGTAATTCAGTACAGTCTGCTCTAATATAGGGCTTCCCTGGAAATAACATCTTGCAGGTCTCTAGTACTTGGGCCTTATAAAGGATTTTCCCCAAATAACCCTGTGAAATAGGTCATTTTAAAGTGTTACTGTATTTTACAAATTAGGAATCTGAAGCTCAGAACAGTTAAGTGACTTGCTCAAGATCACATTGCTGGGTAATGAAAGAACAAGTGTTCAAACATAAGTCTCTTTATTTGAAGCATCTTAAGTTCTTTCTATTATATTGCTCTGGGAACACCCTGTATTGGAACAAAACAAGACTAGAGGTTCTTTAAGATGTACCCTTGAGATTAAGAGCTCTGGACTGCTTCATTCATTTTAAGGGACATGTAGGCATTCCCCAAGGCTTTAGATAGGGATCAAGGCATGGAACAAAACTGTACTGTAAGTTATACTGATCTATATCTGTGAAGGGACTTCCCCATGCCACTGAAATCACAGGAAGAGTTAACAATGTTAGATAATTTGAAACATTTCCTAATAATAATAATGATAATAAAAGTTGAGCAGTATTTGGAAGAGTTTTGTCAACTCCTTCTACAGTAGGGAAAATGTCCACAGACAGAGACTGCTGAGCCCAAATGCTGGTCAATGAAAAGAGCATTGTGACTTCTGTCCCCCAGCTTGAACCTGAGATTGTATTTAAGGGACTGAATAAAATTGAATGGACTTCAGGGAATATAAGGTGTGCTGCTTCTCAAGGTGACAGGAGAATTTTCCTCCTGGCTGAATCTGGGTGGGGGGAGGAGAGCAAGTAGATAACCTAGGTGAGTGTCTGAGGGCAAAGAACAAGGAAGGAAGCAAACAAATATTTATTTAGAGTTTCCTATGCTCCAGGAAAATAGGGAAATGGTCAATAAAAATTATTTAAGTGCCTCCTATGTGTTACACACTGGGGATACAAATTCAGAAAAAGAAAGGCAGAGTCCTACCTTCAAGGAACTTACAATCTAATGAGGGAAGACAACACATAATTATTTCATTTGGTTCCCCAAAACCCTAGGAGAAGGAATTCTATAATTATCCTCTTTTCATAGTGGAACAAACTGAGACACACAGAGATTAAATGACTTGCCTAGGGTCACACAACTAGTAGGTGTGGGAGGCAGGATTGCAGATTTTCCAACTCCAGTCCTAGACTCTAACCATTACACCATCTAGCTATTTCCAGGTATGATAAATCCCCAATCTGGAATAGAATTGTTGATAGAATCATGAGCTCTCTAGTAATAATTCACATTCATGTAAGACTTCATGGTTCACTAATCAACTGATATTTGAACTCAATTACAATAAATGTAAGAACAATAAGTGGAGGCTGGATGATCTCTTATGATGATATTATAGATATGATTCGAGGTCTGGGTAAGAATGGAAGAGATGACCTCTGAGGTCCTTTCTCCAGGTCTCTCTCATTCCCCCAACTCCTTACCAGCTCTTCTGGCTGTTTTTCTATTTCCTCCCTTTTATGGGCAAAATCCTATAAAAAGTCATCAGCACAACTTGCCTCCATTTTCTTATCTTTCACACCTTTCTCAACTACTTGCTATCAGGTTTACAATCTCATCATCCAAACTCAAACTACCTTCTCTAAAGACAATCCCTTAATTGCCAAATCTGATGGGGATTTTTCTCAGATCTCACCCTTCTTGACCTATCTACAGCATCTGACACTGATGACCACCAATTCCTGCCAGACATTTTGCCTGAGGTTTCATGGCCTTGCTCTAAAGGCTTTGCTTCCCAAGGGACTGGCTGCTCTTCTTAGTTTCCTTTGCTACTTCATCATCCCTATTCCATACTCCACCTTCTTTATGGGTAGTCCCCCAGTCCCCCTTGAGCCTTCTCTATATATTCTCCCCTTTAGTTGTTTTCTCATCAACTCCTATAGATTCATCTATCATGCCTATATAGATGACTTTATGCTGATCTATATAACCATTCCTTGTCTGTATCATGATCTTGTTGATTGGTTATCCTTTGTTTTCAAAGTGGACCAATGTCATCAGATGATGTCTTGACTTGAGAGTGAATTGGATTTAAGTGAGGCAGAGTTGTACAGTTATCAGCCTCACTCTCTCTTCCAGAGTCATCCAAGTCCAGGGGAGGACAAATGGCAATGACCTGAGATGTGGTGAATGACCTTGGCATTTTTGATGTCTGACCAAGTGCTAGGAGCTCCACAGAGCCTCCTTAAGCTGCCTTCATGGCCTCTGGAACAAATTGTTCTCATTTGCCTAGTCTGCTGGAGGAAGTCGTCACATATTTAGGATAGACAATTCCCCTAACTCCTTGACTTAAGGCTTAAGACCTGTCAGTTGACCTCAGTCTAATTCAGTACATCTGCCAAGAGAGTTTTGGCAACAAATTAGAACTAGTTTAGAGTTAGGTGAAAGGTGGGTACGAAAGATGAATGAATAGCCCTGAAAAGAGTTCGGCAAGCCCTCATACCAGAGATGCTGGTTCTCATTGAACACTTCAAACACTCCATCTGCCTATTAGACATCTCAACTTACATGTTCCATAGGCATTCATAACTCAACTTGCCCCTCATTATCTTTATTCCTTAAACTCCATCACCATTCTAACTTCTTTTTTTCCTGCTGAGGGCATCACCATTCATTCAGGCACTTAGGTTCAGTCACTCTATCCTTTCTCTTGTCGACTATAGCCAAGATGTTGTCAAGTCTCATCAATTCTACCATGGCACTATCCCTTGAATCTGACCCCCATTGTCCCTTCCCATGGCTACCATTCAGATCCTTATCACCTCACACCAGAATACTGTACTAGACTCCTCATTGACACCCCCATCCCCAATTCACAGCTGTCTAATTGATCCTCCCAAAGCACAGTTCTAATCAGGTCACTCATCTATCTGTTCAAGAAATGTCAGTGGTTCCCCCTTGTCCCTAGCATAAAATGTAGACTCCTTTGTTTGTCTTTTAAGTCCTTCAGGATTCAGCTTCAGATGAGTTTTCCAAATTTATTATACATTAATAATCTCCTTCATGTGCTCTGTGTTCCACATAAATCAAATGGTTCTTTCACATATAAGACATCCCATTTCTTATCTCCATGCCTTTGTAAAGGTTGTTTTTCCTATATGAAAAACAATCCTTTATGACTTCACAAAGTATAATGCAAGCAATTTATTTGTGATAACAAAAAGATATGTGGACTTTCAAGCAATGCAAATTCAACACAAGTCAATATTGTGATATGGCAACCAAATGATCAAATGTGAAACTAGGGGCAGTTAGGTGGTGCACTGAATAGAGCACCGGTCCTGGAGTCCAGAGGACCTGAGTTCAAATTTGACCTCAGACACTTAATAATTTCCTAGTTGTGTGGCCTTGGGCAAGTCACTTAACCCCATTGCCTTAAAATAGATTAAAAAAAATTTTAATGTGAAACTAGACTGAATTAAGGGAGGAATAAGGTTCCAAAATAGGAGATGATATACCATTATACTTTGCCCCAGTCAGACTACACATGAAGCATTGTATTCAGTTCTAGGCAACATAATTTAAAATGGAATGATAAACTAGAAAGATCTAGAAAAAAAGACCAGAAAGATCAAGGTCCTCTGTATCTAGCTGACAGAATCAACTAAAACAACTGGGGATATTTAACCTAGAGAAGAGACTTAGGAAGAAAACAACAATGTTGTCCCTGAGTGCCTAATTGATGATCATAAAGAAGAGATTACCCTTCATCTGTTTGGCCCCAGGGGACAGAAAATAGCAGTAATGTATAAAAGTTTCCAAGATGCAGATTGTGGCTCAATGTCAGGAAAAGTCTCCTAATATTAGAGCTCTTTAAAAGTAAAATGAGCTGCATTGAATAGCAGTAGGCTCCTCCTCACTTAAGATTCTCAATCAAGGGCTGAAAGGACATGCATGTTGGTAATAAGATTCTTATGTGTATACAGGATGAAACAATTGAATTGCCCATTCTCAAGATCTGTAATACTAGGAAAGTTGTGCACCTTGCAAAAGTAGAGCATGTGGTAATCATAATTACCATAAAAAAAATTACAGCTAGTTTCCCTGATAAAGACTTCATTTCTCAAATATATATAGAGAGAACTGAATCAAATTATAGAGATAAGAGCCATTCCTCAATTGAAATAAATGGTCAGCAGAAATTAATAGGCAGTTTTCAGATGAAGTAATCAAAGTTATCTATAGTCTCATAAAAATCACTATTGATTAGGGAAAGGCAAATTAAAACAACTCTAAGCTACCACCCCAAGCCTATCAGATTGGTTAATATGATAGAAAAGAAAAATGGCAAATGTTGGGAAATATGGGAAATATGGGAAAATTCAGATTGAATTTGAAAGCTGTCTACTGATTGAACCATTCTGGAAAGAAATTTGAATTATGTCCTAAGATTCATAAAAATCATACATCTTTTGATACACTATTATACAAAGAGATTTTCAAAAAAGAAAAAGAACCAATCTGTGTGGAAATATTTAAAGCAGTCTTTTTAGTAGTGGCAAAGAATTGAAAATTGAAGGGATGTCCATCAATTGAATTAGTTGTTGGACATGATTATGATGGAATATTATTGTATTGTATTGCATGACAGGAATCATTCCCAGATTATGATGGAATACTATTGTATTCTATTATATTGTATGATGGAATACTATTTTCCCAGAAAATCCTGGGAAGATTTACATGAACTGATGCAAAGTGAAATGAGTAAAGCCAGAAAAATATTATCTACAATAACAACATTATTGTATGATGATCAACTCTGAATAATTTAGCTATTCTCATCAATATAATGATCCAAGACAATCTTGAAGAATTCATGATGAAAAATACTGTCCATCTTCAGAGAAATAACTAATGGAGTCTGAATATCAACCAAAGCAAACTTTTTCTTTATGTTTCTTGGAGTTTTTTGGTCTGTTTTCTTTCACAAGTATAACCTACTTCCACGGAAATATATTTTGCATTACTTTCCATGTATAGCCTATGTCAAATTGTTTGCTTCTCAATTGGGATGGAGGGAAGGAGAGGGAGAATTCAGAACTCAAAATATGAAAAACAAAGTGAAAATTGTTTTCACATGTAATTAGGGAAAAATATTAAATATTTTTTAAAAAAACCTAGAGCGTGTTGAACTAGCCATCCTTTCCTCAATCCTTCTAGATGAATCATAGCTGTTATTTAATACAATGGTAAGATTTCATAACCATGAGGGCCCACTCTCACCCTTCTATAGTCCTCATTTAATCTAATCTACCTAACCTAACCTACCAGTAACTCATGTTACTGGGTATCATATTATTTGGTCATGGGACAGTTTAGACTATTGTGTCCCATTTTACTCTTCTAATCCAAATAGGAATGGAATGGTAATATAAGAAAATGGGTTTCCATCTTCCTGAGCTTCATTGATTTTCATGCCCTATCATCACAGTGGCTAGGATGGTTCTAAGTTATTGAGTCTACAGGTGAAACTAAATACTATTGTTACTCATTCTTTTGAGGAACTCTAAGTTTTCCCAGAGCCACTGAATCTCAGAGCTAATAGGAAACTCAGGCCCATGTATACTTGCATAAAATCCCTGTTACATTTTTCTTGATGATCAATAATGAAAAGAAATTTATTAATTCTCTAGGTAGCCCATTCTACTTTAGGGCAACTCTGATTTAGGAAGAAGTTTGTCCTTTACACTAAGCCTAAATCTACCTCTCCTTCACCTTAACCCATTCCCTTCTGGCTACTGGAGGTCAACAGAACAGGCCTAATTGTTCCACATGATAGCTCTTCCCATACTTGAAGAAAAATATGGCATTATTCAGCCTTTCCCAGTCTTCTCATCTTCAGATTAAATATCTTTCTTCAACTGATCTTCTAGTGACAGGAATCATTCAGATCACCCTCCAGATGTTTACTAACTCATCAATACTTCAGTATGGGGATAGATGAGTAATCTCATCAGTATAGTCATTCTTCCAGAAATGGCGGTGGTGAACCAGCAATGCCTGACTATTTTGAATGAGTCTCAGCCATGCCCTTAGTTTATAAACACCCTTCCTAGTTTACTAGAAAACCAACTCCTTAGCCAGGGAACAACCCTATTTAGCAAGTATCCTCATGGACCTCCTGCCATCCAGGAATTCTTCTCCCCTTCCATGAAGCCAAGGAAAGAAAGGAGCCAATCTTTTTTTCATATACTGCTGACTATTCTTCCACTGTATTATTAAAAAGATGAAGCACATTGATTATTTTTTTAAAAATCCAGTGAAATACCCACAGATATTTCCTTCTCAAATAAATATTGTGAAACTAATTTTCAAAATGAAGCTCCCAGCTGTGTCTGTAAATGCCTAGCCCAGAGCAATCACAACAGAACAGATGCAGGGAGACAAAAATGCAATAATGTAGGTCTTAGTGGATGAATGAGGGGGGAGACAGTATTTCTTCTTCATGTAGAAGTGGAAAGGATCAGTGCTAGAATTCCACTCCTCATTTCCCACTTTGGGGACATTGCTTGGAGTGTGGAGGGAGAAAGATGTGGAAAGAAGAATCTGTTGCCATGGAGATATGGCTGCCATGGTCACTGGCTCCTCTGAATCAGCCAGTGGCTGATATTTACCCATGCTGGCTGACTTGAAGAAAAGAAAATGAAGGCTTTTCTCAATTGCCACATATCTTGGGAACTGGACTGTGACAATGATCAGCTGCTTCCCTCAGAATCTCTGGACCAGATCCTAGTCATTTCAGAGAAATTAAGATATAGATAGAAAGATAGATAGATAGATAGATAGATAGATAGATGATAGATAGATAGATAGATAGAGATGGATATTTCTGGCGTAAAAAAAGTAAAAAAATAAATAAAACATCTCTCTGTAATTTGGAAAGGAACCTATTATGTCTCCCTGAACTGCAAAGTTAAGATTTATTTAAGATTTCAAGCCATTTCCAAATGGCTCACAACAACACTAGGAAAGAGGTGATTCAAATATTTTATCCTCATTTTATAGATGAAGAAATTGAGATTCACTTGCCCTCATCCCAGTCAGAATCACACAACTAGAAGATAGCAGAGCCAAGGATTCAAAACTGAGTTCTCTTATTTCTGATCTTGCACTCTTTCCACTAAACACACTGCTCTGAGACCCTGGGGAAATCAAAAAACTTTTCCAAGCTCAGATCCCTCAATTATTAAACAGAGGGGAGCAAGGAGATATTGGATGACATGGCCTCAAAGATCATTCAAAATCCACTGATCCTATCATGTCTACATCCTACTGCCCAGGCGACAAATGGGGAAAAAAGTTTAAATAATGGACTTTATAATAGTTAATATAGAGGAAAGTAAAGAAAGAATGAAATTTTTGCAATCTTCAAAGAGAAACATAAAAAGTTGTAAAGTACTTTGAGAACCTTTGTGGCTATATATGTTAGTTGCCACAATCATCATCATCATCATCATCATCATCATGCATGCATTCATGCATGCATGCAATGCCGAATCCATGAATCCCTTCTTCCACTGTTTTAGATCAAGGGTAAAAGAAAAAAAGAAGAGAAAAGAAAAGAAAAGAAAAGAGAAAAAAGAAAAGAAAAAAAGCAAAACTATTTTTTGCTCTCACTACATGACCTCAGTGGCTAATACAGTCCTGGGACCCAGTCTGAATATGATAGATCAGATACAAATTAAACATGTCAGCTACGAATTACACTCTCTTTAGACTACTTCCTAGGGACAATTCATAGCATATGGGATTTTTTGAAGCAATTAGAGAACAACTCTTCTAAGTAATAGCACATCACATTTATCTAAGAGGAAATGAATATTCCCCTCTTCCTACAGAATCACTCTATCCTTTTGAGTTCTCTCGGGGACCCAGGTTTACTCCTCTTTGCCTCAGCTCCACCTAAGTGGAAGGAGTTACCTTCCCACATCCTGAATTCTCTTTAAAATCCTGGTAGTATCTTAGATATAGATATAGATATAGATATAGATATAGATATAGATATAGATATAGATATAGATATAATATATACATATATATGCTAAATTGAGGAAAGAGCTCATTTCTGTTTAATAAATTCATCAAGTTATCCATTTTGTATTTTTCTTTGCACTGTAAAAGGGGGGGAGGGAGAAGTATATTCAGGATGGATAGTCTACTATGTATTGCCTGAAAAATAAGATGCAATTTTGTCTTTCTTATTACATGTTTCCAAGCACTGGGCTAGACTATTAGAAATAGGCTGGAGTCAATTCTGTTTACTAGTTGATTATTGATCCTGAAGATTGACTAACAGAAAGGAAGGATTCCATCTCATTGCATCTATATACAAAATATTTTATGGATAGTTATTACCTTAGATTAAGAAAAGAATGTCCTATGTGGGATCTTTGCAAGTTGGAATAATATCATTGTAAAAGCTTCACCAATAACTCAATCTCCAACATTTTGTAACTAACGGCAATTAGGACATAAGCTAGAGCTTACTTTTATACTATGAAGAAAAAGAAAGTTTGGCAAGCAAATTAATAACAGATTAAATCAAAGGAAAGATGTTCATATTAAACTCTTTGAGCACTTTAAAAATGACTGTGCAATACATATACTAATTAGAGATAGGGATTGGATCTGAGATATTGCTATGATAGGCAACTCCCTAGTGGGAAACCTCTCTTTCTCTTTATCATAATTAATATAAGGGAAAAGGAAAAAAAAGAATAGAATTTTCACAGTCTTCAAAGAGAAACATAAAGAGATGTAAAGTACCTTGAAAACCTTCAGGGGCTATTTGTGTTGCTGTTACAATTACCATTGTCATCATCATCATCATCATCAATCTTTCTCTGAAATGTTTCTGTAGCTTACAGTCTTAAAGTGATACTTAGAACATTGAGAGGGTAAGAAAGTTGTTTCTCCTAAAAGTCGCTACATTTTTGTTAATAAAAACAACTTCAACAAGATATGCCAAGATCCAACAAAATTCCTTGAAAAATAAAGCATTTGGGATAACTTTGATAATTCTCTAATTATTAGTATCAAGTAAGGCAGTCAATTTCCCAGATATTAGACATTGTCACTGAAGAGGACCAGAGTAGATTCCAAGTCAAAGGGGAATTAAGAATTGAGATAACTTCTAACACTTCTATTTGTGCAGAATGCATCAAAGTCTAGATCACTCCAGAGACTCTAACTGGGATCTAAAATTACTGAAAAAAAGTTTAACTTAACTATTTATTGAAACAGACTTAAGTGAATGCCTATAGAGCTCAACCATCAGTAACAATATACTCATGGAAGGACATCTACAATAGTCAGTGAGTGGGACCCAAAAATGAGTAGGAGGGGAGTAGATTGAATTATCATTGAGAAATTTTCCCTTTTACTTTACTAATCATACATTTTTACTTGAAGGAAAGACTTTTCTTTGTAACATCAATATTCTTTCAGAGATGTATTATTAAAAATCATGGATTAATACAGAACCAAAATTGAGAAATATCCAAAGGGCAACAGACAGGTGCAACATATTATAAATGAGGAATTTCTCAGAAGAAATAGTGAAAGGATATCATCAAAATGGTGAAAAGTCTGTGACTGAAAGAAAGAAAAAAGATTGTTCAATCTTGTAGAGAACAAGGAATAGTCAGACAACAGAAGATACATATTCTCCATTGGTGATCCTATGGTATCAAAGAAATCCTCCAGTAAGTTGGTACCCCTTGAGGATACTATAAACACCCAGACAGGATAATAGGTAGCAATTTGCCTCTTTAAGAGGAGTATCACCACTGATGAGATCACATCCATTATAGTATCAGAATGAAATAGGTTCAGGAAGCTCTCTATTTAGGAAAATTTTATTAAGTTATATTTATGGTAATAATTTAAAGGTAATAAAACTGCATTTAAAAAAAAGAATCTATAATTCAGCCTTGATTAAACCAGCCTGGATTTCCACTCCAATTAGCAAAGTTTTATTGTATATCTGCAGCGTATGAGTCATAGTGACATTTTAGAATTTTAATTTCTACTTAACACTTCTCAGGTTGTGGATTTCTTCTGTTTGAAGGAAGACTATATGGAAAACAGATTCATTCATTTAAGAGAGGTAGGGAATGATGCAAAAGAAAATAGGGTAATATTTAGGTTTAGCTCTTTTGATTGCTTTTATTTGGGCCTGAAATCACTGCTTAAAGTGAAAGTGATGTTTTCAATTTAAGCTAAAGAGAGTTCCCCTGATAACAGTAAACTCTAGGACCTGACCTATATTCTTTCTAAAGGCAAAACTTCTACCAGCATCCTGGGAAACCTCTTATGTATATAAAGCCTGGGGGGAAAAAGCCCCTTATACTTGCTTCAGAAGATTTCTTTTTTTCTGTTCCTCAAAACCACAATATATCTTGAAAAAAATTTCTCTAAAAAGAAAAGAAAAAATTTTTAACATAATTATAACCATGAAACAATAACAATAGGTATTAGACTAGTACATGGAGGAAAATGGAAAGAACCAGAATGTGTAAGGATCTGACTACAAAATAAAGTCAATGAAGGACTAAAGTCCTAAAGTTGAACAGGTATAAAAAAATCATCAAATAATTTTATGATAGAAAAAGAAAATAGGCTTTTTTTCTCACAAAGCCAAAGTCAAGAGGTCTTCACCTTTAGGTGATTATCTGTGACCAGCTTCTCAGAGACTAAAATCACACAGGATGGGTAATCTTGGAGGACTCTTGTGTTGTTATCATTGGAGGAAACTTTGAAACCATCAAGATTGTGGGTTATTTTCCAATTCAGTTCAAGTTAATAAACATTTCCTACTATGTGCCAGACTTTTACTTAGTCCTGGAGGTACAAAGAAGAAAAAAAGGAAGATATTCCTTGCACTCCAGGAGCTTACAATCTAATAAGAGAAGTTAATGTACAGAAGGAAGCTGGAAAGGAGTGAGAAGAGACCCCGGGGGTCCCTGGCATGGAGCTGAAGCCAGGCAGAGTTGCAGAGGTAAAGTGAAGCTCAATTTTAACCCTCTACAAAGGAAGGTTTTGGGAGGATCTCAGTATCTTAACTCCAGTCCAACAATCAGAGGAGAGAGGAGGCTGAGGAATAGGGTCCCTGAAGCTTGAGTTAAATCACAGTGATGAGATTAGATGTGAGCATCTTTTGCACACTGGAGTTGAAACCAGATGCAAATGCAAAATAGAGGAATATTTGAGTAAGGACAAGAAACATTGTACAATGGAATGAGCACCGATTCTGGAGTCAAGGGTTGTTTGGTCATTTTTATTCATGTCTGACTCTTTGTGACCCCAATTGGGGTTTTTGTGGCAAAGATACTGAAGTTGGTTTGCCTTTTCCTTCTCCAGCTCATTTTATGAGTAACAGGAAAACAAGGGCTAGGGTCTAGATAAAGATGAGTTTTCCTGACTTCCAGACCTAAACTCTCACCACTGGCCCACCAAGTTGCTATGATCCTGTGGTCCTGATACCAGTAATAGCAGCAAGGAAGATTTTCCTTTAACACTATCTGGGAGTGGGGGAGAAGGAAAGAGTTTTTTCTTCTTTTTGTCTTTGTTGTAAGGGAAACTCCATTTTCTAACATATGGGGAAATGGAGTTAATTTGGAAAAAAGAAATCAATAAAGTTTTTTTAGAGATGAAAACACTTAGTAAGTGTTCAGCCTGGATTAGTCTGGACTTTCTAGCTTTTGATAAGGACATACCTTAAAAAATCAGAAGTGAGGCTGCCCATGGATTTGCCAGATTTAAGGACTGAGGCAACAATAAGCCAGTAGGGTTTTTTAAAGAAACCAAATGTTGTTTCTGGCAAGACCATTTTCTCGAGTCATGTGAAATGTTTGCACCACGACTGACCAAGGTAGGTTGGTTCCTTTCCTGTCTCCACCCACCCCCACCCCCCATCACCACCACCAAGAAGCTGACAAAGAGCCAGATTTTGACAGCTCTGTTTTCCCCATACATATTTTTCCTAGTTCTCCAGCCACTGCAGGCATTCTGGCTCCTAACAGTCTCATTCTCAAACTCCGATATGTGAGTCTCTTGGGGCAGTTTTTCCAGTTAAGGGTGGAGTGAGACAGCACCAGAATGGCTTCAGAGCCAGATGGGACATCAGACTTGCCAGCATGAGAATCTTCTCAACCAAAATAAAGCCTGAGTCACAAACAGAATGACTTTCTTAATTTACCTGAACAAGGCCCTGGCAGGGGAAGGAAAGGGTATCAGAGAAATTCTGTCATCAGCCACCACAGCAAGAGAATGCCAAGTGACCAAATTTCACTGACCAAATTTGGAAATATTGGTAGATGGGAACTATAGAGAAACTGCAAAGGGCCGGCGAGGCTTATCCTGCTGGGATAAGTCCAAGGAGAGCAAACATTTATTAAGCAATGGTTATGAATGTTTCTCCTCTGTTAGGCATTGGAAAGGAAACAGAAAATATCCAAAAGACCTTTATGGAAAATGATAAGATGCATCTCAACACAAATGGATATCAGAAGAAATACAGTTCCATTAGCTTAATCAGCTTTTGCTATTTAAGAAATAAACATTATTTTTATTTTTAAAATTATTTTTATCTATCTTGTTGCACATAAAAACGTTTTTAGCCATCACTTTTAAAAATTTTGAATTCTAAATTCTCTCCCTCCTTTCCATCCCCTTTCCCCTCCTTAAGAAGGCAAGCAATTTGATTCAATTATACGATGCAAAGTCAAGGTATTGTGTTTAATTCAATCTAACATTTAAGAAGTACTTACCAACTATGGGAGTCCATAAATATTTATTAAGCAGGTACTTGCTAAGTGCAGTGGATGATGATGATATTTGTCCTTTATTCTTGAAGAAAAGTGTGACATGGCAATGCCATGACAAATAAATGATTTGGATTTGAGTCACCAGTCTCATTTTCTCCTCCATCTGGGTCCAGTGGTCAGAAATGAATCAGGACGAAGAGACTTGCTCAAGATCACTCAGCTAGCAAGTTTCAAGTGTCTGAGGCTTGAACTCGGGTCCTCTGGAGTCCAGGGCTAGTACTCTATATATTGCAGTGGATATCTATCCCTGCCCTCAAGGAATTAAAACTCTAATGGGGAAAGATATCACACAAAAAGAAGTTGATAAGAGATTGAGGGACAGGAAAAGGTACTCAGTCCTTCTACATCAATGTGAAAAACCATCTAAGGAGGTATGAGTTACAGAGTTGTTTTTATCTTGCAGAATTATGAATTTATATATTGCAAAGATCTGGAAAGCATCAAGGGTGCAAAATGATGGAGTGAATGTCCTGGATGCCTTCCTTAAATGGTGGGATATCTGAGAATAGCTCTCCAATGTCCTCCCTACATCTTTGCCAATTAGAGGGAGGAAAGAGCCCCAAGGTTAAGAGTTACTGATGGGGAATTTTATACCATGTACAAAACTGAGCAGTTACATGGCTTAATGGACTGAAAGTGAGACTGGGAATCCAGGAAACCCATGTTCAAATCTTGTCCCTGACTCATTGTGTGACTCCTTACAAATACCTTCTCAGAGCTCTAGAGAGCTTTCTAAGACTAAATTTCAGAGCAGTGACTGGTTTCCATTGATAGTGGACAAATTTTCTCCTAAGTTCACTAAACTTAGGAAATATGAAGTTCTGAACCCCACTCCATTTCTTTCCCAAATGGGTAAGATGCATAGTGATGATGATGGTGGTGGTGGTGGTATTTGTCCTTCATTCTTGAAGAAGACCATGACATCAGGGAGGTGATACCATGACAAGCAGGTGAGCTAGATTTGAATGGGGGGGGGGGGGCTGTGCTAAGTCACCAGTCTCACTTTCTCCTCCAGAGACACCTGGGCTCAGTGACCAGATATGAATCAGGATGACTAGAGAGGGCCCTGGATAAGAGTATTATAAAAACATTAGCATTAGCTGTTCAATCATGTCTGACTCTTCCTGAACCCTATTTGAGATTTTCTTGGCCAGGATGCTGGAGTAGTTTGCCATTTCCTTCTCCAGCTCATTTTACTGAGGCAAACAGAGTTAAGTGACTTGACTAAGTCACATAGCTGATAAGTTTCAGGCTGAATTGGATCTCTGGAAGAGTCTTCTTGACTTCATGTTGAACACTTTATCCATTGTGCTATGTAGCTGCTCTGTTCTACCTCTAGGCTGTCCATATTTGAGGTATGATAGATAGATATACTTCTCTTTTTGTGTAAATAGTATTTTTCCAATTATATATAAAACATTTTTCAATATTCATTTTTTACAAGATTTTGAATTCAGAATGTCTGAAGCTGAATTTGAACTCAGGAAGAGGAGTCTCTACTGTTCTAACCAACTATCCAACATTAGCATACTGTAATCCAAAATTCAGTGTCTTCCATACAAGCTGAGGACTCCATCAAGCCTTAGAAGGGATCTGCGATTCTTTTGCAATAGGTACCTCCTAGTGTGGAATCTTCCTTCACCAATAGAAATCTCTAATAATTCATCTGTAATTTAGAGTCTTACATGCAGCACTGAACAACTAAGTAGCTTGCCCATGGTCACATGGCTACTGTGTTTCTCAGGCAGAACTTGGACCCTGCTCTTCCTGATGCTCAAGCTAATTCTCTATCTCTGACTATTTCTAATGGTTGAATATTACAGTGAAAAGAGATATACTAGAACAGGAGAATATTTTCATTCAGAAAAAAACCATTTTACAAATGAGGAAACTGATGCCTGGAGAAGTTAAATAACTGGTTTTTAAAAAAAATACTCCTCACAAATGATAAGTGGCAAAATAAAAATTCAAATCTGGGTCATCTGACTCCAGATTCAGAGATTATAGATCATTGACTCTAGTCCCATCAATTTAGGGATGAGGAAACTGTGATGCAGAGAAAGGAAGCAACCTAGTCAGAGTCAGATTGCAAGGTGGTGTCAAAATCTGGACTAAAAGTCATCTCCTAACTCCAACTTCAGAGTTTGATCTACTCTCCCATGAGTCTTCTGAGCCATGAACAGCAAAAAAGTATCTTGGAGCTCGCGGATTTGAGGAGGGGAAGGAGGGAGGTAGACAAATGTGGAACCAAAAACTTACAAAAAGATTAATGCTGAAAACTGTCTTTGCATATAATTGAAAAAATAGAATAACATTCAAAAGTCAATGAGTAAAAAAATTTTTAATTATCTGGGGTATCTTTTAACCCTTTGAAGTCAGGGTTATATACAACTTGGCAGGGACTCTGGCTTAAGAGGGATGATTTTTTTATAACATAATAATTGGACTTTTTAAAAATAACTCTCATTGGACTATGAAACTTGACTATACTATACTATATCTTTCAACAGCACCCAGATTGCTACATAGAGTTCAACAAGATGATTTATTGTTCTTAAAACAAGGTCACATTGACCTTGAGTGGTTTTAGTTTTCCACAACTTGTATACCATTCTCTGACCCAGCAACCCAGAAGGCGAGGAACATTAGCACAATGCTAGAGTGGGAACTTTCAGAATTCCCCAGCTCCCCAAGTAAATTCCCATTTGTTGGATCTTCCCTATTCTTTTTCTGCCCCAACTTCTCTGTAATGTTTTCTCGTGGGCATGTTACATAAATAAGTTTTTCTTGTGTTAGTATAGTCATCTAGAATTGAGAAAAAATTTCCAAGTTAGAACCAGTTGAAAATGCAATTGAGAAATATTTGACAAAATAAATAAAAATAAAACACAACACAACATAGATAGATAGAGTAGCAAGCCTGTAATCAGGAAAACCTATTCAAAATAGGCTTCAGAAACATACTAGCTGTGTGAGACTGGGCAAGTCACTTCACACTATTTGCCTCAGTTCACTCATCTGTAAATTGAGTTAGAGAAGGAAATGGCAAATCACTCTAGTTTCTTTGCTAAGAAAATTCCAATTTGAGTCATAAAGAATTGAACATGATTGAACAACAGCAGCAATGATGTTAATTTGTGATTTTCTAAGTCAATAAGCACCTTTGGGGATCTGTTTCTATTTGAGTTTAATTATACTGATGAAGAAGTATTTAAAGTATCATTTCCTGGGACAGCTAGGTGGCTCAGTGAATAGAGCACCGGCCCTGGAGTCAGGAGTACCTGAGTTCAAATCCAGCCTCAGACACTTAATAATTACCTAGCTGTGTGGCCTTGGGCAAGCCACTTAATCCCCAGTTGCCTTGCAAAAAAAAAAAACTAAAAAACAATATCACTTCCTAGCAAGCCCTTCCCAATACACCCGGGTCAAATTCATAGTTTCTGAACTTCATCTCCAATACCATGTTAAAAATAAAAGGGTTCATGTGATTCCCTAATGGTTCTTAAGTATCATGACTATTTATCAATTACAGTATCACAATGGCACAATTTCCTCCATGAGTCAGGAAAGAATTGAGAGTTTGTGAAGAAGGAAGACAGAGTTTTTGCATTCACATTATATGTTCCAAAGATTTAATCAATCAACCAACAAGTATTTATTAAGAGCCTATTATATTCTAGACATTATGCTATAAAGATTCAACTCAACTCCAGTCAATTCAATATCCATTTTTTGCATTCCACTAGTCACCAGTAAAGACACCCTAGTTGACTAAGACAGTCCTTGTCCTCATGAAATTTATATTCTAACAAATGAATGACGGATATGGATAACCAATAGTAAATTAAAAACATTAGAAAATTTCAAAACAATATTTTAAGCTTAAAGGGTAGAAAGAAATCAGTGATGCTTATTGAGGAAATGGCATTTGAACTGGGCTTTAAAGGACAGAGTGGAATTTATCAGTAATGATTGAGGAAGACAGTGCAAATATAGAAAATCCCATTGGTAAATGTAGACAAGCACATTTAGAAAACAGAGAGCTAGTCAGTTTGGTTGCCAAATGATGGAGGGTCTTGAATTCCAGACAAAGGAGATGTATCTTTACTCAAAATATAATGGGGAATGACTAAAAATATTTGAGAAGAGTGGTATGTTCAAATCTCCTTTGTGAAATGTTTACGGTATACTGCATGTTGAAGCTTGGCTTCTTTGATATCCTGTAAAGAAGGTAATAGAGACCAAACCAAAAATGTCTCTTTCTATACCATCCACTATTCCACCATACACCATCTATACCATTCTATGCCATTCAAAATAGCTGCAGGGATTTTTGTGGTTAAAAAACATAGTAGCATCTCTTCTGTTTTGCTCACTCTGGCTATAATCTGAGTCAGAGAATGTTAAAGCCCGAAGAGAACAAGAAGATTATTTCCCAAAGTCAGTCTCCTTGCTATAGTTTATTTATTTTAATTGAATTTTTTTCCACAGAACAGCTACACCCCAACAAATACCCATAAAACTTCAAAAAATACATTTTCAGAAAACAATTAACAAAAACACTTAATGGCAGAATTACAACAAATAGCAACTTCACTTTCTACTTTTTTTCTAGTTCTTAATCAAACAAAAATATGAATTTAAACTTTTAGTGTTGACTTTATTTAGAGTGATAATTATATATCTCCATTAATGTAAATGCCATAAATGTATGTATAAACATACATGCACACAGATACATATACACATTCATAAATATCTTTGGGCTCTGTTTTTATATTCTGTATCACTTTATACAAATTTTCCAAGAGTTCTCTGCATTCTCCATATTTGTCAGTCCTCCCCTGTGCTTAGTCTGAACCTTATGGGGTTCAGTGTGAACAGCTCTTGTTATGGTAACCCTATTTACCCATATAAATCAGCAATTCCTCAAAAAAGCTAATTGTCTTAAAGAATTCCTCATTACTCAGCAATATTCTAATTCTAAAACATAATAATGTTTGTCAACTATCACTCAGTTACTGAGAACATATTTGGTTTCAACTCTTCAACTTAAAGATAAGGAAGGAAAGAAAGAAGCAATGACCAAAGTCACACGCATAATAGCCAAGAGAACTGTAAATATGAATTAAAATGGGGGTTGGGTTGTATAGTACATAGCCAATACTTGCTTGAATCTAAGTTCAACTCATTTCAAACTTAGAATTGTCAAATTATCATATTCCATACTAAAGGTATGGGGGCAGGAGAGAAAACACATAACAGGAGTATTTATAAAAGTTCATGAAATTGAATTACATTGGGACCTTTCCATTTCAAATACTTTTATGTACTATTAATTTATTTTACAGTTCTTCCTCTCATGCTTCTTCCATTTTCTGACACAAATATTCTGGCTCAATTCCTCTCCCTTTCACTAAGATACTGCTTCTGTGGACAATCTTCCTAAGCACTGGTTGTATCTTTTTTCATGTCACCTTCTCTCTTTCAAATGGAGTCAAGTTTCAATACCCCTTCCTCCCCATTGTCTTCCAGACCCTTCCTCTGTCATCATCACTTAAAAACCTTTCCTTTGAGATTCACCCTAACCAAATAGAAGACAAAACTCCAGATCTTGGTGATGGCCATTGATCAGACTCCAAGTCATTCTCAAGGATTAGCCCTCCTTCAGCTCCACCCAAACTCCTACTTAGTCAATGCTGATGTTCACTCTTACACTCTAGCCTCATTCCTCAACTCTACTATAGTCATATCAATGGAGTTATAATCTTGATCACCAAAAGTGTTCCTGATCAAGAATTCTGCAACTCCTTCCTCCTCCCATCTCATCTCTCCCTATCCTTCATTTGCCCTAAAGCTCATCTTCATGGTTACTAGTATCTCCAGTGCCTTTATAGTTGCCCAGACCATTGGTCCAGCTCTGGCTTCATTTTCCTTCTTTGCCAGTCACAATCCTATAGTTAATTAGCTCAACATTACAGTGTTCTCTACTCTTGAATCTCTTGGTTCCTCTTACTACCATTGTTCATGACTTGCCAAACAGCAACCCTGGATTATTGCCACCATTCTCTTCTTCCACTCCCACTCAAGATCTGTTGAAAGGAGTTCAACCACATTGCCTGGATTCACTACAAATTTATATTAGCACATTCTGCACAGTGATTATTCCAAAGCTTCTCTTCTCTTCTCTAGGATCCAAAACCACCCACTTCCCTGATTCTTTCATCTAGGGACTTTGTCTTATACTTCCCTGGAAAAAAAAAACAACAACAAAGAAAATATTGGATGAGAGCCTCCTCTACACTGCATTCTTAAATTCTTTGAGCCTTACCATCTGTCCTGCTTTTATTTTCTCCAGCCTCCTTGGGTACTATCCTATGACTAGCTGATGCACTTAAAAGTTCAATGGGGTGGGGCAGCTAGGTGGCTCAGTGGATACAGCACTGGCCCTGGAGTCAGGAGGGCCTGAGTTCAAATCTGGACTCAGACATTTAATCATTACCTAGTTGTGTCACCTTGGGCAAGTCATTTAACCCCATTGCCTTGCAAAAGCTAAAAAAAAACATTCAATGGGTCTTACCATTAACCCTATATCTAAGTCCTGAAATTTACTGGGTTTTCCATCTACTCTACAACTGAAGTCTCTATATGCATTGTCTCCCCTATTTGGGGTAGAAGGCCCTGGAGAGCAGGGACTATCTTGCTTTCTCTATCTATATCCCCAAAATTAGCACAATGCTTATACAGCAAGCACCCAATAAATGCTTTTTCATTCATCCATTCATTCATTTTCTCCTACTCTATAGTGTGTGTGTATATATATATACATATATATATACATATATATATATATATACACATATATATATATGGTAAATTCCAATCTCTTGGCATCTCTAACATTATCTTTTCCATTACTGCAGCCTCTGTTGAAAAGGTGGCTTTTCTCTTCCCAAAGGTCAACCCTTCTACCTGTACTTTGGATTTCATCAAACCTGACTCTTTGGTAGAATGCCCCTACACCTAATTCCTCCCTTCCCAGACTCAAATATTAAAATTCTCCTTAATCTATTGGGTCTTTCCTCACTTCCAACAAATATGCCAAAATGTCCCCATCCTTAAAAACTTTTGCTTGATTGTATATTTTACCTTATCCTAAATTCTTCTCTCTTTCCTTTCACAGTCATAGGAAAAATTGTCTCCATTTCCTCTTTTCTCACTTACTTGTTAATCCTTTGAAATTTTGCTTCCAATACCATTATTTACCTGAAAATAGTCTCTCCAAAGTTACCAAGGATCTCTTAATTTCCACTTCAGATAATCTCTTCTTAATCCCAAATTTGTTGATTTCTCTATATCATTTGGCAATGATGAGTAATGTTTTCTCCTGGATTCTGTCTCCTCTCTGGATTTTTGTGACTTTTCTTCTGTTGGTTCTTCTTCTTTCAATTCTTTTCAATCTCCTTTGTTGTATAATAATCCATACATAGAATATTCATTATAGGTATACCCCAAGTCTCCCTCATGACCCTTTCTCATATCTGTCTAAATGACCTCTTTTGTTAATTGCATCCATTTCCATGGATTTTATTATCAGTAGACTCTTAGGTTCATCTTTCTTCTGAGGTCTAGTCTCACAAGAAAGTTGGATATTGGATATTCCAAGCAGAATATCATGTAGACATCTCAAATTTAATATGTCCAAAGCAGAACTCATTATCCAACCTCCACACCATCTTAGCCAACCCTTCTTTTGAATTTTCTTCTTTCTACCAAGGTCACCACCATACTTCTAGTCAGCCAGGTTTACACTAAAGCTATCCTCAACTCTCAATTCTCTCCCACTACCCCAACTCTAGTCCAATTAATCACCAGGTCTCATCATTTCTATCTCTATAATATCTCTTATATGGTCATCCTTTATATTTCAGGCCTCCATTACTTCTCACCAAAACAACTGCAACTGCAACCAAATGATCTCCCTGTCTTGAATCTCTCTCTTCACCAATTCATCTGTTCTACATCTGGCAAAGTAATTTTACTAAAATAGAGGTCTGATCATGTTACTACATTGTTCAATAAAATCCAATGGTTCTCAATTTGGGGGGAATATTTTTGTCTTTGCATCACCAGTTGTGACCACTTCCTCTGTTGGTTCTTCTTCTTCCATTCCTTTTCAATATTCTTTGTTGGATAATAATCCAATAATAATGTTCTCATTATAGGCATACCCAAGTCTTCACACCTGATACATAGTAGGTACTTAATAAATGGTGGCTGATTTCATTCAGTTCAATATGTACTGAGCATCTACTATTTGAAGAGTTCTAATTACAGATCCCAAGCCAACTCTGGCCTATGCACTTTCAGCTCTCTTTTTTTCCCCTCTTTTCTCTATTTTTCAATATGTTCCTATTGGAAATGGAGTCCTAGTTCACAAGAGCAATGGATCAGATTAACGGTTATAGAAATCGGCCTTGCATTCTTCTTTCAGTCGCCTACTTATAATAGTCCACATTTATTGGTTATATCTTGATGGGTGAAAGGCAAAGTAAATTTTAATTATGGAAGAAAACACAGACTAAGGGCGGCTAGGTGGCCCAGTGGATAGAGCACCGGCCCTGGAGTCAGGAGTCCCTGGGTTCAAATCTGGTCTCAGACACTTAATAATTACCTAGCTGTGTGGCCTTGGGCAAGCCGCTTAACCCCATTTGCCTTGAAAAAAAACCCTAAAAAAAATAAAATAAAACACAGACTAGTAAAATGTGATGCATATGATCTGTCCTGGGAAAAATGTTTAAGATAAAGTGGAGTAATTGCTTTCAAATATCCAAACTCCATCTGGTAATGGATCATAGCTTATATAAACTTTACATTGCTTTGAATATAATTTGTACTTAACAAATGTTTGCAAATAAATGAATCTATGAATTCATGAATCAAAACTTCACTGATTACCACAACGGATAAAATATAGCCTCAACAGGATTTAATTTTTTTGGTCTTTCCATATTGATACCTGAAACAAGAGTTTCAGTTGAACTGAAGGTAAAAATTAGAATTGGTGGTCACAAAAAAAGCTATGTTTTGATCTTGTCAAAACAGATCACATTTCTAGCTGCCCTATTTGAAGTCATAGGACAGATGATAGCAAAGGTTGGAAATAATTACTGCGTTTGAATATCAGTGATAGTTGAATCTTTGACAATAGTCTCTTAACCCTTCCCTCCTCTTGTGTGTGTGTGTGTGTGTGTGTGTGTGTGTGTGTGCATATTGTGAAAGGAAAAGGACCCTTGTAGTCAGAAGTCTTAGAATCCTACAATTACACCAATGCCATGTATATTGGCACCCTAACATCCACTCCTTGCATAATTAGAGAATAAGATAGTGGTGCTTTAATGGGAATTTTAGATGGTCCTTAAGCTCAGGGCATGGAAAAAACATCATTTTTAGCTTGTAGCTTTATGCACATTACTGGCTTCTACAGTAGGAACAATTGCTGACTTAGCAGCACAAGCTATTGCTTTCTTAGCCCCCTTTCCAGAGGCCTTCTGGACCTTTCTAAATCATTGGTAACTGGTCTTTAAGATCCATTAGAGACTTTAGTAGCCATAAGAATTATGGCTAGGTGGCATAGTGGATAAAGCACCGGCCCTGGAGTCAGGAGGACCTGGATTCAAATCCAGTCTCAGACTCTTAATAATTACCTAGCTGTGTGGCCTTGGGCAAGCCATTTAACCCCGTTTGCCTTGCAAAAACCTAAAAAAAAAAAAAGAATTACAGATATGCAAAAAGCATAGACTGGTATGACCAAGTAAGTCAGAACATCCAACCCATGCTCTGTGTACATAAGCTGGAAATCTCTATTTTTTTCAGAGAAGAATAAAGGAGGGAAGGGAAGAAAGGCAAGGCAAGGCAAGGAAATATTACCTCATTTGATCAGGGAGTTGGAGGGTAGAAATATATTACATAGAGAAGAAAGGAGAGAAATAGTTGAATGATCAGCCTCAGAGTAGTGAAAAGAAGCCTACAGTGTAATGCATTGAGGAATCTGTATTTGATATTATACTATTTAAGGTGTTGCTGTTTTTCACTGGCTTGGATAAAAGCATATATGGTATACATCTCGAATCTGCAGATGACACAAAGCTGGAAAGGAGAGCTGGATAATACAAAAAGATACAGCCAGGTTAGAACATTGGGCTTAATATAGGAAGTTGTAGTTCCAGAGGGTTAAATGTAAAGTTTTACCCTTGGGTTCAAAAAATTCAACTTCACAGATTTAAGTTGGAGATAGCCTTCATCTGAAAAAGATTTGGAGGTTTTTACTGTACTGTGAATGCAATATGTGTTACCAATGCAATATGGAAGGCAAAGTGCTCACATAATTTTATGCTATGTTGAAAGAACCATAATCAGTCAGTCAGTAAAGTCTATTGACTTTATTAATATATGAACATTTCATAGCTCTTTTCATTCATATGCTATCTCATTTAATCTTCATAATAATTCTTTGAGGTATATGGTAAAAGCATTATTATAATCTTTTTTTGTAGATGGGGGTAACCAAAATTCAAATTTGTTCATGGTGACATAGCTAGTGAGCAGCAGAGACCAGATCTGAACTAAGATATCTTCTTCCTCTAAGACCAGAAGTTTATTGACTGGTCATTTACTGAAAAGTGCCCATCGGATCTTATGCTAGATTCTAAAGGTCGTTCGTTATTAAAGAAATGTGCAGGTGACAAATTCCACCATACCTTATTCCAGCCAGATCATATCAGGACTATTTTTTTTTTAGTTCCAGGAGCTACAGTGTAGGGAAGACATTAATAATTTGCAGAATATTCAGAGAAATGCAACCAGAATAATAAAGAATTTTGAATCCGTGACATGAGTATTATTTGGAGGAATTGGGGACTTTTACAAACTTTTATTACATTTTTATCCTTTCGTTTTTACTTTTATTTCATTTTATCTCTCATAAGCATTTATTTCCTTTTCCTTTTTCCTCCCCCATTGCAAAAAATGGAAAACACTTCCTCCCTTATTACTGTTCTGTATATAGTCAATTGTACTCTAGAGGCATTTATTTAAAAGGTTTTTTTTTTTATTCAAGAGTATTATTTATTGAGGGGTGGCTAGGTGGCGCAATGGATAGAGCACCGGCCCTGGAGTCAGGAGTACCTGAATTCAAATCCTGCCTCAGACACTTAATAATTACCTAGCTGTGTGGCCTTGGGCAAGCCACTTTACCCCATTGCCTTTCAAAAAACCTAAAAAAAAAAAAGGAAAAGTTATTTAAAATCAGAAATCTTTTTGTGATATAAAAATTCACACAACCCACTGACATATAACAATTGATCTATTCCATTAAATTAAGATGTTTGTATTTTTTAATTTAAAAACATCTGGATACATCTGAGCTGTTGCCCTGCTACTAGCAGGATTGAGTGGTTTCATTCTTATCTTCCTTCTGACCCAAATTGCAGGGGTGGGGGGGAGTGGTAAGAGAAAAATTTCTTAAACACACAGGATATCCTCCAGATCTATTCATAAAAACAAGTGGGGAGAAGGGGAAGGGAGAATTATTTCCTTTGATGCTATATAAGGCAGATCTAATAATGGTAATGATATCTAACCATTTCCTAATACTTTTCTTTCATATATTATCTCATTTAATCTTCATAATAACTCTTTGAGATTTATGGAAGCGGCATTATTATAATCTTTTTTTCTTAGAGATGGGATAACTGAAGCTCAGACCTGTTCACAGTGACAAAATTAGTAAATATCAGAGGTAAGATTTGAACTAAAATGTCTCCTGATTCTAGGAGCATCAATCTTTACAGTCATCAGTTCTTTACAGTTAAAATGTTTCAAAAGAACTCTTTTAGACAAGAGTGAAATTTCTTTGTCAGGAGCTTTGGGAGAAGGAAAAGGGACTGAGATGGATTGAAGTGGATAATATGGTAAGATAAAAGATTTAATAAACATTTTCTCTTCTAGTGCCCAGGAGGCCATGTTTGTAGCATCCTCTTAACTACAAAAGGAGGAATCAAGCCCATTGGAAACTTTATCATAATTTGAATTCCAACCTTCCCTCCACTCAGCTGTCAAAATGATTTTCCTAATACACATATTATGCCTCTACATAATAAGGGACTATTGATTCCCTATTATCTTCTGGGTCAAATATAAAATCCTCTGTTTGGCATTCAAAGCCCTTCAAATCTGCTTCCTTCATATCTTTTTTATACTTTATTTCCCTTCACATATTTTGTGAATCTACACTATCCTATTTGTTGTCTTTATATATGACCTGTCACAACACAATTAGTTTTTCCCTATACATCAACTCCTCTCCCTCCTCACCTTCAACACCTAGAATTCCTAATTTCCTTTTAGATTCAGATTGTATCCTACCAAGAAGTCTTTCCCAGTCCATACTATGTCCCCCATCTTCAGATACATAGATAGATAGATACAAAGATAGGTATATAATTAGAGATAGCAAATATAATGTATGAATGCATATTTATTATTTATGCATATTTATTGAACGCATATTTATATGAATGCATATTTATTATGTAGATATCAAATATATGTATATATTTGCATATATAAATATAATATGCACTTTTAACATTCAAATAATTCTACATTAGTAGATACACAGCTATGTACCTATGCATGTTTGAATTATAAACATATATTTATGTTTATAAACCTAATATACACTTTTTTTTTACTTTTTCACAAGGCAATGGGGTAAAGTGGCTTGCCCAAGGCCACACAGCTAGGTAATTATTGTGTCTGAGGCCGGATTTGAACTCAGGTTCTCTGACTCCAGGGCTGGTGCTCTATCCACTGAACTGCCCCCTAATATATACTTTTAACATTTAAATAATGATATACACATCAAATATATATATTTACTTTCATATATATATTTGAAATATACGCTTGAGAGTATATTTGATGTATAGAGCTATTTGAATGCTAAAAGTGCACAAAATAAGCAATGTATGCAAACATACACATTTACAAATCTGTATATTTGCTCTATGTATAGTTACTTGAATATCAAAAGTGTATATTATATTTATATGTGCAAATATATGGAGATATGCATATTGTTATTTTCAGGTTGTTTCCTCCCCTTAGAGTATGAGCTCCTTGAGAACAGAGCTACCCTTCTTTGTACCTCTCTCAAGTTGGGCAAGGCAGTAATAAATACTTGTTCAGTGATTGATCTAAGAAAGGGTTTCATAGGATTATAAAATGAAAAATTGGACTCAAGAATCTTTAATGTTCCTTTTAGCCCAATGGTTCATTTTCCTCAATAGTTGGAAAAAAAGAGAAAGTGAATAATCTTACCAAGTTGTTATAATGTAATAAATTCTGGGGTGGCTAGGTGGCACAGTGGATAGAGCACCAGCCCTGGAGTCAGGAGTACCTGGGTTCAAATCCGGCCTCAGATACTTACTAATTACCTAACTGTGTGGCCTTGGACAAGCCACTTAACCCTATTTTCCTTGCAAAAACCTAAAAAAAAAGATAATGTAATAAATTCTTTAAAAATAGATGCTATTTAAACAAATTGTAATGAAAAAGATAATTTGGATAACCGATCTTTATCATCTTGATTTCTTCTCAGACATCCTGAACATATTAAAATGCACAAATTTCTGACTACATTCAATCTAAAAAACCGATTCTTTTCACAAGGAATAGGTCACTACCATATCTCAAATCTGACAGAGGTACCCTTTTCATAAATCATAGAAATAGTGTCTGTTAAGAAGCTGCTCCCTGGAGACAAGAGGATGGTATCACATTGTTCACAAAACAGGAGAAATGAAAGGGTAATCAGAACTTTCAAAAGTCAGTTTAATTTTGAAAAAAAAATGACCTTATAACAAGCATATATTTGACATTTATTTCTGGACTTCACATTTTTCTAGAAACCTTTGGCAAGTCTACAAAAGTCACTTTCATTCATCCAAAGTCCCCACAAATTCAAGTTTCAATGATCATTGAGCCCTCTTATCTCTTCCAAGATGATAAGATTCCTTAAACCAACAGTGTTAAACTTAGGGTCTACAAAATTCCAAACTATGAACTTGAACCTAGATTAAAATATAATTGGAAAATGTTTAACCAAGATATAAAAAAACACAATAGAAAATGTTAATCTGTGGTTTTCTGTCTGCTATAAGTAGGTATCTATTTCTCTATTAGCTTGACTATATAATCCAGTAAGATGAATGGAAGATGTGAAAAGTGATTATTAAAAAAAAAAAAAGTGAGTCGATCACTTGACAAATCAAAGTAAATTATTTGTTCCATTATATCTTTTTAGTAAGTCAGATACAATTCAGTGGAAAATCCAGCTTTGTGAAACTGCTGCTTACATGAAGGGGTATGACTTCTGACTGTCAAAGACTTCTGGGTTCTTTTCAACATGTACTGAACTAAGGTTGGACAACTGAGTAGAAGTTGGAGAGTGATAGGTGGCTAGAAGAAAGATGTGAATTTTGAAATAGCATAATGGAGAGATCTCTCTGGTGCCACCAGTACATGGAGAAGTCAGTCTCTAACAGGTTCTTTGATTTCCAACACCTCCACTTCAGAGATTTTGACAGCTAAGCATCAATTAGTTTCACCTGTTCTCTCTCTGTGGCCAACTTGGTGAAATCATTCTCTCCTTTGTTGAGATTGAATTTACCTCTCAGCCAAAGAACTCCTTTAGAATTGTATACTCTTTGGTCTTTTCTAATCCATTGGATTTCCCCTAAATTCTTTTTATTGCTTAATTTGATAAGAAAATAAACTATTCATTGACTTTAGTCTTTTGTATAACCAATTTTGGCAAGAGAGAGTTAAGGAAAATATACATTACTTCCTTGAGAATGATCAGACAAAATTGCATTTCTCCTAGACCACAATGTATAGACCACTATTGTTCAGTCACGTGCAACCCTCCATAACCCCTTTTGGGATGTTTTTAGCAAAGAAACTAAAGTGGTTTGCTACTTTCTTCTCCAACTCATTTTAGAGATGAGGAAACTGAAGTAAATGGGGGTAAAGTGCCTTGTCCAAGGTCATCAAGTTGGATTTGAACTTAGGAAGAGTCTTGCTGACTTCAGGTCCAACACTCTATCCACTGTGCCACCTAGCTGTTGTATTCTACTTTCAGCATGCCAGTATTTGAGGCATCATAAATAGACTTCTTTTTTTGCAATAGTCTTTTATTTTTTTCCAATTACAGGTAAAAAAGTTTCAACATTCATTTTTTATAAGATTTTGAGTTCTGAATTTTTCTTTCTCCCCTCTCCTCCCTTCCCAAGATGGCAAGCAAGTACAAAATAGATATTCTTCTAGCCAAGCAACCCTCTTGGAGACAGATGAGGGAAGGAACAGGTATCTAACGACATACCTCCTCCTACTACTCACAACAGCAAACATCACCCTTTCTCTAAGGGAAAAGTGGGCTATATCTGCAATTAATATATCCATACCACACTAGAATTGAGTCATTCTTATATTTAAGTAGCAATGAATCACATGCATATATCAAATTATGATTCTAATAAGAGCATCTCTGGATCAATCATTTTAGAATTTTTATGATAGCAAGATGCTCACAGTAAGCTTCCATCTAATTGGATGACCTTGAGCAAATAGTTCACAGCTCCAGGCCTCAGATTTTTTATTGGTAAAATGAAGAAGTTGAATCAGATTATCAGTAGGCTATCCTCTAATTCTAATATTCTCTGTATCTATAGAAGCTGGAGCTAGAGAGCCATAGAAGGAAAAACAGATGAAGAAGAGGGAGGAGACAAGTGACTAAGAACTGTCTTAACTTTGCATGGGGAAGTGCCCTGGCTGCATTTGGTAAGTAGATGAATGGTACGCTGAACTCAGTTATATAAAGCTATTGTGGCAGGTCTGCTGAGAAGGTCACTGTATCAGAAGATACTGGAAAGTGCAATTGGGTGAAATACTCCTTCCCTATTTCTCGTTAAATGCTTTGAAGGTCAAATCCATTTTAGTTCTCCAGTAGATAATGAAGTAGTAATCTGTAGCTTTCATGGGACCAAGATAATTTACAATATAAGATCCAGTATTGGCAATAGTGACTCTCTGTTCACTCCAAAACAATGGAAGGAGAATAGTATTTAGTCAGACAAGAAAAGAATTCTTAAGGATTCAAGTCAGTTCTATTCAAGAAATAAGTATTAAATATCCTTATACTGGCAATACAAAAATAAAAATTAGTTGCCATTCTCAATAGAGTAGCTCCAATGGTTTAAAGGGCCATGGAATTCTAATCCTTGTTTAGAGGGCATGAGCCTAGTGACTAGTTCTTTTGTCTGTATACTAGAGGAGATATGCCTATGGGGAGGGAATGTATCTTAAGTATGATAGCAGTAAGTTTACAAAGCTAAAGTCCTACAATACTCAGCTTTCCTAGACTTGGAGTCAGCAAAATCTGGATTCAAATTCCATCTTTGACATGCTGGTTCTGTGACCATGGGCAAGTCACTTAATCTTGTTAAATCTCAGGTTCTTCTTCCAGAAAAAAAAAATAGGAATGTTAATATTTTAATTAGTAGAAAGGATTTCCATATAAAAGGAATGTTAATATTTTCATTAGTTGAAAGGATTTCTTGTTTGGGAGTATCCTACACCTATAAAATCATAGATCCAGAAAAGCAAAAACAAAACCAAAAACCAAAACCCTATCCTTATAGAATCTCTTGCAAAGAGTTGTAAGGTTCAAGTAAGATAATGTATTTCAAGTTCTTTGTATAGTTTTAAATCCTTTGTAAATAACAATTCTTATTATTATGCTATTTTTCTTGAGATGCTGGCTAAAGTCCCCACTCATTAATAAAGAAAGGCAGAACATTAATATAGAAAGCAGCATAGTCTTTGGGAACTGGTATTGGGCTGGGAATTGGAAAACCTGGATACCAGAGCTGTGTGAACTGGAGAAAGTCACTTCAATTCTCTGAGACTTAATGTCCTCCTCTGTAAAGAGGACTTCACCTGGGATCTCACTGACATAGGGAACTCTACCACTAGGAAATTTCCTGTCCCAGTAAAGGTTTTACCTTCCTAGAGTCATAGAATCAAATGACTGATTCAGTTTTATGAAGCCAGAATGTATCAGAAGTAGAATTTAAACTCGTCTCCCTGGCTTCAAGACCAGTTCACTAATCACTTTTTCTCTAATACTTCTGCCATACTATTTCTAAATAAAAAAAAATTTAACCTAAACTAAATACTTCAGAGGATCGTCTGTAGGATCAAATGTATCTATTATAAAGGCTGGAACAGAAAAAAATACTATAGACATATAAGCTATTTTACAATTATAAATTCCATTCTTCTTAAAGTCACAGCTTTGGAAATACAAACAAGACAGGCAGTCTGATTTCTGGGTTTGTTTGCTTTCAATTACAGACCCAGAGTCCTGGCTTATTGTTTGTAAAGATTTGAAAGTTGAATTCTTTCAAACAAACTATAATAGGCCAACTACAGACTAAATAAATCCATGCAACTTATTCCAATTTTATTTCCTTATTACAACCCATTATTTACTCCAACTTCCAATTCTAAAAGATCTTGTCCCCACCCTCCCACCCCTAAAAAAAAAAGTAAGTAACTAGGTGGAAGCAGAAGCTGGGTTAGTGAAAGTTAGGAAGGCAATGGAAGAAATGACTCATCTGTTCCTCTCAAGATCCAAGGCTGTGCATGATCTGGTATTGGAAGGAAAGAAGGAAATAAAAAAGGAGCAATTAAGAACAAAATACTAAGCACTAAGCAGTTTGATAAATGCTTTACAATTTGCTCCTCACAATAACCCTAAGAAATCATTGCTGCTATTATTTCCATTTTATCATGGAAGAAACCGAGGTAGGCAAAGAAAGGTTAAAGTGACTTACCCATGATTACACATCAGCCTAAGTAGTAGGAAGAGAATTTAGAGATCATTTTGTCCAATTTTGTCTCATTTTGCAGGGGAGAAAATTGATGCCCATGAATCCATTTGTCCAAGGTTATAGGGAATAAGTGAGAGACCTAATGGCAGGTAGTTAAGTTCAGAGCTTTTTTCAACATTGTCTCTCTCATTCTTTTATTTGCTATTGCTTATCCCCTTTCCAGTGTTGCATCTTCTTCCTGCACCCCAGGTCCCTGGGGCTTGGTCTTTATTGCCTCTCTGAACTGCTCACAGAACCTTATTTATTAGTGTCCTCCCCAAGCAATACCCATCCCCATGAATGCTATAAAGGACAGAACCAGAAGTGATGTGTGGGATTTGCAGAGAGGCAAAGATACACTTGATGCAAAGAAAACTTTCTAGTAATTAGAGCACTCCCAATGTGGAGTGGGGATACAGTGGATTCTCCCTCTTTGATTGGCTCTAGCCGAGGTTGAATGATTGACCCTTTGCCAGTTCTATTATCATTGAATTCTTACAGGTAGGCATTGTATTGGGTGACCCTTTGAATTCCCAAATTCTGTGATTGTGGATTCCTATCAAAGGACTAAGAATTTTTACTTCATCCTCTAACACTCTTGCACTTTGCCAATAATATAAGCTCACATTTTGAGTCTTTAGGTTTGCAGAGAGCTTAATGCATAGTCTGTATCTATATCTTATGATTAACAGAATCTCTTAATCCATTGTTTTCCCAAAGTTACCTCAATAGAGATATAAATGGTGGCATCTATTGGTTTGTTATTCTGCGTTAGGGGAAATGAGATCTGGGCATGGGAGAGGAAGGTCTTGAAAATATTTAAAATACAGATTATTTCTTCCCGATTCCCTTTCCCCAAAGATTTTCAGGCCCTTAAATCCGTTTAAAGGGCACAGCCTTAAGATTCTTTATCAGCCTCTTCTTTGGGTATTCTACAGCTTGACAATTCCCTTCCTTCCTCTGTCTTACTTTTCCATCCTGTGAAAGGAGAGGGTTAAAGTAAATGGTCTCTCAGGTCACTGGCAACTAAGCTCAGAAATCCACAAAGAATACAGATCAGGACTTGATTTATTGTTTTGTTGATTGTCTAGGCTTAAAGTGAAGGTGAAAAGGTTAAGAATGCAAATTAAAGTTAAAAGTGTGCCATTTTGGGGGGGAATGCCAGTTGATAAGCATTTACCAGTTCACCTTTACTTATAGCTCTAAGTCATATCACCTCCTAAAATCAGGTATCCCTGGTGACCATAATAATAAAAAAATTTTAAAGCAGAATGATGTAAGGATAAAGCAAACTGAATATTGCCTCCTGCAGAAATCTAATTCATAAAAGGAACTAAATGAGACTCACTATTCTTTATCCCTGGCTTCCTCTCTTCATTTCCTGATTTAACTTCATATTAAACTAACAAAAACCACAACCTACCAAAGAGTTTCATTCTAACAAAACATTTAATTTGCTGTCTTTTTCCTGTATCTTCTTTGAAATTGGAAAAATTTCTGGGAAAAGGTAGAAGAAATCCAAACATATCATTAAGAATTCATTGCTAATTTCTTGAGTGAATCAAAAGGAGTCTGAGAAACTGATCTTTTCCCACACAACTTGAGACACCAGCACCCTATGAGACTTAGGGAAAGAGTGATAGGTCTATTATCAGAGCATCTGACTTCATTTCCCAGCTCAATTCCTTACTGGTTGAATGACCAGGGAAAAGTTATTGTAGTTCTCAGGGCTTCAGCTTTGTTGTCTGTCAAATAAAGAAAATGCATTAGATTATTTTAAAGAACTCTTCTAAATCCTTTGATTCTGTTGATATTAATCAAATTATTTCCCAATACATTCAAAGTTAGGAAAACTCTCCTTAAATATTCCTGGTTGAAATTTTTATGTCACTAAGGGTAAAAAGAGAAAAGGTACAATACAACAAGAGGCTGATTTAGGGAACACATGAATAACCCTTCAGCTGAAGGTGCTTCATCCAGACCCCTGTCCATTTGCCATGTAAGTAACGACTCCTACTGGAATTCCATATGTTGGCCTATCTCCCTTCTTAATGGGAAGAAAGATAAGAATCCAGATGTAAGCTGCTTCAGAGTCATAGTTTAAAACTCCAAAGGGCTGTGCTCTTTTTCCACAATACTTTGCATGCTTTTTTTATGGGTCTCTGGATGGCAATCTAAATCTTCAACGTTCCTTCACAACCCATTAATCTTTGCTGTATAATTCAAGGAAGTGGCTATGTGGCAATTCACTGCAAGCATCCAGGCTGGATGAGAACAAGTGAGCCCAGCCAGCTCAGCCTGCATCAACAACCTGCTTCTGTCTCCATGGTGATACACATAAAGGCAAACTCAGCACGGCACAAGCATCATTTTCCATTCTTTCCCTGAAATCAGAGCCCACCAGAGGTGACAAGCAATTTACCCAGGAGGAAAAAACAACAACAAAAAACAGATTCCATTGTCTAGAAACGAGAAAGATGTATCAAGGGTAACAGCTATGCCACAAGTCCACACACACACACACACACACACACACACACACACACACACACACACACACAAATCAACACACCAGACTATCTTATCAAGACCACCTTAAAAGGAGAACATTCACATTTGCTTAGTCTTGTGTCTTAATCAAGAGTAATGATAAGTCAACAATACTGGCTGAGGGCATGTCTGTATAGCAATATACAGAGATAGAAACAAGTGAGTCACCAGAATAGAGAGTAAACAGAATTGTTTCAAACAAAATAAGAAGTCTACATAGAGAAATAATTGATAATGAGGTGGACACTGTATGATGGGGAAGAAAGACATATACAAAATAGAGGAAGATAAAAAAAAACACCTAATCTAACTGGAAACACAAAACATAGATGTCTAAAAATCATTTAACAGTATTTTCTTAACAGCACAGAAACATCAATATTTTAGTGGCTATTTAGAAGAAGCAGTGTTTTGGTCCATAGATGGAAAAACAAATTCTGCTCCATCTACAACTGTGTGTTGTGTAACCCCAGGCAAGTTATTTAGTTTCTCTGTTTTAGTTTCCCATTGATAAAATGAGTAGCCTGGCTCAACATCCTCTAGGACCCCTTCCATCTCTAAAAGAATGATCATATGTGAGTTTTCCTTCCATTGGTAGAAATTGCAACCCATTCATGCCTTCTTATTTTGTCTGATCCTTGTCTTTTAGACTTTTATTTCTTTAAGAGATTATACAAAGGATCCACCAAGTAAGCATCTTGGAGGCCTTTGTGGTGTTTTCACACTCAACTGGGCTCTTGGACTATCCATCTATTACTCCTTACTTTAAAAAAAAGAACTAACTCATCTCCTTTTCCATCCATAATCAAGTATTCTGACTTCCAATGAAATATTTTATTCTACCTCTAAAGTCTTACTGAAAAAAAAGTGAGTTTTGAACCATGTTTATAAAGTAGAGTGCAACATAGATCACAGGAAAATAATCAATCAATGAATTAATCAATCAAAAAACTGACATCAATCTCCTACTATGAGTAAGAGTATGTGAGGTTCTAGAGCTATAGAAGCAAAGAATAAAACAATCCCTACATACAAGAAGGAAGGGCACATGCAGAAGGGATAAGAAAAAAACAAGCTAATAGAAAAAGAAGACAAATAGCATGACTACTAAATCATATGTTGGACCACAAGTCAGGAAGGTCTTGGTTCAAATCCCTTTGAAAGGATTTGGAATGTACTAGCTGTGACATTAGGCAAGTTATTTAATTTCTCTTATCTTCAGTTTCTTCATCTATAAAATGGTGTTAATAGATCCTACCTCAGGGCTATTGTGATGGTCAAATAACACAATATATGCAAAATAGGGAAACAAATTAGCCAAGTATACACTGAAAACCCATGTACTTTTCTATGGAGTTTATGTATATTCAACTAGTAAGCAAAATTATGGCAAACTGACCTAAATATAGGGCATGATACCATTTGACAGGTATGGTTAGAATCAAACATTGTACATACCAAATACTGTACTATTCAAGGCCAGACTACCAGTCTGTTTTGGCTAAATATATGCAAAATATTCAAAACAACCAGCATTTGTCTACATTCTTGTTTAAATATGAAATAATTTTGTACTAACATTCATCTTAAAGAACTGGGTCAAATCAGGAAGTTTAAAAAAACCATAAAACAAAAATGTTAATCATCAAGAATCTGGCAATAAAATAAATGTCAACAAACCTAGATTTTGTACCAAATCTTAAATATTGGGAGTGACGATTGGAATAATAAATATAATGACATGAGCATTTCCCAAATTGGATTAACTTCAGTTATCCTGATATGCACAGTGTATGTGTCTGTGTGTGTGTGTGTGTGTGTGTGTGTGTGTGTGTGTGTGTGCATTATATAACCACAATTTTAAAAATAGCTCCTAGGCTCAGAAAAATTGCAAAGGCATTTACAAACAAAACACAACAAATTTACAATCAGAAGTTTACTTTTTAAAGAAAAATGGAAAGAAGTTAAATATCTCCCCTTCAACCCCCCCCCCAAAAAAAAACAACTGCTGCCTTATATAAGTAACCGCCACAAAATTCCAACTGTGCTGCTCATACTGGATGGATAGTCTGTGGAATCTCAAAAAACTTTGCCAAAAGAGTGAAAGTTCTAGCAGACTCTATCATCTGAAAAGTCTTTAGCCATATTAGCTTTAGCTATGTATAAGTCTTATAAAAGGAAGAGGTTGGTCACTAGCTAATGAATTCCTTGACTGTAGTAGTAAAGATATGTAAAATCACCCTTGGTCCTGTGTTACCCCCTTCCTCTCTTCAATGACTGCAGCTGAATGGTGGAAAGAAGGGGCAAAGGATACTGAGTCCCTATTTTTAGATCACCTATAGCATGTGCAATTGCACAAAAACATTTGAAGAAGAAGATACCAAAGGTGTGGGGGTAGATCTTACTTACCAACACCAAGAAAAAATGATTAAGGGAATATTAAAACAATATTAGTCTATATGTCTGCTTTCTCATCTATATGATTTTTCAAATTTACTTACTTAATGAGAATAATAAAAGGAAATAAGTCAAGTGTAGCAAGTGATATTCTGTGATAGACCACATCTTGAAATTTAGACAAGTGCCTGAAAAAGTTAATAAACACATGATTCCACTATGTTTATCATTTATTGATGCATTTGATTGGATTAAGCAAAAATGTCATCCAGAGACTCTCTTCCACTAAAATGTCTCTCCTTTAATAGATCAAAGTTATTCAAGATTCCTTGAAAGAAGTAACAACAGAGATAACCTTCTTCAATGACCCTTTAATGACTAACATTAAATAGGATAATATATACTCTTCAAAAGTATTTGCCATTGTGATGGAGTAGATTCAGTGCAAGGTCCTAGTTGAAGAAGGCAGCAGTTGTTTTTGGGGGGGGGGGGGGTTGAAGGGGAGATATTTAACTTCTTTCCATTTTTCTTTAAAAAGTAAATAGCAGATGACATTCTCCAGATGTTCCAATTTGTAGATGATATAGTTCTGATTTCAGCAAGACCCAGAACATTGTAGAACCTCAAACATAGTGATATGTTTAAAATCAGAAGTCATAAAATAAAAATTGTAGCTCAATAGAAGAATGGCTCAATTATTCCTGTGGGAGTGATAAAAGAATTACTAGAATTGGTCCCATCTTGTTCCCAGAGACAAAAAGAATGGAATACTTCGCCATCTTGGTTTTTAATGCAAAACAGGAAATGGACAAAAATAAAAACATTCATTCTATTAGCATTTCCTAAAGAAGCTTAACCAATGTAAAACAATTTCTAAAATGAGAAAGTTAAACAACCTAGAATTCAATGCCAGTCAACAAATGATTGATCTCCTTATCAACTGAAGAAATGTCATCCAAAAAAAAAATGCTGGTTTAGAGTATAATCTCATTTGCAAAATATTATGGAGGATGGAAGATAAAAAGCAACAAAATATAAGAGACTCAATTCAAATCCTTGTAATATAACTTATAGATAAAACTGGAGGGAAAACAGCAAATAGACATAAAATGGAAGTGATTTATAAACATTTCTATATGAATATTTTCTCATTCTTAATGATAATAGAACCATCTCACTTAGACTCAACTACCACAGGACTAAATATATTTTATGAGGAAATGGAAATGGTGCTTATAAATTTGGTGTAAGAAAGCTAGGTCCACCCCAGTATATTTGGAGGAAATTTTTGCTGGAGACAAAACAATTTTTAATGCACTTAGGGATAAATTTTCAAGATGATTAAATGAAAGGAAGGCTCTAAAGTAATAGAAAATATCATTATTTTAGAATGTTTTTTAAAAAGCAATGAAAAGACAGAAGTAAGTTTAGAATCATATATATACTTTCTTATATCTATAAAATCTCTAATGAGAATGTCCTTCACCCAAAGTGAGTATATTAGAGAAGAAAAAAATGCTCACCAACATAGTCACGCAAGTGACAAAGATGTAGAGACTATAAGATTTGTTGTGCTTCCTTTGTTGATTACAAAACCCAAAACAAGTTTTTACCTTAATAGATCAGAATATATTTTCAAGACATGATGTTCTCCAAATATATGTTAAGGTATGAAGTTCTATAATTCAACTGACTACAAAGAGAATTTTATTCAGCAATATTCTGGAGTATCAAGCGAGACATAAAACTAGAAAACAGATGCTCACAAACAATATTTGCCAATGTCATGAAGGATATCCTGGGAAAAGACCAAATAAAAACATATTCACTATTTATGGTGAAGTTCTTCAAATGCTCTGTTGTGGATAACATTTTGAGCATGATATAAATCCCCAAAATACCTTTAAATTTTATCAACAAGAGCAATCATCATTCAAAAGAAAAAATTGATCAAATGAGCCACATAGGGAAAAAAGTTGTACGACTGCAAATTAATTATTGTACAATCTATAATGTCGTTGAATGGGAAATTCATTGAGTTTATTAGTTATAAATATACATAAATATATATATATAGCTACACATATAGTATACATACTTAGACAATTAAAACAAGACTGCACTAAGACTTTTGGGAAACCTTAGATATGAATACATTATAAACATATTCACAAGCATACATGCAAGATATGGGTGAGTTTCAATCTGCATCAGTAGATGGGGTAATCATATTAATGGATTCACTAAACTATCAAAGTGACAGATAAAGAGGAAAATAAAAATTATTGGAAAGCTATTACATCTACTGGTATTTATGATTATCTGATACTCATTAATATATCTTCACATTAAACTGTTTCTAATATTGATAGATTCAAAATGGCATAGACCTGAAAATGCATGATTTATTTTTCTTATCAACATTCGTCTATTTGCTTCCATCAGTCTGGACCATTTTTAAAAAGATAATTTTTAAAGATCCTGCTGCAGAAGTTCCATCCAAACTGTGATTAAAGTAAAGGGTTCCATCACTTCAACAGGACGAGCTACCCAGCTTGAAGTCTCAGTACATATTGAGTCATTAAATTCAACATCTGTTAGTGAACAATGGACGTCTGAATAGTCATTTGGACAGTGCCTCATATATCATCAATAACACTGTAATGACAATCAGCAATATTTTATCTTATTTTTCTTAAATTGTCACAGATCTTCCAGATTATTCCATCTGACAAGTTGCCTGTAGCATGATTTATTTCCATTTTGAAATTTAAACGAGAACATACAGCCCAATGTAATGTCTCCCTGGCTGATAGTTCTGAACCAGAGTTCAGCCAGGAGAAGTAGTGATGGTATTACCTCTGTCGGAGTGAAACAGGGCATAGAAAGAATCAGTGGTTTCTGAATTGGATGCCAATATCTACCCAAGCTCTCCTCAATGCTCCTTCCCATTCCAAGATTTATATAAACAGTTGTGATTGTCCTAACCTGAAACCAACCACATCTTCAGGTGCCATCACAGTTGCAAACCCAGGTGCTTCTGCCTAAGAAACAAAGAAAATATCTAAATAACCTGAGTCCCATAACCCACTAATATGGAATTCTATTCTTATTGGTGGAGATCAATAACTTACTCTTACTTAAGAAGTAGGATGAAATTGGAGGGAGTAGGAATGAGGAGAGATTTAATCAGTCTCTTGGGTTGTCTTGAGTCTCTTTGGACTCTGTTGTCCTTTGCACATTTCTGGCTTCCAACTTTGAGAGAGAAGTTAGTTGCTGAAGGGAGAATGAGATGCTGGGATAAAAGTGACATTAGGAAAAACTAACAGAATCCATCATGTCCCTATCTCCAGCTTGCTACGATAGATACTCCAAAAAATTATCCCTTGGGTGAGATCTGGGACTCTTGGTTGAGCTGATTTTCCCTCCCAAGTGAAGAACTCCTTTACTATGTATCATCTGATATATATTTTCCTATATTTACTTCCTCTGATTTCTGTTTTGTTAACCAATTGCATAGATGAGTTTCTTTGTTTCTTAGTATGTGTGTTTGTTTTGGAATTTTTATTTGGTAAGAAGGAAATCTAACCTTGGAAATATAACTTGAGTCCTTCTTCCCCCATTAAGAAATCACAAATAGAAGTTAACCTTGAACCTAAAAACCACATCCCCAAGACTATTTAAGGAGACTAGAGCTACAATTCTAGTCCAGGACTCTCGGAGAAGAGAAGAATGACCAAACATTTAACTCCAACCTACTGCTTCTGCTCCATCACTGCCACCTTGAGCAGGAACTAACATCTCCCTGAGAGCAGGGTTGGGGAAGAAGAGGCTATAGATGTCTATTCTGTGTCCTTTGGAGTCACACAACAGCACCCTCCATGGTACTTGTTAGGGAAAGGGCAGCTATTGCTACACATGAGCCAACTTGTTCGTTGTAGGCAAAACTTTGACTAGAAAAGTCACTTAAGAATTGAACTCTCAAAAAAATTAAAAAAAATTAAAAAAGAACTGAACTCTCCTCAGTAAGCCACTTTCAATCCTGTCTCTGAAACAAGGAAACAAGATGAGAATAATGAAGAAGGCTGTCATCTAGTGAGATATTGTGTGCTCTCAGCCATGAGACACTCTACCCCAGATGGACTTAACACTCAGGTAGAGTAGACAACTCATTATACATAATAATTTAATAGGTACAAGGCCTCCTTGTCCCTAATAGAACTTCCCCATTGGCCTACCAAATCATTTATATGCCAAACTGTATAACTCCATCCTCTCCTTCATCAGTGAAACAATAAAAATAGGGATTCAATGTCTCTAGAAGGTCACTAAAAAAATACACTTTACCAGGGCGAAAGAAAGTCTCAATTTCTGCCCCATTAGAATAGATTGGTTTAGCTAATTGATCTCTCAGAAGGTTTCTTAGAATTTCTAGTTTTCTCTATGACTCAGTTTACGTGACATCTTCTAGTGACAGCCTTTCCAGACCCCTTTAGGATTTAATGGCTAGCATTTACATAGCACTTTAAGGTTTGCAAAGTGCCTGACCATTATCTCATTATGACACTATCCTTATCTGCAGATAGAACACTGAGGCAAGCAGAGGTTAAATGAGGTAAGTAGCTGAGACAAGATTCAAAGTCCAGATCTTCCTAATTCTATCTACAGAACCTCCTCTTTCCTCCCCAAATTATAGTGTAGGTTCTTCTCTGTTTATATATTCCTTGCCTCAACTAGAAGAAAACATCCTTGAGTTTAGGATCTGTTTTCCATTTCATCTTTGTAACATCCCCAGTGATACACACACACACACACACACACACACACACACACACACACACACACACATGCACATGCACGTGCACACGCACATACCACAAACATGCGAGTGTGCAAATGCGCACACACATTGCACTGTGCATGTCTGTGTGCATGTTTGTGTGTGTGTGTGTATGTGTGTGTGTGTTATAATTCTTGAATTGTATTGAAAGCACACAAAGGTTGGTCTTGTTTAAAATGAAACCCTGGGCAGATAAGATCCATTTAGGTTGGGGTCAGAAGTGAGTAAGTGAGAAGGGGAAAATATGTGGAAGTGATGAGCTCTGGATGGTTAGGCTGGTAATAATACAGGACACCAGGAGAGCAGACCCAAAAATGTTAAAGCATCAGGGAAGGGAATCACAGATCCTAAGGAATGGAAAGGAGGAACACTGTTAGGTTAAGGGAGAAAATCGAGGATAAAAATAAAATTTCCACTTCCTATTCCCCCCAGGCCATTCATTCAATGTGGCTCTATCAAGCTTCTGTACCAAGTAGGTGCTATTTTTGACCTGGATATTATAGTGGTTTTACTAAACCTCACTCCCACCTTTATTTATCCATCCTTCTAAAGCTATTCTCCCCAAATAGGGAAAGCCTGAAATGAATTTCTAGAATGCCCCCAAATACTAAAATACCCTAGAGGTAAAAGAAGACCAGGGAAGTTTTGAAGCAAAATAGAGAAAATTAAATCTCTTTCCATTCACCCATCTAACCAATGTCATATATAATAATCATCTGTAATGTGTGCATTCTTTCATATTAATTTTTTAGAGGAAAAAATGCAACTGTCATCAAAATCTCATCTAATCCCTATTTACTCTGCTCAAAAATTCTACTTTTTTAACTGTAGGCAAGATTCCTAGGGGCCTAGATTAGATGATCTCTAAAATCCTTGCCAGCTTTAAAACGTTATGATCTTACGTTTCTTGGGCCATAGTTTGGAGAGACTTTCTAAAAATCTGAGTAGTTGCAGTACATAGTATCCTATAACTTACTTACCCTCCCATATTCATGTATTCAAAAGTTCCAAGAAAGGAAAGCATGCCAATTGACATTTAATGTAAAGGTTCATATGATACCAAGTCACTGACATGAGCAGACCTCAATATGATCAGCTCCAAGATCTACATTCCTTGCAAAAAAGAACAGTTGGGGTTTGGCCTAAAATGATCTCTAAAGTTGCTTCCAGCTCTTAAATTCCCCTAACAATTATACTCCAAGATTTTTTAGCCAATTCAGATACTTTTTCAAAAGTTCAGGGTTAAAATGTCATTGATTAGACAGATTTTACTGTTAACTCAGAGGAGGATGAACTGCCCTAAACCACCAACCACCATGCCATTTTTTAAAAATTTAATTTTTTCAATTACAAGCAAAGATAGTTTTCAACATTCATTTTTGCAAGATTTTGAGTTTCACATTTTTCTACCTCCCTCCCTTTGACAGCAAGTAATCCAATACGAGCAATACATATCATGTTAAACATATTTCCATATTCATCCACCAAGTCATTTCTAAGAAATCAGCACAATGTCTTCCCATAACTCTCATGTGTAACCTCCCATCTGCACATTTGTAAAGAGAGATTTCCAACTCCATATGCAGCAGCCTCAGGAAGCTCTGGAGAGGGTGACTTGGATTCTAATTGGGTAGAATCAATCTCGAGAAAGGGTTATCCTTTCATTTCTGATTTTCGTCATTAGCTAATTATTTATTGAGACCCCTGCAGGTACAGAGAGCCTGGTATAAGTTCCAGGCACTTTGTGAATGTCAGAGAATACATAGTCCCTAACATCTTTCAGGGATTTATTGGATAGCTCTGAAGTAAGCACATCAAGAGCCTGCCAAAATCAGAGAATTGCACTCTAAAATTAATGTCCAAAGATCTAAACTCACCTCCTTCCTCTTAAATTTCCCAACTCCCATCACTTCCCTCCTTTCATTTTGCTAGACTGATTACTTTGTAATGATTCTCTATAATTATACTGTCTATGAGTGCCCAAATCACCAGCCATAACCCACTCTGAAGCTCCCTTCCAGGTCACAATCCTGTTATGACCACATTCATCAATCCATCAACATTTATTAAATATCTACTATGTGCCAGATACTGTGGTAGGGGCCAGAAATAATAAAACAAGACCTATTCCCAAGAATTTTCTTGAATCAATGTAGTTTATATGCTACATGCCTGAATATAAGAATTACAAAGGTCAGATGCCTTAGAGAGTGGTCTAAAATACTTCTGATCTCTAAGGGAGCCTCAGTAGAGAATTTCCTAATTCAATTTCACCAGTCAAGGGTTTATACCCTTAATTAAAACTGAAATCTTTTTTTCTTGGCCTTGTAAATAAGAGACAACAAAAAAAAAGGGATACTCATAGAAGCTAATATCCCTTCTCTCTACTTTTAGACCATAAATTAAAGCTGTAAGGGAACTCAACCTTTATCTAGGTCAGTTACCTTTTTGAAAAATGAAGATATTCAATTCCAGGAGGATAAGATATTTATCCAAGATCCCATAGGTAGTACAGCACAGCTTAGACCCCCAAGTGACCATTGTTTGACTTGCCATACTCTGGTTATTTCCTAGTCTCTATCAATATTTACTACTAGTTAAATAAGCTATTTGGGAATTCTGCAGGACGTCTCCCTTGTGTCTTAATTGGGAACAGGCTAGGGTAGGGGAGAGGCTAGCCTGTCTCCAAGCTGTCTTCTAAATTCTCTCTCTCTCTCTCTCTCTCTCTCTCTCTCTCTCTCTCTCTCTCTCTCTCTCTCTCTCTCTCTCTCTCTCCTCTCTCCTCTCTCACCTCTACCTAATAGGGAAAGGAGTTAAATTTGTCTTCCTTAGTCTAGAAAGAGAAAAAGAGACCTCTCCCTACTTTCCTTATATTCACACAAGATAGAAACAGAGACAGAAAGGAAAAAAAGAGAGGGAGGAGAGAGAGAGAGAGAGAGAAACTTTTATTAAGTGTTCACTCAGTCTTGGGGCAGTTAGGTGGCACTGGAGTCAGGAGAATCTGAGTTCAAATCCAGTCTCAGACACTTAATAATTACTTAGCTGTGTGACCTTGGGCAAGTCATTTAATCCCATTGCCTTACCAAAAAAAAAAAAAGAAGAAACTTTCATTCTTAAGGAGGAAGATAACAATGGGAAACTGGAAAAGGGACAGGAGAAGGGATAATATGGGATTGAAGCCTTGTTCTGAACAAGATAAAGTAAAAATTCACCTTTAGACTCTAACTACCACATGGAGTTCAGGGGTATGACGGTGAAAAGAGAAAGATGATGCTAGAGTGTGGGGTATCATGGAAAGGAGATGACCAAGTGAAACTATTTGATCCAAAGTCTTCTCTAGGGACAGTTCATTCATTTAAAAAAAAAAGAGTCCTCTTCTTTCCTTATACTTTTTTTAGGTATCTATAACAAGAATATAAACAATGATCTAGGTCTCACTTTGCACCAGTATTATATCACTAATGATCCAAGGGAACTCCCAAGACTTTGTGCTTTAGGATAAGGAGCCAGTTCTGGTTTTTATGCTGTTCTACTGAGCCCTGGGGCTTATTTTAAATTTAGAAAATAGGATCAGGGGCCTCAAACTGCAAGGGACCTTAGACATCATCTAAGCCAATCCCTTCAATTTAGAGTAATTACCTGAACCCCAGAGTGAGTGACTTCTTGAAGGTCACATAAGTAATAAAATGTCAGAGCTGGGAACTGTCCATGGTGACCATCAGTTCTAATGACCAAGGACAGATTTTTCTGAATCAAAATTGTTCTAGTAAATGCTGGGGGTTTTTTCCTATACAATTTTCTTCTTCATTAAGCAATAGATTGAAATTAACTGAACACTGACTCCCTAGAAATAACTCCCTAAAATCAGGCATAAAAGCAAAGGACATGACTCCATCCAACCATCCTAGCCAAACAGGAGTGCATTTTAAATCTGTGTTGTCTAGAGAAATGTAAAGAGACCACTCAATCATCCATTCTATTAAATAATAATGACAACCATAATAATAATAATCCATATTTACATAGTGAAAACATTTAAGGTTTACAAAGAGTTTTCTCTATAATTAACCTTGTGAGACAGATATAATGCAAGTGTTATTATTTCCATTTCACAGATGAAGAAACTAAGGCATAGAGGACCCACATCATAGGTCCACATATAGCTATTATGAGAAGTACTATGTCTCTCTCATCTGTCTTTTGCAATTCATATGCTTGTAAAGAATGTGACATTTTCCTAATCCAAATCTCTATTGGTCACTTACACTGATGGAAAAAGTAGATTTAATCTCAGGAATGATTCAAATTTAATTGAATTGGTAACAAAATAGTTTAAAATTCCCCTGAAGGAAGCTGATGTCATCAAGAATCCCAAGAGAAGATGAAGTTCTTTCATCTTCATTGGTCTAACCCCTTTCCTATGCTTTAAACATATCCAATATAATGACCTAAAGAAAAGAATATTACAACCTTTAAAGATGTTATTATGAATTCTGTTCATTTCCTGATTTTTTAAACTGCTGTTCAGATTGTTCTGAATGTTAAGAATGCATGATGCTATTTTATAAGCCTATTACCAATGTCTCTTTCCAGTCACTTTCTTTATAAATTGAAACATGCCCTTATGATATTTAATTTGGTCCATGTTAAACATTACTTACTGTCGAAATAGCTTCCATTCCAAAATACCATAAAGAACTTTGGAAAATGTTAACTAGATAATAGGCATACTAAATTGTCCATATTTTTGTTGTCATAGCGAAGTCCTGGTAAACAGTGTGGGAATTCCACCACAAGAGTGTCTATGATATTGTATCATAGGCACAGAAGGAACCTTAAAAGTCATCTGGTTCATACCCCTTATTTTATAAATAGAGAAAATAAGATTCAGAAAGGTTAAGCAACTTGTTCATTGTCACTCAGGTAATATGCAACAGAGCTGGAATCCAAATCAAGATCCTTATATGCCAAACCCATCACTCTTTCCATTGTCCCATGTTGCTTGCCTATGGTGATTAAGTCTTTTTGTTTTTAGGGGTTTTTTTGCAAGGCAAACAGGGTTAAGTGGCTTGCCCAAGGCCACACAGCTAGGTAATTATTAAGTGTCTGAGACCAGATTTGAACCCAGGTACTCCTGACTCCAAGGCCAGTGCTTTATCCACTATGCCACCTAGCCACCCCAGTGATTAAGTCTTAAGAGAGTTTTCTGAAGCCTAGAGAGATTCAATGACTTGCCCAGGATCACATAGCTAGTAATTTTACATGATGGAATTTTAAACCCAAGTATTCTTCCTAACCCAGCACTCTATCCATTATGACAGGTTATCTCTATAATAAATATATTCAAAACAGAAATGGAGCCTCCTAAAAATAAAACTTCTTCAATTTGTCCAACTACTGTAACCAAACACACACTTAAATACAACACAGCCTTCAATAGCTGTGGAGAATACTGGTAACTCATCTCACACCTATCAGATTGGTCAATATGATCAGAAAGGAAAATATTCAATGTTGGAAGGGATGTGGGAAATCTGGAACACTAATACATTGTTGGTGGAGCTGTGAATTGATCCAGTCTTTCTGGAGAGCAATTTGGAACTATGCCCAAAGGGCAATAAAAATGTGCATACCCTTTGATCCAGCAATACCACTACCGTGTTTATACCTTGAAGAGATCATGAAAAAGGGTAAAAACATCACTTCTACAAAAATATTCATAGCAGATCTGTTTGTGGTAGCAAAGAATTGGAAATTGAGTGACTGTCCATCAATTGGGGAATGGCTGAACAAATTATGGTATATGTATGTTATGGAACACTATTCTATTAGAAAACAAGAGGGATGGGATTTCAGAGAAGCCTGGAAAGACTTGCATGAACTAATTTTGGGCAAGAGGAACAGAGCCAGAAGAACACTGTACACCCTAACAGCAACATGGGGGTGATGATCAACCTTAATGGACTTGCTCATTTCATCAATGCAATAATCAGGGACAATTTTAGAGTACCTGTGATAGAGAATACCACCTGTATCCGAGAAAGAACTGTGGAGTTTAGACAGAAACCAAAGTCTATTTCCTTCATTTTGTTAAAAAAAAAAAGTATCTTATGTACTACATAATTTTGCCATCTCTAATACTTTATTTTCCCCTCAAGGATATGATTTCTCTCTCAATCCATTCAATTTTGATCAATGTATAGCATGGAAATAATATAAAGATTATCAAATTGTCTTCTGGAGGGGGAGGGAAGATGATGGGGGAGAAAAGTGTAAAATTCAAACCTTACAAAAATGATAGGTAGAAGCTATTACTATTGTATATAATTGGAGAAACAAAATATTTTTAACAAAAGAAAACAGCAAAAAAAGAGAGAATACTGGTACTCAGACTACTTTTGAGAATCTTGTGAGAATAAAAATGAGGATACCTATGATCAGGACCAGTATATTCTTAAAATTCACAAGCAAATTAAGGTATTGTTTTACATTTCAATTAAAAATCTTATTCATATCATATTCCTTTTTATCTGGATATCAATTCTTCTCTCATAATATCCCTCCCTTTCTAATTCTACTACCACCTATGATAATAATCTCTAAATAGTTGTACTTTTCCCAATCAGTTCTGTACACTAAGCCATATTAACCTTAATAAACTATCTATTTGCATCCATTATGCTTCTAAGCAAAAATATTAGTTGTCTCCCAGTAACCACAGGACAAAATTCATATTCCTTCAGCTGACATAAAAAGTCTCCTACACTCTGAACCCAATCTATTACCTCCTTTGCTCTTATTTAATCTCTTCATGCCAACCATGCTGTTCTACTCCCCAAACATGTCATATGAATTTTCCCTTTATTTTCTATTCTTCCTTCCTTGAAGTCCTACCTCTTAGTCACATTTCTAAGTTCTTTCTTTTCTTCAAAGCCTTGCTTAAGTCATGCTTCCTCCAGAAGATTTCTTTGATTCTCCCAGGTCTCAAAATTCATTTCCTCCTTAGAGCTATATCACTTATTACTTGTGCATTCCTTCATGGTCTCTAGGAGAAAATCTAAGCTCCTCTCTGTGCATTGTAAAACCCTTTAGAACTAGTCCCAACCCATCATCCCTGCCTTCTTATTTTCATTACTCCCCTTTGCACACTCTACTATACTATAAAAACCAACTTCTCTCTCTTTTCCTCACTTATGGTACTTCCTCTTTTCTTGACTTTGCAGTGATTATCTCCCTTCCTTCCATAACTACGTTTTATTAACTACATTATATTTTCTATTTACTCTGACTAGAAGACAGATTTAGTCTTCCCCCAATAAAACAAGTTTCTTGAGATTAAGATTTGTTCCATTCTTTTGTCTTTTATCTGAAATGACTGGCACAATACTGAGACAATGGGTGCTTAATAAATGACTGCTGATTGATTGTCTATCTGTGTATCAATTGATTAATTATCTATCTATGAATGTATGTACATGCCTCAATAGTTTGACTGTGTACATCTCAAAGGCATAAACTTGTCTGTGTCCTACCTTAAACTGAGGTAATATCATTGACTACAACAGAGTTCCCTATATTGGAGACATATGGCATGTTTGTTAAAGGCTGCCAAAGGAAAACAAATTTTGAAAGTGATTAGAACGTGTGGGTGAACATGATTTGGTTGGCCAAGTAAACCAAGATCTGTTACTTGGCTATATCCAACAAAATCATCTTTCCACACTATAGGAAAGGCATTTCAAGATATGATGTTAATTTAAAGACCCACAGTACATAAAAAGTCTATTATGTTTAATAATGTGGCTTTTATAGTAATTCCCGCAAAGATAACATAAGTTTGGAACATTTCTAAGTAAACATATATTACTATGTAAATACCTGTACTGTGGTATTTGCTTATTTGTGCAATTATGTAAAGAAGCAGCCAAGAGTTTAATTAGTTTAGAGTGCATATCTGAATTGGCCACCACATGATACTCCACTTGATCTTTTCTCTAGCTCTGATGCACATGGGCCAATCACTTTTTAGTGTGTGGTGCAGCCTGAACAAGCCCTAGTAACTTTCCATAGCACAAACATGTATGATATTTTCCCCAACTCCAAGAGTCCAAGCCCTAGTGCTAAAATATTAAATTTACTATGTATATATTTGCTCATACCCTTTAAAGGTATTTCATTTTCTCTGATCTCATCTCTTGGCATCTTTGAATCCAAACACCTAGTATGTTATCATCACATTGTTTTAATGACCTGAAATTAAAATGTAAAAGATCACATTGACTCCCTGTATATCTGCTATCCCCCAAGTCTTCAGTGTACTCTCAAATTGGCTTCAATATGAACATCTTATAGGTTTATAAAAAAGGAATGGAAGAAGTGGATATTCATTCCTATGGGTAAAGTTTAGGAAATAATCAGAGAAGATAAAATTACACACACTGAAACACAAACATATACAAACACACACACACACACACACACACACACGCGCACGCGTGCACACACACACACACACACACACACACACACACACACACACACACATACACCTCACCAGGACAAGATTTATAGTAACTGTAGACCTTCAGTTTATTCTAAGCAATACTTGTTGTGCATAGTATATATTCTTATTAGTCCAACATCCCCACTCTATTTTCACTGCTCATCTACTTCCCCATTGTACATTCATTGTCTGTCACTTGGCTTCCGAAACTACCATTGTTCTTGTAGAAGTATAAATTAGAAGATAGAAGAAACTTAAACGAAAATATCCATATTAACAGTTATTTATCCTGTTTCAGATGCTGCTCCTGTCACAGAAATCCCAGAATAAGGAATAATCCTTATCCCATAGTAGGAGACTCAGAATTTACTGTGTTAGCCTCTTTCTGTGCATCATTTCCTTTTGCTCAGGTGATCTCCATGGAGATAAGAAAGCTAGGCAGATCCTTCTGGGCAACAGCAATGATGATCCCATCACTGTCATCTCCAGGTCATATCATGTTACTCACCTCATATAATTGTATTTAATTGCAGAGTGAACTATTATGTCTTGAGAAAATGTCCATTCAACCCAATCTAACAAATATTTGCTAAATTCCTACTAAACCCAAAGCCTAGTGCTAGGTTCTTGTGATTCAATGACCAAAAAAAAAAAAAAAAACCCCAAAAAAACAAAACTGAACATCCCCTGACCTCAAAGAGTTTCCAATTACCATAGAGAACTACACTCTAGACATTGCAGTCCTTAAGGAATTGTGAATCAATTGGTCATCTCTGTTTCAATCTTTAGCAAGTCTCTAAGCCTGGGACCTGCCTTCCTATGTCCTAGAATTGCTCTCTTTTTTGTGCTTGTATTCCATTTCTGGTCCAAATTAGACCCTCACCCCAAAACAGATGCCACTCACCCTACACTGAGTGAGATGAATTATAATCTTGTAATCTGAATGCTTCATAATTCTTATATTCTGACTGTATTGTTTTAAGACAACCTTAAAATCAGTCTTCATTAAGAGAATGCATTAAATAATTCTGCTTAGAACACCATGGAATAGTACTATTGTTATTATTAATATTTGTCATGCTAAAAGATTCTATTTTGTAATACTAAAGGCTGGCTGGTTTGGGCTATAACTTTTGCTGATGCATTCTATTCAAAATGTTATTTAAAAATAACTTTCAATCAGCTAACTGATTGTTTCACTTAACCTTGGATAACCGCAGAGTCCTAATGGCTGGGACGTTACTCAAGGGTGATGAAATTTAGAGATCACTGAAAGCATTTTCAGTCTATCATCAGCATTTACTTCACAATAATAATTGGTTAAAATAGAAAGCTAACAGATGGGCCAGTTTCTCCTAAAGAAACCACATCCCAGGTGAATTCCCACCCCACTCCAACTGAATTTGTCTTTTAAAAGAATGCTTTGGATGTTACTTGCCCTGAATACCAAAAATGCAAACTAAGTATCAAGAACAGGAAAAAAGTCTTCAAATCCCTATAACTAACAATTACACTGTTGGTTAATATTAATTCTCTAACATGTAAAGAGTTCAGTATGCCTATGATTTCTGTTTCCAATAATACAATTAAAAAAATCAGAAAACTCAATACAAATAGACCAACATGTCATAGAATTATAAAATTTTAATCCTTAGAGTGCTACCTTTTAAGAGTTCAGATTTTAAAAAGGGCAGATAATGGAAAACACAGATTTAGAACACAAGACATCTGGCTTTTAATTAATGCTGTAACTATGGAGGGGAGATAAAGTTGCTGTTTTTTTTTAAGGTTGCCGAAATCTGGAAAAGATGTCCCCTCTCCTTAGAAGTCTAAAGACTTTCATCAGTCTTCCAGTCAATCTGTATCATGCAAACAAATTATACTTTCCTTCAGGTTCGGTTGCCATGAATCTTCTTTCCTTCCCCATTCTTATACCAAGCTATCCAAGTCTTTTAACGCATGTGAGCTGAGATTTCTTGAGTAAAGACTACAACCTATATTATTAGCACTATCACACCAATGTATTACTACCTTCTCCATAGGAGTCATGTGGTTCTCTTTGCTGCTTTCACTATTAGCATCTCCAAAATGTTTTGCCTTAGGTATAAATATTTCTAAATGCGGATTCTTTCTGGAACTCCGAAGAAGAAATATCTTGGGAGTATCATCAGCCTTACTCAAAGGATTAGTAGCATAATGGCTTATAATGTGATTTACAAGTTCTATGAAAGATTCTTTTCTATTCTTTATTCACCTAATGATAAAATCTTCATCTATCTTTTCCCATCACAGTGTCTGAAATTTCTTCATTATTCAACCCTTTCTTTTGCTGTTAAGATCAGTGAACTCATTTGTTTAAGTTAAGGTATTTTGAAAATACAATTATTATCTGAGAAATATTAAATATTTGAACATTATCATTACAAATCATTGACATTTTCTTGGAAAGAGTTTATCAGATTAGATAACCAGTCATCAAGGTGATCCCTGATAGAATGAGATACAAGTTTTGTTACTGGAATCAGAAAGGGAAATAGCTGGAAAGGGGGGTTCAGAATGAAGTACACAATAGGGATCTGGAGTAGAAGATACCTTAGTATAAAGAAAAATCATACAAGTGGTAAGTACTTGAAATGATACATGCAAAATTATACACACCATAAGCATAAAGCTAATACATACAAAGATATACAAAGGGGTAAATACAAGGTAGTTTTAGAGAAATCCTTGAGATCATCAAGACAATGTTTCTCATTTTACAGATGAAGAAACTGAGGTTTAAATAGGTGAAAAGCTTTGTCTAGAATCACAAGAGATAAGTTGCAGGGACTAGATTTGAAGCCAGGATCTCTTAGTCCAATTCTATTACCCCCCCCAAAAAAAAACTTCATATGCTATGGTTGAAAATTAAGCTATTTCTCTTTCCAATGTTGCAAAAGCATAACACAAATTTCTGCTCCTTATCGCTAAAAGGCATTTACTTAGCCTGAATTTTTCAAGTAGTATTTCTGTGCATAATGTAAAGAAAGTTAGGGATAGCTAGGTGGTGCAGTGGGTGGATCACTGACCCTGGAATTAGAGAACATGAGTTTAAATGTGACCTCAGACACTGTTGTGTGACCAACTTAACCCCCATTGCCTTGCAAAAAACATAGTTACAAATAGATATGATAGAAATGAATTTGTGGTAGAAATTATATAGTGTCTCTACAGGTCTTAGGTTTTTAATTATCTGTTATCAGACCACATCTAAACTATGCTAAAACCTCTTAATGAGTGACAAAGGTCACTTACCAATCCACTTTACTTTCCATAAACTATTTAAAGGGTTGACTGAAATTTTTGACATCCTTTAGTCTAGTATGTTTGGATTCAGATGGATATAACTATAGAGGAATGTCAGAAACCTTAATTATCTGATATAAGGTGGATGAGAAGGTCAATAGTGTTAATGCTGATGTGAAAAAGTTTAACTGTATTAGACCAAAAATGTGTTTCTTTCTTCTTCCAAGTGATTAGAAATCGTGACAAGAGCTTTTTGGAGGGTCAGAGACAAATGAGGGTAGTGAAGTAGGAACTATGTTTACAGACTAGTTCCACAATTTCCTGGTGGGGTTTTTGGTCTTTTCTGATAATCTGATAACAAATCAGATTAGGGTGGGATGTTTTTAAAGATGTTGTCAAAAACACAATGTTTTCTGAACTCAAAATCAATGTGGGAAATTTAGGAAAAATGTAAAGTCTAAAGCAAAGATTCCTACCTCACCAAGGTAACTACTATTTATACAGAATAACTCAAAAGGGGCAGCTAGATGGCACAGTGGATAAAACACTGACCCTGGAGTCAGGAGGACCTGAGTTCAGATTTGACTTGAGACACCTAATAATTACTTAGCTGTGTGAACTTGGGCAAGTCACTTAACCCCATTGCCTTGCAAAAAAAAAGAATCAGAATAAATCAGAATAGGGTATTCTTGAAAATCCTAGTTTATGGAATGTTATGAAGTATAAAAGATATACAAACAAAGAGACAGAGATGGAGAGACAGAGACAATGGACAAGGAAAAAGGAAAAGAAAATAAGGAGAGAAAAGCAGCAAGGAAGTAAATAATGGACTTAAAATCCAAAGACCAATAAAATCATGCTAGATTCTGACATTTACTAGCCTTTCTAAGTAATACTTTTTGCAATTTGCAAAATGGGCATAATAACATTTTCACTATCTACCTCACAGGGATGCTGTGAATAAAATCCTTTGTAAATAATATAGGTAGATATGTGAATGATTTTTGTTATAAACATGTCTATGCATATATTTATATTTATATATATATATATATATATATATATACCCATATGTGAATTACCAATTTATAATGAATTAGAACAGAATTTAAACTTCAAAACTACTCTGAATATAATTTAATCTTTTTTGAATGCTTCAACAGGCACTTAGGCTGTAATCACATTTAAAAAAATTTTTTTTGTCAAGTTTTTTCCTAAATATCTCAGTTTTCAAACTTCTTATCCACAATAACACATAATTCCATTTTTTAAGAAACAGACTGAAAACAGAAAATTAAAAAAGGTTAAAAAAGCTTTTTAGAAGTCAAATTGTTCTCAAATACTCTTTTGATGATAAGTTGAAGTGACTTAAAAGCATGAGGTTTATATTTCTCTTAGATGGAAAATGGCCTTAAAGAGTCCAAGGAAAACTCAGCTTGACTTTAGGGGTGGGTCTCCATGAGGCAAGTGTTCCCAATCTTTGGCACCAAACATCTTTCTTTGTCTGTGTTGTCTATCACCATGGAGGCAGAGAAGATGCTAAAGATAAGGCAGGGTGTGCACTTGGTAGAATGACGTCTGACCAGGAGGATTTTATCTGAAAATTTTCCTTAAAGAATGAAAACATATCAAAGGATTTAGTTGACTGTTTCAAAAGAAGACTTAGATAAGATGGGAAGTCTATTTCAATTTGTTCATGAAGAAGCCTCTTGGCTAATAAAAGAAATAGTTGCTTTAATGTTTCTCCAACTATTTGTTAAAGTTATATAGACTAATAACTGAAAGATAATCCTACTTTCAGCAAAATGTCTGTATTTTCTGTATTAGAGAAATAAGCTTAAGATTTTAAAAGATGGTTGGAGAAGCATAAAAATCAACAATCAGGATGTCATAGTTCAAAGCTTACTTCTGATGTTTACTATCTGGTAGATCATGAAAAGGTCAATTAACTCTTCAGCCTCAGTTTCCCTACTTGTCAAAATGGTATAATAAAGCTTTGAATATCCTCTTTACAATGTTATTGTGAAACTCAAATGAGATTGTGTCAAATACTTTGTGAAAATTAAAACATATAAATTCCAGTTCATATTAGGTTAAGATTATCATATTAACTCTCTGTCAATCTCCTTTCTCCCCCTTACACAGGTTAGATTTATAACCAAGATTTCTCTCCTATGGATATTTAACTACCTAAATGAATTTTCATATAGCTATAATCCAAATAACCAGAAAACTCAAATCGGAATTTTTCCATGATAATGGACAATGATAACTGATGATTTATTCTCTTTTGTTTTTTTTAAATGGTCCTGAAGCACTCCTAGAACCTAATGTGCCTTCTCTATCATTCAAAAAAAATTAAGTTTCATTGATTATATTTTTCAAAAATTTCTCCTTTTATATGTTTTTTTTTACATGGTTGTCCATGTATAAGAGAGAGTCTAAGTCTAGTATTTCTGTTATCACCAATGAGAACAGATCACTATTACAGTCCTGGCAGAACACTATAAATCTCCTTGTTATCCTTTCATTTACTGATGCCCTTGGGATGATCCTAGAGCACGCTTTCTGTAGTCTTCTTTTCTCCTCAAATATTGTCACCATTTTTGTGAAGTGATTCTGTCACTAGTCTTTAGTCATCTTCCTCCCTAATATTCTGTAAACAAATTTCTAAATAATATTATCTTTGACTGCCATCTTTCTCAGCTTAACAAGGATAAGTATTTTGGCATAAGGCATTTTCTGAGCTCTTCATGATCCCTTTCTGTTGGCAACAGTTTTGCATTATTTTAGACTTCTCTAAGAAGTAGTAATAGTCATCATTTAACTCATTTATCATGAACATTGCTAGAAAAAAGGCGAACTTCATGATGAAATGAGGTTTCTTGATTGAATTGCCTTTGAATACACAAAGAAACCAATTCTACCTTGTCCATGTGCTATATGATTGAGAAGTACCATTGACTCTTTCTTTCAATTAGGACCAATTTCTGTATATCTTAAGATTTTTGTTTATAGTCAGAAGGTTGATTTGGATGTGACTCAGTTCCTCCAGTAAAATGGTAACCCATGATGGTTTGATAAAGGTACTCAGTATAATACCTGCAAATATTAGGTGCTTAATTAATTTCAATTGATTGATATGTTCAAGAGTATCCACATGCAAATTTATATTTATAGATGTTCTAAATACTGTTTGCTTCTTGACCCCTCAACTTATCTTTTCTCCTATATCAGTATAGAATACAAGTGGGTCAAAAGAACAGAAGACCATTTTGTCTTTTGTCCAATTTGTGTGTTCTGATGAGCAAGGTCATCACTTGGAAGCTAATCTTACAGTGATGAAAGTTAACACAATCTGGAAGTCATTCCATGAGACATGAAGTGAGCTACTGGTGCCACAAGACTCTACCATTCTGAGGCTACTTACAGACAAAAGAAAAAAATAGAAAACCCAGATCTCTATGTCAGTCTATCCTCTTTTAGGACTATCATAAAATCATTGATTCTGAAAGTGGAAGAGGGACAGTTGGATTATAATTCATTGTGGTAATTCATGCATCTCTGAGGAAATTGGTCCACTGATGTTCATCCCTTTGTGTTTGCTTGTATTCTCTTGGACTATGTGTGATTCTAAGTAAAGTCTCATTCACTGGATAAGTGTCTATGCTGTTTGAGATCTTGGATACACACAACTACACACACAACCACACCAAAGGACAAAAGTGATGACTCTAGCACAAGGTCACCTCCAGATGTACTCTTGACATCATCTGAGATATTCCTCGTCCTCTCAAGCACTTGAATACCCATGGTCACCTTACCCTCGAATTCAGAGATTAAAGAGTCCTTCTCTCCATTTAGACTGATTCTCAGAAGACAAATGGTTCCTTGCTATAACCATACTTAAAGCCTTACAGATACAAGAAGAAATGTCTCAATTTACATAATCATTGTATCTGACTCTCTACTTCATCTTATTTTTAGTAGGTACTAAGCAGTTAAGGTCATCATATTAATAAAATTTGCACTTCTGGGAATGAGGACAAATGTCCTGAATTTAATAAATGATTTGAATCAAAGTTCTCAGAATAGTCATTTTCTATTAATATAATTTTGTTTATTTTTTCCTGAAGAGGCATCTCCTTTGTGGACAAAAGCAATATTCCTATGTCTCAGGGTTGCTCTCCTTTTTATACTGGAGACACAATAGGTTACCGATTCAGACTTGATTCTAATTAACCTCCCCTAGGCTGTCTCTGAATGACAGACTTATTAACTAACTTGGCTACTTGACTTTTTTAATTACAGGAGCCAGATCATTTGAACCACTACCCACATATGTTAAATGTAACAACCATAGATGCAATGATTTTTAATATATATAAACAAATTTACTCATACTTTGACCTTTATTTCAGCATTTTCTACTTAATTTTTTTCAAATCATCATCCAGTGAATTTTCAAGTATAGTATTCTCTGAAAATATGATCCTGGGGAAAAAATTACTAGGTTTTGTTTTAAACTATCTACCCTTTACAATAACCTTCCATTTGGATTCTCTATATTTTGCATATACAAGTCTTTTGCATGTTGTTCCCCCTATTAGCATGTAAGACCTCAGTGGACAAAGAATTCAAGTTTAAAATGAAGCAAAATTCCAAATAGGTCCTCAAGCCCTATCCTCTCTCAGTAGGACTTTGATATTTACTATCTGTGTTATCTTGGGCAAGTCATTTAACTTCTGAATGTCCTCATCTATAAAGTGAGTTGATTAGACAGAATGGATATCAAGGATCCTTTCACGCACAGAACCTTATGCTCCATCTTCCTTCTTAGTCTCCTCCTGCAAATCTCCCATTTCCTCACTTAAATTATGTTTACCTAGAGATTAAAAGAAACACAAGACTTTGACTACTTCTTATTAAAGTATAAGGCTCCGCTAGCTTCTGGACCATGCCCTAAGTACATGTAGTATAAGGGCTAGTTAAACCAAGTAAATATTTATTTTAGGCAGTGTGATAAGAGAAAATGAACTATTTTTTAGGGTTTTTTTTTTTTGCAAGGCAAATGGGGTTAAGTGGCTTGCCCAAGGCCACACAGCTAGGTAATTATTAAGTGTCTAAGACTAGATTTGAACCCAGGTACTCCTAACTCCAAGGCTGGTGCTTTATCCACTATACCACCTAGCCACCCAAAAATGAACTATTTCAGGTAGTTTAGGAAAGAGATTTTTTGGATAGGAAAAGCTTTCTCCTGTCACTTCACAGACTAGCTCTGAGAAAAGTAAAAATTTGTCACAAATCAAGCTTTGGTGATTTATTTAAGGTTTACCTTTTAAGTCAAGGTAGGGAAGGATAGGAGGACAATGGAGAGAATCATTCATTTTCTTAAACACAAGAAAAGCTAAAGAAGTTTGGTCTCCTAGAATAGGCCAAACTTAATTCATTTAGTACAGCTTATTTTTTAAGAAAAGAAAAAAAATTTAGTTTTTCTCACTATTAATAGTTAATTATAGTTAATAGTTAATTTCATATACTACTATGAAGTTTTCAAAAAATTTTGCATTAGCTTATCTGATCCATATAAAAATCCTATGAGTGGGGGCGGCTAGGTGGCGCTGTGGATAGAGCACCAGCCCTGGAGTCAGGAGTACCTGAGTTCAAATCCAGCCTCAGACACTTAATAATTACCTAGCTGTGTGGCCTTGGGCAAGCCACTTAACCCCATTTGCCTTGCAAAAAACCTTTAAAAAAATTGTTTTTAAATCCTATGAGTGAAATACTCATTATTACCCCCATGTTTCATTTAAGGAAACTGAAACAATATAATTAAGTGATTTATCTGAAATCACACATCTAACTAGAAGTAGGACTTAAGAATGAATTCTCTTGAACTCAGTGACAAAGTGGTGGCAGTTGGAAATACCAGAGAATGCTCTCAGGGGGTGCATGAAATAAAAGGATTCATGATTCTGCAGTAGCCTGAGCCAAGACAGTGTAAAAATACTTATCTGGGTCAGATTATCCCATAGAAGCCCATTCTTATTGTTAATGGGGCCAATTGCTGCTTTAGAAGCAAGACTGATCAAAGTGAAGACACTATTATGGACCTACTGTGGACACAGTAGGTTACATTGAACTCTAAACATTCTGTTATACATCAGGGAGTTTATACATTCATATCTATCCAAATTCCTGAATAATTAACTAGGTTTTAATAATATTTTATTATAGTAAGTGAAGATGGATAGAGGAAGTGCTTTTTCAATAATATGTGATATAAGAATATCACAAATAAGTGTCATATTCAGTTCAGTTCTTAGTCCATTAATATTTACTTTTCCATCAGTGAAAAAAGGAAGAATTGTTGTAGTGTCCAGAGAACTAGCCTCTAAGTAAAAAAGACTTGGGTTTAAATCCTTCTGCATGGTACTAAGTGACTTAACTTCTCCGTGTCCAGGTGCCAATCTGTGTTGATAAATCAGACTCTTCACTGAGAGCTCCCAATGCCCATGAAATCACACATAAAAAAAATCAATTAATAGCTACATCTAAGGTATCTAGGAGTAACAGTGGTTAGAGCACCAGACCTGGAGTCAAGAAGACTCATCTTCCTGAATTCAAATCTGGCCTCAGATACTTCCTAGCTGTATGACCCTGGACAAGTCACTTAATCCTGTTTGTCTTAGTTTCTTCATCTGTAAAATGAGTTGGAGAAGGAAATGGCAAAGTATCTTTGCCAAGAAAATCTTTAATAGGGCACAAAGAGGAAGAATTGACAGGAAATTAGTGAACAACAGTGACAGATTGACACACAAAAACAGGAGGAGGGGGGACAGGTAATTAACCTATTGTTTTCCAAATCCTCCCTTTTTTACATGAATTTTATGAGTTGGATTTACAAAACTGATTGTGAACTGAGATAAAACTATATGACTGGTATGACCCAGGTCCCCCAAGAAAGCATGAACACCAAGGCTAATGAACCAAGAGACAGGGAATTTTATCCCCTTCCCTAGCCTCTTGCTGAATGCACATAGTTAGAATTAAGCTTCCCTAAGTCCCTGCCCCTCATTCTTCACTCCTTATTAGGCAACTTAGAAAGTTCTCTCATTTCACTGGTTTTAACTCTCTCCCCTAAGGATGACAGATCCATCTTATATCTGGTTCCTTGTGGACTGTCTCAAATGCTATATAAAGTTTGAGCCATAAAGGGCTGTGGATCTTCAAACCAGAAGGCATTTCACAGTTCCACCTTCAGAAGCCACCCTCATGTGTGCCGGCACTCAGCCTAGGACAAGGGGCCCCCACAAACACTGAGCCTGCTCCCTCTGGGCAGTTGTTCTTCTCTTCTTTTAAGTGGTAATGAAGTTCTATTAACTGCTATCCCTGTGGTGGCTCTGCTCTTCTTCATTCAATCGCTACAACTCCATAACCACCACCAGATAAACTAGTAACTTGAAGAATCAAATAAAGCTTCACAATGACCCAAAAAATTCTAATAAATAGTCACCAACTATCTCTTAAAGAATCCAGAAAAAAGAAGTGATAAATGGAATCATGTATAAAATAATAGCTATCTCTAAGGGTTAGGACGGGGAGGAGGTAGGGAGAGGAAGAAAGGGGAAGAGAGGAAAGAAGGAATAAAAAATTGAATTTTGAAAAGGATTAGAAATAACAAAAGAAGTTATTTGCTAACTTTAATATATATTTAAAAGGAATAGCAAACTGTACATAATAGATCTGCAGTTATGCATAATCATCTTTTTTCTACTCCACCATGTTAAGGAAATAGTTGTTTTATTCCTTAAATTTAAAATAAAGTAGAGAAGATCTGAGTTCTAATTGAACTTCAGATTAGTTATGTGATCCTAGACAAATCATTTAACCACTATTTGCCCCAGTTCCTCATCTGCAAAATGGGGACACCCTGGAGAAGGAAGTGGCAAATCACTCCAGTATCCCTCTGTCAAGAAAACTAATGAGGGGCAGCTAGGCAGTAAAATGGATAAAGTATAGGACTTGGAGTCAGGAGGAGGACCTGAGTTCAAATCCAGACTCAGACACTTAATAATTACCTAGCTGTGTAACCATGGCAAGTCACTTTACCCCAATGCCTTGCAAAAAAAAAAAAACCCTAATGGATTTTTTCTGGAGTCACAGAAAGTTGGACGTGGCTGAATAACTGAACAACAACAACAAAGTTCTAGTTTTAAGATAATAATAGCTGACATTATAGCTCTTTAAAAGTTGTGGTCTCAGGTGGCTAGGTGGCGCAGTGGATAAAGCACAGGCCCTGGAGTCAGGAGGACCTGAGTTCAAATCTGGTCTCAGACACTTAATGATTACCTAACTGTGTGGCCTTGGGCAAGTCACTTAACCCCATTTGCCTTGCAAAAAGAACTAAAAAAAAAAAGTTGTGGTCTTTAACATCCTCTCTTCTTTAATTATTCATTTCTAGAATACTAAAAAAGATCTGGGGGGGGGGGGTCTCTGAAAATAATCTAGTCATAGGACCTAGGCCTTAGCTTTTTGGCTAAGGGTTCTTTTTAGTGTAATACTGGCAGCAGAATGAGGAAAACTACAGACCCTTTCTGTGAATTAATGACTATAAATGTTTAAAATAAGATTACAGAAGAAATCAATAATGTTGAAATGCAATTCGCAGCTATCAGATTAAAAAGTCTTGTTTAGTCTTAATTTCAAATAAGGAAAATCAGGCCAAGAGAAGAGAAATGATTTGGCTCTAGTCAAACTAGGAGTAAGCAGGACAGTCAGAATTTGAATCCAAGTCTTTCATGAAAGAATTCAGTTGGACTAAGCGAACTCTCCTTCCCTTTCAGTTTGGTAAAATCAAAGCCTGGTTTGTGTGTGTTGAGGGATGTCACATACACACACACACACACACACACACACAAACACACAAAATAGTGGAAACAGTGATTTGAAGACAAGTAGATCTACATCCAAAATCCTGCTTTGGAAACTTAATAACTGTGTCATAGAAGTCAAGTCAAGGCTCTCTCAGCCTCAGTTTCCTCCTCTGTAAAATGATGATGACAATAGTATAATAGTCAAATAAAATAAGATATGCAAAGTGATTCATAAACTTTAAAATGTTTTATAATAATGAGTATTATTGCTGTTATTATCATTATGGGAAAGTATGAAAGGTAAGAATTTGCTACAAGGATTTGAAACACAACCCACTCTACCTAGACTTTTTTCTTCTTGATGACCCCATTTATTTATCTGCAAATAATATACCAGAGGGCATGGGCGGGGAGAGGGAGGAGACTGAAGCTACAGTGATTCTGACCCATATAGCCTTTGCATTTAGTAGTTCTTTGCTTCCATAATCATCACCATATAATTTCAGTGGAAATAACAAAGACTTGACCTGGGCTTCAAGGTCTTGGGGGGAATTGGCCTGAATAATGTCACAGAAGGGTTTCCAATATATTCATGACTATATTACTAAGTGATGCTGGTTAGAATGATATTATGCCTGTTCTCTATTAAAGTTCCAAATTACTGACAACAAATGATTAACCCCAATTCCAGAATACCGGTGAGGAAGCATGACGCCCAATTTCAGACGAAAAGGTAATGAAGGAAATAAGTGTTTTTGACATGACCAGTGCAGGAATTTGCTTTCCTTGACTATACATGTTTTCTAGAGGTATACTAGGTTTTTTCTTCTCTTTTTCCAGTTGAGGGAGAGGGGTGAGATAATTGTGGCTTTTTTTTTTCATTGATTGAAAATAATTGAATTTTTAAAAAGATCTGGGTAAAATTGGGGGATTGTCTCATTTTTTTTTTCAGTATAATGAAGGGAAAGGAAATATGGTGCCTTCAACATTAGGGGCAAAGTTAAAAACTGACCATGACTTTGAAGTCAATTCAAGAAACATTCCAAACCTGAATATGCTGAGCTGGATTAGAGTGGTTCAGTTCAACATTTATGAAGTGCCTGCTGTTTGCAGAATATTTGGAATTGAAGAGTTAACAAAATTGAGATAAAATATAGTCTTTGTCTTGAAAGAGCTTTCACTGTACTGGGGTAATATGGCACCTGTAAAAATAACTAATACAGAATGGAGAAGGGAAGGGAGAGAGCTGGGGTCTGGATTTGATAACATAGGAGATGCCTTCCAACTGTGTGACTCTAGGAGCTGGCAAGCTGGGTGTGTGAACCATAGGGAAAACATTAGAAAATCCCTTCAAGTGTCACCAATCAAAGCTTCATTCCCTTAATCCAATCTACTTGTAAAGAAGCATTCCACCAAGTGATGCCACATCTGTTCAGAATTTCTCTGGAATATTATCCAGGAGATGAAAAAAAATAAAAGAATGAATCCTGGGAATTCTGGTCAACACATTTAGGCTCCTTCCTGTTTAATTAGTTTCGTCTATTTATAGTTTCTTCTTTTATACTTGCATTTCCAGTTACATTAATGGCAGCACATTTAGGGGATTTTGCTAAGTATTTAACTCCATTGCTTCACATGGGGTGATGACCATTGGGTTTGTTCAGGACAAATGGATCTAGGAAATCTCAGGATTCAGCCAGGCTACTGAATGAATGAGAGCAGAATGAGCAGCAGTCACTTTAACCTGCAGGCTATGGTCTATGTTGAACTAATTGGAGCTGGAGAGCTGAAGAATGCCATTAAGGCAATGTAGACTCTTTCTCTTGGCTGCCCAATGTGATATAAGCTCAAGTCAAATGTTAATGTGGGAAACCTCAAGAAAAACTTTATGGAAGAGGCTTTCATTGAATAGAAGAGATTAAAGTACCTTGCATAATGATCAATGGGGAGGGACCCAGTAGGTAAAATCTCTAGGTGGAAAGGAAGCAATGGTTTTAGTTACAACTCCTGAACAGGAGCCAATAAAGCATCATTTGAACTCAGGCTATTTAATACCATCTCATGATAATACCCTTTGTCAATAAAAACAACGCCATACTCTTATGAGTACTTAATGTCTTTTACATCTTCCACAAAAGCCATGTTTCACCATGACAGTGATAACAATACTCAGTTGATAATCATTACCTAGCTGTGTGGCCTTGGGTAAGCCACTTAGCCCCATTGCCTAGCAAAAAACAAAACAAAACAAAACAAAATAACAATACTCAGTTGTACTCCACTCTCTTTGACCCCATTTGGGGTTTTCTTGGAAGAGATATTTCAAGTTTACCATTTCCTTCTCTAGTTTATTTTAGAAATGAAGAAACTGAGGCAAACAGGGTTAAGTGACTTGCCCAGGCAATCTAGGAAATGTCTGAGACTGGATTTAAATTCAGGTGTTCCTGGCTCCAAGCCCAATGCTCTATCCAGTGCCCCACCTAACTGTCCAATGACTATGCTAGCAAAGTGTAATCTCTAAGAGGTGTGATGTACCTGGAACCTAGCGATGTTAGAACCTAACAATGTCTGTACTATGAGGGTTGACCTAGATAAACTCAGAAAGGTTCATCACCAAGGGTAGGTTCAGGATAGTCAATTCTTAGGCCACTACCACTCTCAAAAACTATCTACATCATTACAGAGGGATTAAGAGTCATACAAGTTCATGATATAGTGGATAAAATAGTAAATTTGATGTAAGGCTTGGGTTTGAATCATACTTCAGACAATTATTAATTGTGGGCCTATGAGTAAATCATTTAGCTTCAGCTTACTTAGCTGTAAAATGGGAATAATCATCATGCCAGAAGTGCCTATTTCCATAGGTTGTTGTTTGGTTCAAGTGAGATAATGTATGCAGAGCACTTTGTTAACTTTAAGGAACCATATAAATATCAATTATCTTTATCCTTGCCCCAAAACTAGACAAAATATAATTGCCTTCATGGAGTTTGTTGGGGAACATCTAATTGAAAATACAGCATGTACCCAAAAAAACTAAAACAAGATAAATTCTATGGTTTTGTTCTAAGAAATATCTTTTTTTAAATTTTTTTTAAGGCAATGGGGTTAAGTGACTTGCCCAAGGTTACACAGCTAAGCATTTATTAAGTGTCTGAGGCCAAATTTGAACTCAGGTACCCCTGACTCTAGGGCCAGTGCTCTATCCACTGTACCACCTAGCCGCCCCTAAGAAATATCTTTTAACTGTGTAAGTCTATACAGCAACTATGTAGCAAAGTGTATTGAATGCTGGGTCTAAAGTCAAGAAGTCCTGAATTCAAATCCAGAATCAGACACCTATTAGCTATGTGACCTTGGGCAACCCACTTAATCTTGTTTGCCTCAGTTTCCTCATCTGTAAAATAATGATAATTATAATAATAATAACTCTTCCAAGTTGTTGGAATGAGCAAATGATATAAAGTTTATAGAGTGGTAATACAATGTCTGGCATATAGTAGATGCTTTTTAAATGCTAGCTGTTATTATTCTAAAAGGAATTTATATTTGATTAGGGAAGACAGCATATATATATGTGTATGTATATATATATATACATATATATATATATATATGTATATATATATATACACACAAGGTAGTAATGGGTAGTATCTGTATGTGGATGGATCAGGAAAGCCTTGATATAAAAGATGGTGCCTAAACAAAGATTTAAAAACAGTAAAGTGAGAGGTAAGATTGAGGGAAAAAATACATTCTAGACACTAGGGGATGGTCAATTCAAAGGAATGGAGTTGGCAAGCAGAATGTCATATGTGGAAGAATTGTAATAGGACTATTATGTATGGATGATAGAGTTAAGCAAGTCAAGAAATGTCTGGCACCATGGTTATGAAGAATTACAGAAGCCAAACAGAGAAATTTTGATTCTAAAAGTGATAAGAAATCAATAGTTTATAGAATGGTGGTGTCACATAGAAAACCTGTGCTTTGGTAAAACAACACTTTGGGCACTGAATGAAAGATGGATTGGAATTAAAAAAAAAAAAAACATGAGTCAAGGAGACCAGCTAGAAAGTCATTGTAATAATCCAGATGAGGGGGATAAAGTCCTGGATTAAGATGATAGCTATGAAGGTGGACAGAAAGCATAGGAGTAAGAAATGTTGTGAAAGTAGAAATGAAAAAAATCAACTGATTGATTATATGAGAGAGAGAGAGAGAGCATGGTTTCCAATATGAATAAATGGAATGTGGTGGTGGTGGTACCTTCAACAGAAATGAAAAATTCAGAAGACGTCAGTGAAGTCTTAAATCAAGAAGATATGAGCTCCAAACTAATCTCCAATATTTACTTGCAGTGTAATCCCAGACAAGTCATTTTAACCTCTTTTGCCTTAATTTTCTTAACAGTAAAAATGGGAATTTCTAATAGCACCTACCTCCCAGGGTAGTTGTGAGGAACAAATGAGATGATATTCATACAGTGTTTAAAGCAATATCTGGCATATAGTAGGCATATGATAAATGCTTATTTTCTTCCTTTCAAAAAAAGAGGAGGATTAGTGGGAAAAGATTATAATTTAGGTTTTGGTCATATGACTCTGAGATTCCTATGCGACATTCAGTTCAAAATGTTCACTAGCACTTGCATAGTTGCCTATAGAAAGGGAGACCCTAATGAGCTGTTATACATGCTTAAATGTGGTGCTGAAACTGAGCTTGGAATGGGGGGGGGGGCAGGGAAGGGGAAAATCCAAATCCAGGAAGTTGTGAGGAATATACTTAGGCTCATTCCCGTCTGCCCATTATCTCCTATTTATAGCTCCTTCCCTTATACTACAGTTTCCAGTTATGACTTGTGGCAGTATGTTCGGGGGAATTTGCTGAATTAATTCTGCTTGCTCAGCTCTATTGCATCACATGGGTCAGTGATCGCTGGGTTTCATCAGGAGAAATGGAGCCAGTAACCCAAGGATTTAGTCAGTCTATTGGGTGAACGGAAACAAAATAAGCAGCAAACACTTTATGGGCAACTGTTTGGAGGTGGGATGCTCAACAATCCACCCAAGCTGTCTCAAGTTTCTCCTTCCTTATATAGCAGAAGATCCGTCCATGGTCCTGTTCACTGGAAGCTGCATTGAAGGCCAGGTTGGAAACTCCTTGGGGTTTTTCATTCTCTAATTGATAGGACCTGCATGCTGGTGATGGGGAGACAGTGGACAAAGAGGATTTTGGGGAAGAATGCAATGGACCTGGCTACAAGACTGAATAGGATCAGAAACTCCCATTTTAACCCATGCTCTCCCCTCAGCATTGTTGAGCTCACATTCATCCTCAATTCAAATCCTGCCACATACTTGAAGGCACTTTACATTTTTCTCAGTGGGTTCAATTCTTCCACAAAAGCTATCCCCCAATGTGTCCTTGTAGAATTCAAAGTAGAATACAAACCCCAGAAGGTTCAACCAACACTCAAAAAAGCTTCCAGTTCAAGTCCACCAATGTATGGTGTGTCTACAGCCTACAGTTTTTGTTTGGTTTTTTTTTAGGTTTTTGCAAGGCAAATGGGGTTAAGTGACTTGCCCAAGGCCACACAGCTAGGTAATTATTAAGTGTCTGTGACCGGATTTGAACCCAGGTACTCCTGACTCCAGGGCCAGTGCTCTATCCACTACACCACCCAGCCACCCACAGACTACAGTTTTGAAGAAAATTTGAAGAAGATTAGAAAATGTTAACTTCTAGCTTGGGGAGGGGAGGGGAGGAAAAGGGAAGGAGTTATGTTTGTGCATGTTGTCTCCCCTGGTCACATGCAATTTCTTTGAAAACAGGGACTGTTTCCATTTCCTCTTTGTACATCGAGTATCTTGCACTGTGTCTGACACATAATAGAAGTTTAACAATTGCTTGTTGAAAGACTGACAAAAAGAGACTGATTTTTTATGTCATCCCCAAGATCAAATAGCCTATGTTTACATGCTACTTTGGATGCTCTACCACCTGGTGCATATGTTTAATATTGATACTACTACATGTCAATTGTCTGTAGTGCCTTTGAGCAAGGTGTTTACAGGGTACTTTAAAGTTTTCAAAGCACTTGGCATTACTAATCTCACTTGATGGTAGGTGCTATTATTCTCTAAGCTTTATCAATTAGAAAGCTGAGGCTTAAAGAGTTTGTGATTTAAATGGATTAAATGTATGCAAAGTGTTTCTCCAATCTTCCAGAACAGTATTAAAACTAGTTATCATTGAAATTATAATTATCATTGCTATCATCATACTATGGTTACCATCACACAGATAGTACACGTCTGAAGTAGGTTTTGAACCCAGCTCCAGAAGACTTCGGCCGGGTCCTCCTCTCTGGCCATAGTCCTTTGATGCTGCCATCTACCAAAGTCATTGAGTGGCCCAAGTGACCCGAGCTGTCAGATTCAGTGACTCACTGGTGAAGCGGCCTTGGCTTGATATCTCCATGGTAACGGCTCACAGCACCACTTAAATCCCTAAATGTCATTGTGTGGGAGGAAAGGGTTTGGTAATGGAGCGAGGAGAGATTTAACAGTTGCTTTCTCTTCCACCACGACCCTTCTGCTTTGGCAGATGATGACCTTTCCCTGACTGGTTTGCCCTCTTGAGAAAACTAACTGGCTATGGAAGAAGATGTGTCTGTGACTTACTTTTGTTTCCTCCTGGATAGAATATTTATGTGTATAAATTATATATATATATATAAGCCCGAAGTTGATTTTTGTTCTCATTAACTTCAGACAGTTCTTTAAAATTTTAAGATATTTTACTATCAGATTTTTAAAAATTATTATTAATGTCTACCTTAATAAGACGAGTCAGTCCAGTAATCTTTATTTGTGCTGGATCTGTCCAATGAAGCCTACAAAACTGAGGATGTTCTAGGGTCCTATTCCAAATATGGAGCAGGGCTACTAGTGAAATTAAACTGTTATAGCTCTTATAAAATCAGCTATAGGTCCGGCTTTCCACTCCCACCCTCCAAGGCCTCCCAGTTACCACCCAATGTCCCTGTTAGAACCAGGGATTGGAAGTTGTGAAGCATGAGGTAGTTTTTACAAAAGAAAACCAAATTGAGAGACCTCTAAAAAGAATGAATTTTAAACCTGAGAGTTTCTGCTTCAACTTCATGACCCAAACCATGGCCTCTTGTAGCCCAACGGGTCCAGACTCTAAGCCTGAGCATACAAAGCAAATACATGTTCCATAAAAGTCCAGGCATGGAAATTCTATTTTATGCTCAATGTACTCTGTGTTCCCCGGTCTTTAAGGGCAGAGCAGCATTTCGGAGGATGATAAATGATTTATTTCGGCTGCGGTCTGGATCAGCACGCCTAACCGCAAAAGCCTCCAGATAGCAACCCTGTACTGAAGGGGGCCACACTCTTTCCAGCTGAAGCCCAAAGCAAGCCAAGAGCTCTGACTCCTTGGCTTGTCTTCATTATTTCCCAGTAGTTTAAATCCCATGATTCTCTCCACAGAGGAGATCTTTGCTCTGTAGCATCTTTGCCGGGGTCTGACGTACAAAGGTGTAATTAGAACAGCATGGAGCAAGGAGAACATTCCATTTACCTCATCTTTAACATTTAAGCACATTTCAAATATGTTTCTAATATCTGAGGGGTCGGGGGCCAAATTCTGCCTTTGGTTTCGTCAAAGTTTGAGGAGCTCCAATTAACCTCTAGACCCTGGAGTTAAAAACTATCCTTAGAAGGTGGTTGTTATCCTGCCTCAGATGCTTAATAACTGCTTAGCTGTGTGACCCTGGACAAGTCACGTAACCCCATTGCTTTGCAAATAACAAAAAGAAAAAAAGATAGTTGTGTGTATTAGCAAATGTATGTGTATGCATATAGGAGGTCACTTGAGAAAATGAGCATGCTAAGAAAATGTTTATAGTCCATACATATTTTAGGTAAACCAGAATTTGTTATTTCATCTATTTTTCCTTTTGCTTAAGATGTAATTTCCTTAACTAGCTTCCTTCAGATGATTCAATTCAAAGCAATTCAACAAGTATTTAGGAGGGAGAGTGTGAAATTTCAGCTAGAGCAAATCCTAGCTCTGCCATTTACTACCTGTCTGACCTGAAATAAATCACCTAAGATCTCTGAACCTCTGTTTCCTCAACTGTAAAATGAAGGCTGTACTAAATTGCCTTGGAGTGCCTTCAAGTTTTAAGTGTATGATCTTCTCAAATCCTTCCTAGATGTCAGGGATTGTTCTGAGGAGTGGGGAGTTTTAGGAAAAAAAGTGAGAAAAGTTCCTGTCCTCAAGCAGTTTACCTTCTGATTGACAGCTGTCAAGTGAGATAAACTCAGAAATTATATTATTATCATTCAAATAGAGTCTATTTCTTGTGGAGTCTGTGAAGCATTTTAACCCAACCATATCATTGTCCTTACTAGATGGGAAAAAAAATCATGGGAAACCATGATTGGAAAAGCTAAGGGATACTTCCTACCATCTTTCATTATGCAGAGATGACCAAGGACCAGGGACCACGTTCTTCCACCTGCCCAACCTTCAGAAGGGATGGTGACTCCTTGGTCATCCTAAAAACTGATCTGCAAGCCAGCTTTGCCAGAGATACAACTCCCCTCTGTATACAGAAACACACATACAGAGATACAGGGAGAAGCCCACTCTGCTGAAGTGAAGGTTGGAAAGGAGTGAGTCAGGGGAGGGAGCATCTTCAACCTGCTTCATAACTCTGATCCATCTTCTTCACAGATGCCAAAGTGATATAATGAAAGGACAAGTCTTACCATGGCATCTCTTCTCCTCATGAAGCTTCAGTGACTCTCTCTCTTCTTTTTGGATTCTGAAGCCCTTTACAATCTGACTCCAGCCTTCTCCCTTTGGCTCTCTCTGATTCTGCCCAAATGAACTGTTTCCATTCCTCACACATGAATGTTCCATGCCTTTAAAGTAACTGTCTCCTATGAATGGAATGCATTTCTTTTTCTTTTTTTTTTTTTGCAAGGCAATGGGGTTAAGTGACTTGCCCATGGTCACACAGCTAGGTCATTATTAAGTGTCTGAGGCCGGATTTGAACTCAGGTACTCCTGACTCCAGGGCCGGTGCTCTAGCCACTGCACCACTTAGTTGCCCCCTGTATTTCCTCTTTATACATGTTAGCATCCCTAGTTTCCCTTCAGAATTTAACTGAAAGACCTCCTTCTGTTTGAGACATTTCCAGATACTTGTACCTCCCTCCATTACTTAATAGAGTTTATATATATATATATATACATATATATATATATATATGTATATATATACACATACATATATTGGTTGTGTGATCCTGGGAAAGTAACATATCAGTGTTCTAGATAATTCTCTAAGACTCTAAGTTGCAGAGTAGATAGCAACCTGCAATGGTAGTTTCCTCATCTGATTATTCCCTCTGCAAATGAAATCCTCAATCTAGTCCCTATCCCTGTTTGAACATATTCTAATGAAAAGCAACCTGTTGGAGGGCAGGCATTCTTTATTCTTGCTTTCATATCCCCAGAGCACAGTCAGGATTTAATTGCACTGATTGATCAGTGATTGAGTAGCTTTGGTGGCTGCATCATAACCAGGGTTGACTCTCTAAGCAGAGCAACTTGGAAACCCTGCCCATCTCCCTCCATCAGTCCACACTGCTGCAACCACAGTCATGGATAACATTGGCCAGACCAACACTCATCCCAAACTTTTGCTCACAGCCAAATCTAAAACATCTTCGAGGCACTTGTATCTTGGGGCAAATCAAAAGCCAAATGGGGCAGCAGCCAAATGAGAAACAGGGAGGCTGTCGAAAGAACTTTTGCAATTTGTTTTCCATCAAAATCAAAAGATGTTGAAGGATAGAAAAGCAGACCCTTGTTCACCCTGGCTAAGGCAGAAATGAGATATATGTATAATGGGGGAGGAGGTTGTCTTTGGAAACTGAGAAAAATGGGCCCCGAGACCCTGCCTTGCTTTTCTTGGAACTCGGGGTTGGCCTAAAAAGGACTGAACAGAAAGAATCCATGGCTTCCCAGTAATAAGAGGGAAATGTGTTTATTTAGTTAAATAAAAACTTTGTGAAAAATGCAAACTGTTAAATATGAGACAATTCTATACAACTCAAAACAATCATAAGTATGTACACTGTATTTATTTCATAGACACAGAGAGACTTGCCCCAAACCTCTGGGATGAAGCAAGTCATGGAAAATGTGACAACTCACTAGTCTGTCGGTCTCAGTAAAGTTTCTGAATTCAAGTGATTCCAGGCAAGGGGCCAAACTTAACTTGGCTTCTTCCAAACTTAAACAGCCCCCTTTGGAGTAAATCTACCCTTTGCATCTTAAGTGACCAAGAGCGTCCTTTTTATTTTCCCCTCCCAAACATAAATTTCTTGTATCCTTCTGATTCAGCAGAGTGATGATCCAACTTTTAAGTTGTTAACCCTTGCCCAGGGAATAATACAGTTGCTGCAGCCTCTATCCTTCCATCCCACTCATCCAGTCTCCTTCCTGCTACCCCTTCCTCCTTTACTCCCCCCCCCCTTTGCACACAAGCCAACTAGAAGATAATTTTCTAGTTCCCTTAATTTTTCTTCTTGCTTTCTTCTGTGTCTCAAGGGTTCTCTCTTTCTTCTAGTCTCTAAGCACCAGAAAGGACCAGTCCCAAAGCTATTTTAACACAGGACTACCATTTTTTTTTAAACTTCTAATTCCTTTGACTTGAGGCACTGGCAAATTTATCCAAATATCAACCTCACCGTGTTCTGCATACCCCGGTCCAGAGGAATCTCAGGACACTTTCCATACCAAGTCCATCACCAGGTCTGGTTCCTTCCTGGGAAAACCAAGTTCTCTGGGCACCGGGAGCCAGGGGTCTCTCTTTTGACCTTTACGTACAGAATCCACCCCCCACCCCAATACTAACTAACTATGGGAAGACTATTTTATACTCCCCAAAGCATCCCTCACTCCAGGCAGGGAAGTATTTATTGCAGAGCTTTAAAAAATCTAAAGAAATCCTCCCCCATGTCTCTAGGGAGTAAGTATCATTATGAAACTCATTTACCAAATGAGGACACGGAGGCTTTGGGTCAATGCCCAGGACCACACAGAAAATGAGTGGTAGAACCAGGAACCAGAGGCCACGGGATTTGGCCCCCCCATTCCTGTGCTCTCCCGCGTGAGAATGCCCTTCCTGCTCCCAGCTACGTGATAAAGAACCACATTTAGAAGGCCCCTATTACGTCTGTCTTGCAAAGAAAGTTGTCTAGAAATGGTAAGGGGTGTCAATAATAGTGCTCCGGCCTCAGGGGCAACAGCAAGGACAACACACCAAGTCATCTGGGTACTGGAAACTGTTCTCCAGTCATGTCTGCTGACTGAAGGGGAAACTATGGATAACTGGCTACATACGATCAACCAGAAAGAAGCTAATCCCCCAAATCAAAGGGCCACCAGGCAACATTCAAAGGTCAGAGGCTCCAGGTTAAGACCCAGTGGGTAAATTATTTAAATGGTCTCAAATGGTTTTGAGTAAAGACAGAATTCTTACAGTACATGCGCTGAATCATCGGGTTCAGGTGATTGATTATTCACTACCAAACCTTTCATCCTGACCCTCCCAGGCCTCTGCAAAAAGTTCTGTCCTGGTCTGTGAGTTGATAACCACAGAGACACAGAAGAGATACCTAACAGTTAATCAATGATCCAGGAGAAAAGAGCTCTAAGGTCTTAGGGAACCCAAAGGAATCCCTGATACTAAGCAAATTCTCTCCACTGTTCCTAAGGTCTGGGTGGAAAGAGTCCTGGATTACGTTACTGACTCCCTTTGATTTGGGGCCAGTCACTTATACTTTGGGGGGCCTCAGTTTACCTTTTAATAAAAGAGAAAATTGGACTAATAATCTCTGAGGTCCCTTCCAGTGCTCAAGCTATGGTCTTGGACATTGTATAGCCTCCAGAGCAAGGGCAGATGATGCAATAACTATTACAAGCATCCAGGGAAATAATAGAAATGTCACCAGACCATGTTCTGAAAGGTACAATTAAAAACCTAGGCATGGATTAAATATGCAAACTGTATCTCTAGGCGAGACTTTTTCAAAGTCAAGTCCAGGTCACAAACACATCATTTGTCTCCTTGATCCTGCCACCTGAGGATGAGCCACCGCCCCGGGACCCAAGGCAGGCACCAGGTACGAGTCTCTCTAAAGTGGCAGCTGCACTGGAGAAGTGGCATCGGACACTGGGCATATCTCCCCCTTCCTCTTGCTAAGTGTGCTGGCTCACAGGGCCACCTCTGGAGGTCTCCTCAGAGTGCTAGGAGTTCTGGGGGATGTTCTCCGAAGACCCTTCGCTGCTTTCCTGGAGGGGCGTCTCTGAGGTCTCTCCTAGCTCATCATCGGGCACCTCCTCCTGGATGGTAAAGTGCACATCAGGGGAAGACGACTCGGAGCTCACGCTACCTGCCTCCATGGAGCAGATGGTGCAGGACAAGGCCGGTCCCATGCTCTCCTGAAGCATGTTCAGCATCATGGGCACCTGGGTTGACCTCAGTCCCGAGAGAATGGGCAGCGGCTTCATGGCCTCCCCCCAGAGCCTCTCTTCATCCTTGTAGAGCAGCAGTAGGTTGGATTTCTTCTCCCTCCTCTTAGATTTCATGTAGCCCAGCATGATTCCAATCAAGAAGATGCCATAGAAGGACATGACCACCAGCACATAAAAATACTCACTTCCACTCCCCCCAACACTGGTGGAGCTCTGGGGTGCAGGCAGGGAGCTGGAGGTTTCAGGTAAGGAGGTGTTAGCAATTGCATCACCCATCTCGGGAATCAAAAGTTGAGCTTTCACAGCTTGGGTCTGGAAGAAAAATCATCCAGGTTAGATCCTCCTCAAATCCTCATGCTCAAAATGAGTTGTGTTGCCTTGCCCCACGAAAATGGGTGGGGAGACACTAGACAGGCATTTTAGGACAATGCATTTCTTTAGAAGTTGGAAAAGTCCAGAGAACAAAACTTGCAGACTTGCAAAATTCATCTCTCTAACTTAACCCTGCTTTGCCTCCCTTACCAATATTGCCTTGAGCAATTTTAAAAAAAAAAAGGAAAGCTGCAATAATCATTTGTTAGACATGCCCCCCAAACAGTTTTCCATAATCAATAAAAACTGCTCACTTACCCTAAGAGACAGGGGAAAAAACCCTTCCGTCTAACACCCAGTTCAAGAGAAATCTTCCTCTCCCAGATGTCTGACGTTCTGAAAGCTCTTTTGCTCCTGCAGCTGGGATATATATTCAAGAAATGTATTGTCACGTGTCCTGGAGGGAAAGTTTACAACAGAAGTTGGTCATGTTGGAGCGAGCGGATGAACTCAGAAGGACTGCAGTTCAACTCCCTGAACTTGACAGCTGGGAAAAGAAAAAGACTTGGGAAGCTGCAGTGACTTCTCACTTGGAGACTGTGAACCAAAGTTTTCAGGTGGCGATGAAGAGAAAGCAAAGGGAGACAGAGACAAAGACAGACAGAGAGAGGGAGAGAGTAAAAGAGACAGAGATAGAGAGAGACAGAGACAGAGAGAAAGAAGGGGGAGAAGAGACAGACAGACAGACAGAGACAGAGAGAGAGGGGAGGAGAGAGAAAGAGAGAGAGGACAGAGACAGACAGACAGAGAGACAGAGAGAGAGAGAGAGAGAGAGAGAGGAGAGACAGAGAGAGGAGAGAGAGTGAGGAGTGAGAGCTAGAGTGAGAGCGAGAGCGAGAGCGAGAGAGAGAGAGAGAGAGAGAGAGAGAGAGAGAGAGAGAGAGAGAGAGAAACAGGCTAATTAAAACTATTACATCAAGAACTGATTTTCCTTTAAAAAGTTGCTCTTTGGAAGCATTTCACCAGATGTTTTTCATCCCACCTTCCCTTCTCACATCATGTTGTAGATTATAATACATAGTCCCTAAAATAAAGTTCACTTTAAAAAATAATACCTATATGCTATATGAGAGGGATACAGCCTAACTGGGCTGGGAATCAGCAAGGCTCATGTTTACCTCTGGCACGTGCTAGGCACATGACTTTGGACAAGTCACTTAGTCTCTGCAGCCTCGGAGTCCTTTCATTGGTCTTCGAGAACGAAGGAAGAAGAAATAACAAGAATAATTCTTGCATTACCTACCTCACAGGGTTGCCTGTGAGCTTTGCCAGCTGTCCAGCCCTAATAAATGTGAGTTATCATAGCTAGTTAGGGACTCAAATCCAGGTGTTTCCCAATTCCCAGGCCAATGTTCTTTCTCCAACCCCACTGTCAAAACTCCTGTCCCAAGAGTGAAGACACATTAAGTTTTGCAAAGCACTTTTAAAATCATCATGTTGGATCCTCACAACAACTCTGCAAGGTAGATGCTGCTATTATTCCTATTTTACACATGAGGAAGCTCAAAGAAAGTAAGTGACTTGCCCAGGGTCACAATCTAGGAAAGGTTAGTGGTAGAATTTGAACCCAAGCCTTCATGTCTTCAAGTCCAGGATAACCACTATGGCAAACTGCCAATCATCCAAAAAGCCTCTGATCTCATTGAAGAACTGAAATACTGACTTGGCAGTGGGTAGAGTGGAAAGAACATTGTAGTGAGTGCCAAGAAACTTCCTAGTTCTAGTTCTGTCTAACTGGGTAGTTTTGGGGAAGCCACTCGACTTCTTTGACATGGAGAGTGGAAAAGCTGTGAGACTGGGATATAAAGACCTATAGCCTTTCACTGCCTCTGTGACTTTGGACAAGTTAATTAATGCCTCCAGACCACAATTTTCTCATCTGTAAAATGAAGGTATTGAATGAATTGTCCTCGGAGGTCCCTTCCCATTCTCAGGCTATGTTCTTGTGATCTTATGTTCCCAATCTGAAAAATGAAAGATTTGGGTTAAGTTGATCCCAAATAGAAAAGTTCATGATTTTTTCCCCTTATGTTATTTTATTTTATTTTTGCCAATTCCAGGCAAAGACAGTTTTCAACATTTATCCTTTCGCAAACTTTCGAGTTCCACATTCTATCACCCTCCCTTCTCTCTCCCTTCCCCATGGCAATGAACAATCTTATATAAGATGTACATGAACAATACTGTTTAACATATTTTATAATAGTCATGTCTTATGAAAGAATAATTAGTACTAAAAGGCGAAAAACCATGAGAAAGAAAAACATGAAAGAAGTTCTAAAAGTGAACATAATATGCTTAGTTCTGCATTCAGACTCCATAGTTTTTTTCCAACCCAAGTAAAAGTATGAGTTAAGACTTATGTTTTAAGTTCACTATTTTACCAGGTGTTTTTTACCACATCTCCCCTTGCCACATCATCATGTTGTGGAATATATACATCCTCTAAAATAAACTTCAATTCTTAGATCTATGATTTCACTATTATGGATACTCCCTCCAATGGTACAGACAACAAATCATCCACATCTACGCATCCAGTCCTCCTATGACTCTTGTATAGAAAAAAATCTCTTAACATTGAACACCAAAGAAAGCTACAAGTCATCCATTGGTTACACCTCATGCTTCCTACAGTCACAGATTATTAAAGTTAGAAGAAGTCTCAGACTTTCTTAACTCAGTCTCCTCTTTACAAATGAGAGGAAGCTTGTCATATCCTGCTCATGAGGATGAGTAGGTTCTCAGTTTAACCAAAAGCCTATATTGAGGAACAGCTTTGTGGTTGGTTCTACCATATCTATATCCCACACCTGCCCATCTCAAGCCTCAAAGAGTGCCAGATTGAAGTCAGAGTGTATCAGTTCAAAGCCTGTCTCTGCCATTAACGTCCTGTGTTAGCTTGGGCAACTTAACTTCTCAGGGACACAGTTTCCTCATCTGTAAAATAAGGGAATTGGATTGACCTGTAAGAGTTCTTTTAGTTTCACATCCATGATCCTATACATCTTTGCTGATGACTGGGGCAAAGAAAGGAGGAGGACATTCAGGATGGACATGACCTAGTGGCACCTTATCTCCCATGCTGGACCTCCAAGACCACAGACAAATGAAGAGGGAAACTGGCAGTCTTTGACCTGAAGATTTAGTATCTTTTCTTACACCTTGGATAGAAGATTGTTAAAAGTCCCACAGAAGATAGAAAAATGCTGATGGAAAACTTTAAGGTAGACAGATCTATTTAGGGGTATAATAATGTTTGTCCTTCATTTTGAAGAAGACCATGACATCAGGGAGGTGATGCCATGACAAGCACATGAATTGGATTTGAGTGGGGGGGGGGGGGTCTGAGCAAAGTCACCAGCCTTACTTTCTCCCCCAGAGCCATCTGGTCATTGGCCAGATAAGGAATCAGGACAACTGGAGATGGTCCTGGATTCAGGGCAATCAAGATTAAGTGACTTGCCCAAGGTCACACAGCTAGTAAATGGCAAGTATCTGAGGTTGGATTTGAACTCCTGCCCTCCTGAATCCATGGCCAGTACTGCCACATATCTGCCCTTATTTAGAGGTATAGTCAACTGATGGAAGATGTCAGAGATCTTATTGCCTTACTCAAAAGTATCAAACTCTGTTTAACTGAATTATGGGGTTTTTTTTCCTATCCAAGTCGAGCATTTCTTTGAGTGGCAATACTAATTAGAAAGTTGGCCTTGGAATCAAGAAGACATGGGTTGAAATTCAGCTTCTGACACATCCTACCACACTATCAAAAAAATATTACATGTGTTTAATCCAGTCCAATAGGAGTAAGAAAGGGAGGTATTTAAAAAACCCAAACTGGGCAGCAAGGTGGCACAGTGGATAAAGCACCGGCCCTGGAGTCAGGAGTACCTGGGTTCAAATCTGGTCTCAGACACTTAATAATTACCTAGCTGTGTGGCCTTGGGCAAGCCACTTAACCCCATTTGCCTTGCAAAAACCTAAAAAAAAAAAACCCAAAACCATTCCCTCCCTGATCCTGGACGCATCCCGGAAGAGAATACAGTCAAAAAAACTGAAAAGCAAAATGGATGGCCCTTGACTAGAGAACAACTGAATAAATGATATGTGAATACAACAGAATATGATACCATAAGAAACAACAAATAAGGTCTCCTGGGACCAGGCTTAAAGCTTTTTGTCCTTAGAGTAATCACAGTCTTTCGAACATAAGCCCATATTTTCTTCTTCACCAAATTAATGCAAACAAAGTAGTATCTCCTTTCTCCAAAAATTTTCAATCAAGGTTCCACTTCTCTCCTACCTTTGTTTCCTTTTTTTGCCATCTTCAATCAGGAAGTTAGCCTTTTCTTACGTCTAATCTTTACATCTCCTGACACATTTCCAGTTTCTACCCATTCAACTCCCCCCAAATATCTGCATTGAATTATGTACAAACTGAGAAATTCCAGAGCAGAGGCTTAATTTATGGAAGCTACAGAATGGATAAACAGTTCAGGAAAGCTTTAGAAAGTGCAGATGAAGGGAAGGAACTAGGTAAAGTTATGCCATAGGTATGGTCATGTTCATGTTCCAGTATCAAAGTAAATGGAGGAGACTGGATGTCCAAGATAGCTGTGGTAATGGCATCAGAGAAACACATCTTGGGGAAAGTGGGACAAGGAGGGCTTTCAGAGTCAACGGACATGGCTTTGACTCCCAGTTTTGTCACTTATTATTTATTATTTTTGTAACCTTAAGCAAGTCACTTACATTCAATGACCTCAATTTCCTCATTTATAAAATTAAAGGCTCAGATTAAATGAAAGTCCTTTCCAACTAAAAGCTTATGATCTTGGGAAAGGAACAGTATATGAGAAGTTGAATTTATCCAATTTTGTCCCAAGAATAAAAAATTCTATTTACAACTTTGAGTCATGACCTGGGGGAAATTTAGACAGATAGGTTTAGAGATGGGGTAGAGTGTCTGCTTTAGTCTGTGGTTTTGCATCAGTCTGTGAAATACTTAGCATGGTGTGGCAAGTAGGAAAAAAATTAAGAAGTGAGGCAGGATAAAGTATTAGGGATATTTTTCATGACTCCTAAATAGTCTATACAATGGGAGATTGGGGAGTGGGAAGTGTTCCTGGAAGATCAGACACTTCTGCATTTAAACTGAAATATTCATTGCAAAATAGAAATAATTCTTGGATGATTCTCCTTTTTTGTATTACTGGAGGCTGACTCCACCCTACTTTTGCTTGCTCCTGAAATGATCAGAAGTTAATAGTCATATCCTTCTTCTATATTTGTTATACTGATTACCCTCCCTTTGACACATTTTCAAATGAATTTTCCCCCTTTGTCTTCCTGGAACACAACTTTCCCTTCTGCCCTGAGTATTTTCATTTCCTGTCATCTTCACCGTTTTTCCCCAGGGAAACTGGCCATACATCTCTGAAATTATAATAATGTGTCCTCTGACTAATCAAGATCGTGCTGGAATGAAGAGAAAACAGTGGGTCTCATCCATCAGAACGTAAAGCCGGGAGTCAGAATAGCTGACTGGGCTTGACCCCAACTGCTCCATAATCGACAGTGAATGAGTCACTTAATTTTCTTGAACTTCACTTCTTTTCTATTGAAAGTATATATATATATATAAAGTTCTTTGCAAACCTAAACGTTCTTTGTAAACTTTAGCTGTTATTATTATTAATAATATTAACATCATCATTATCATCATTCCTCATGTAGGACAAGGATACCACTGAATGGGAAAATAATGCAATACTCTTCAGGATTGTTGATTTTGCCTCTCACTGACTCAACTTTTAATTGTGGAAATTTTGTTTTCCCAATAGTTGTGTCTGGTGAATATTTGACTTTTGCTCAGATTAAGTATTTATCATATCCTGAGTCTATCTGCATTATAACATTCCTCAGAGTGTCAATGATAGTGTTCTGCACTCTGTGGGTGCTGAATAAATGCACTAGTGCTTCATTGCAACCTTATTTATGATAGAGCAGGACTTGGTGTTCAGCATATCCTTCTTGGACACAAACCAAGAGGTTGTGTTACTGAAATACCAAAAAACTTAAAAATTAAAATTAAAAAACCCATCACTTCATAAGGCTGTCTTCAGTATTAGCTTTGGGGGTCCAGGGGAGTTGTTATTTCTTTCCCTAATCATATATTAACTTCCTCCTGTATGCACAAGCACTGTCCAAGGTCCCACTGGGAATATAGAGAAACTGGAAACATGATTCTTGCCTCTCCTATGGGAAAAGACAAGACGGATGTCCTAATGTGTATTGTACATTTGGATTTACTCCAAAGGTACATGAATAGTAAATAATAAGTTCTGAACTTGGAGTCAGGATAATTTGAGTTCAGATCCATTTCTTACACTTGGAGTCAGAATAATTTGAATTCAGATCCATTTCTTACATTTATTAGATGTATGCCTGTGGATGACTAACCTCAGCTTCTCTGAGATTCACTTTTCTTATCTGGAAAATGGGCATAATAACTTGTAATCACTTCATAGATTTAAGTTGGCTTAAACAACATGTCCCAAAGCACTTTGAAAACATTCAAGTTCTATAGAAATGCCAGCCATTGTCCTTATTTTTACTTCAGTTTAAAAAAAAATCCCTGTGAATAGCTCCAAATTTTTCCTCTCAAAGTAGAGGATTGTAGATGAATACATGATAAACACTAAAGTCACATTGTTCTGTAGTCTGTCATACCAAGACTTAGCAAAGGTAGAATTTTTTTAATCTTGGGGGGAGGATACTTCAATAAGACTTTCTTTTTCAGATCTTTTTTTCCCCAGTAGACTGTTATATGCTTATCATTTAGCCCTAGATGGAGCAGATTCAGTTATATACAACAGGAAGTTGGAATCATCCTTTGTCATTACCCAGCCTTCTTTCTTTTTTTCAGGAGGAGATGGGATATTTCTTAAGGGCCACCTGGCTATGATAAATGAATAGTTAAAGAAGTTCATTGAAGCTAAGCTCTGAGTATGATTTGTCTTTTAAATAGAAGGAAGAAAGGAAAGGAAACAAATATTTATTAAGTACCTACTATGTAGATATACTATATAGGTACTGTGATAAGCACTTTTATAAATATCATTTCATTGTAATCTCATAACAACCTTGGTAGGTAAAGGTGCCATTTTGATCCTAATATTAAAGTTGAGGAAACTGAGGCAGACAGAGGTTGAGACTTGCCCAGGGTCACACAGCTAGTAAATGTCCAAATCTGGATTTGGACTCAGGGCTTCCTGACTCCAGACCCAGCTCTATCCATTGCTTATACAGGTGCCATGGAGCTAGATCTTCAAAATGGCCCAATATCACAAGTAACAATACATTCAGATTAGCCAGGATTCTGGAGGAGATCCTTCCAGATGCCCATAGCTTAGGCCAGCACAGAATTCAGGGCAAAAAAATCTTCATTTCATTTGAAGCAAGGACTTTTATTTGCTTTTAATTTTTCCCATTCTCCTTCACCAATATGGAACCAGAGCATCCTATGTGACACTGTCAAGAATTCCTTGAGGACAGAGAAGCAGTTCAGTGGTTATCTGAAGACAGAATTCCCAAATACCATTGTATTTCTCATTTTTTGTTTTCTAAATTGCAGTACATGAGATCAAATGGTGTATTAGTAATTGGCCTTAAGAGTCAGGAAAACCAGATTCAAGTCCCACGTGCTGACTGAGTAACAATGTCCAAGTCATTTAACTGCTCAATATCATTTATGCAAGAGGATCTGCATGAGAGGAGGGAGTTTTCATACTGGGAGTTCACCACATTAATGAAACAACGATTATAGATCTCTTGATCCAAAATCAGTTAGTAACAAAGTTGTTTGTTTTTGTTTTGTTTTGTTTTTAACTTTATTCATCTTCTCTATCAGATTGTAAGCTCCAAAGAATTGGAAGTCAAAATGTATTTATCTCTTTTCCCCAGCCCCTAGGAAAGTATCCTACAAGTGCATATCAATCCAACAAATGTTTACTAATCCTTAACTATTTGTAAGGCAATATTTCAATTACTGGGAATACAAAGATAAAATACAATTGAACCCTTTTGTTATTCATTGAAGTAATTATGTGTTTATTATCTAGAGGCAACTAAGTGATTGGATCTGGAGTCAGAAAGATCTGAGTTCAAATTTGCCCTTAGATACTTTCCAGGGCAAGTCACTTCTGCTTCAGTTTGCTCATCTGCAAAAAGGGGGTTAAACCCTGTTTTGCAAGGTTGCTTTAAGGAACCAATGAGACAATAATTGCAAAGTCCTTAGCACAATGCCTAATATATGATAAGAATTTTTAGCTATCAGCAATCTTAGTGGAGGCAGTTAGGTTTGTATGCAAATAATTTCATCTATTGAATGACTTATTTATAATTCACATTTATATACTATTTTATGGTCATTTTCCATTCAACAACCCCATGAGATAAGTACTGTAAGTATAATTATTTGTAATTATTCATAATTATTCCCAGCTCACCAACAAAGATCAAAAAGGTTAAGTGACTTGATTGAATGATACAACTTATAAATACCAAGTCTCCTCTTGTTCCAATTTTTATGACTTTAAGTCATATTCAGAATTTACTATCACACGAAGTCAGATTAAATGAATGAGATCAAAAGTCCTGAAATCTCACTGATGTGAAGAAAAGAAGGAAACAGGGAATGAAAGAGAGAAAGAGATAGATAGGGAGAGAGAGAGAGAGAGAGAGAGAGAGAGAGAGAGAGGAAGGAAGGAAGAAAGGAAAGAAAGAAAGAAAGAGAAAGAAAGAAAGAAAAAGAAAGAAAGAAAGAAAGAAAGAAAGAAAGAAAGAAAGAAAGAAAGAAAGAAAGAAAGAAAGAAAGAAAGAAAAAAAGAGAAAGAAAGAAAAAGAAAGAAAGAAAGAAAGAAAGAAAGAAAGAAAGAAAGAAAGAAAAAGAAAGAAAGAAAGAAAGAAAGAAAGAAAGAAAGAAAGAAAGAAAGAAAGAAAGAAAGAAAGAAAGAAAGAAAGAAAGAAAGAAAGAGGAAGGAAGGGATAGAGGAGAGAGAGAGAAAGAGAGAGAGAGAGAAAGAGAGAGAGAGGAACAAAGAAGGATAAATTAGATTCCCAAATACTTGGATCAATTGACACATTTACTACTTTTAAACTAAAACATTTCTTAAAATTGTAGAATCTAAAAAAATCCTGGGAAGAAATATGAAACTAATAACAAACATTAGTTTGATATAATAGAGACTCCATGCTGATAGAAAGAGAACCAAGGTCACTGCATTATCTGATTCTGCTTCTGTGGTTGACATAATCCTGGCTTACTCATCAAATGGAAGCAAACTTTTCGAACATCTTTGGTGACTCAAAGAAATGGAATTTCAGCCATGAAAGGAACTGCTCCCTGTCCCTAAACTGTAATCACAATTCTCCGTAAAAGCTGCTGTGGCAGGGGCAGCTAGGAGGTGCAGTGGATAGAGCACCAGCCCTGAAGTCAGGAAGTCCTGAGTTCAAATCTAACATCAAACACTTAAGACTTACTTAGCTGAGTGACCTTGGGCAAGTCACTTAATCCCATTGCCTTGCTAAAACCAAAAATAAAAATTGCTGTGGCTCTCATTCAGCAGTTCACCTATAACTGCTACAACAAGACTCTTACAGGTTCCATCTTTAGCCTTTAGGGGACTTACAGAGGTCACTCAAAATTATAAGCCCCCCAAGTTAACCATCTTTTAAAGTCATTCTCTAAGGGTGGTGTATTTTCAGTTCTGCAAAGAAATTGATAGAGAGTTTTTGTGGACTCTCCTAACTTTGGTACTATTGAAATCCATTCATGCCCTCTTATCTGGAGGTGTCTGGGGCACAGATAAACAAAGCCTGGAGTCAGGAAGACCTGAGTTTAAATATATTCTCAGTTATTATCTGCTGAATGGGCCTGGGCAACCCTGCTTGCCTCAGTTTCTCATCTGTAAAATGCTAGAGAAGGAAGTCCCTGTTAAAATAGGATTGGGCACAAGGTCATGACTCAATAACTACAACAACAGCATCAACACCCTAAAGGTCCCTGGCTCTACCATTTGATCTAGATATTACTAAAGAACCCCTGGTTCTTTTCCTCTCTCCTTTGGTTGCCCATCTTAGAACTTCTAGACCTTTCTATCTGCCATCTAGTTGAACTTTTTATTTTTATAGTGCTGTCCCTAATTAGACCTCCCTGAAGGCAAAGAGTATTTTGTTTTTTCATTTTATATCCTCTGCACTTAATTTAGTCCTTGATAAATAGATATTAGTTATTTTTTGTTCTCAAAAAAATGACATTAGGGAGCTGATTCCATGACATGCAAGTGAATTGGATTTAAAGGAGGGAAGTCACAATCTCACCTTATCCTCCCATCTGGTTCCAGTGGTGACATTAATCAGGAAGACTAGATGTGGCCTTGGACCCTGAAAAACCTTGGCTTTTTAAATTTAAGGTCTTTATGACTGGGCAAATGTCCATTCAAATGGTTAAGGCTAGGGAAGAAATAAATGAGGCAAAGAATGGCCTCTTTTACCTAGTTCAAAAAAAAATCAGAAGGGAGAAGACCCTCAGATAATGCACAGCTCTTACTTTGATATACAGTATGCTTTTTTATTCATTCATTCATCCATTCAAGCACCTCATATCTCAAACATTGTGCTGGGTAGGCACTAGGGATTAAAAACAAATAAAAAGAAATCATTCTTCAGACCATGACTTGAATAGACATAGGCACCCACTCTGATTCTAAATGTTTTAAGAGATGGCAAGGAGGGGACTGTCTAACCTAGGGATGGGAAACAGGCTTTGCAAACATGGAGACCATCCATCAGTTGAGGAATGGCTTAGCAAACTGTGGTATATATATATATGTCATGGAGCACTATTGTTCTATTAGAAACCAGGAGGGAGGGGCCGCTAGGTGGCATAGTGGATAAAGCACGGGCCCTGGAGTCAGGAGTACCTGGGTTCAAATCCAGCCTCAAACACTTAATAATTACCTAGCTGTGTGGCCTTGGGCAAGCCACTTAACCCCATTTGCCTTGAAAAAAACCTAAAAAAAATAAAATTAAAAAAAAAAAAGAAACCAGGAGGGATGGGAATTCAGGGAAGCCTGGAAGGGTGTGCATGAACTGATGCTGAGTAAGATGAGCAGAACCAGAAAAACATTGTACACCCTAACAGCAACGTGGGGGTGATGATCAACCTTAATGGATTTGCTCATACCAAGAGGGCAAAAATCAAGCACAAACTTGGGATATCTGTGATGGCCAATGCCATCTGTATCCTGAGAAAGAATTGTGGAGTTTGAACAAAGACCAAAGACTATTAGCTTTAATTTTAAAAAAAAAAAAGCTCTCTTATTATGTAATTTTGCTATATGTTTTGCTATATACTATGTTTCTTCCTTAAGGATATGATTTCTCTCTCACCACATTCAACTTAGATCAATGCATACTATGGGAATGATGTAAAAACGAACAGACTGCCTTCTGTGGGGGTGGGGGGGATGGAAGCAGGATTGGGGGAAAAGTTGTAAAACTCAAAATAAATAAAACCTTTCCAAAATTAAGAAAAAGAAAACATGGAGACCAAAGGTAAAAAGCTCAATCTCAGGGAGCCAGTAATTAGAGAGTTTGGCTGGATGTAAAGCAGAATAATATGAAATAAGCCTAGAAGGTGGGTAGAAGTCAAAATTATGGAAGGCTTTAAAAGCTAAGCTGATGAACCTGAACTTTATTTAGAGACTATAGGAAGTCCCTGAAAATATTTTATTTCAGTATTAATATAATTAGACTTCAGTCTTAGGAATATTGCTTTTGCAGAGGAGGGTACGAGAAAGGATTGTAATTAGGAAGTCCATCTATGTAGAAGCCTATAAGGAACTCAATGCTACAAGGAACCACGATTTCATCTACCTGAGAACCATTTCCATAAAGGCAGAACACTGCTGCCTCTACAACTTAGTAAGTAGTCTTCGGGATTTGTCATGGATGGATAGATAGATAGATAGATAGATAGATAGATAGATAGATAGATAGATAGATAGATAGATGATAGATAGAGATATATAAATATTTATGTGTGTATGTATGCATGTATAAATATATGCATATGTATGTGTAAATATGTATATGAATCTGAGAATTTTTTTGTACTTAGGCCAACTCTTGTTGAACACACATATGACCCACTCTAAAAATTAAAGCCTTTCCAGAATTCCAAAACTCAAAGTCACTTCCATGACACAATAGTGAATTTGTCTCAATACATTACTGGAGGCATTCTCCTATTCATGACTTAAGGAATAAATACAGCATTTTATTTTAGGGTTGAAGGAAGGCAAAGGCCACAAGCTTCAGTGGGTTCAGCCAGCATTTTTTGGTCTTGCTCCTGAGTAAATCTTTATGATAGTAACCAGAGCTGTGGGGGGAGATGTAGGGGTTGGAGTGAGTCTCCTCACACCCTTTCTAACTAGTGCTTCGGTTTTGCTAAGTAGAATCTCCAGGATGGGTTAAAGAGGACCTTGTCTAGTGATTCAGGGGCATGTTGGAATTTTAAAGGAACTGCAGAACATAATTCGAGTAAAATTTTAGCTTAAAATATCTGGATGGCAATGAAAATAACCACATTCAAAAAATAGACTTTTAAATGACTAAAAGTTTCTCAAGCTAGCTAATTAGACACAATGGCTGGGACTTTTCAGAGATGAATCAATAGATACATAAATGGCTGGATGCATGGCTAGATAGACAGACAGACAGACAGATAGATACAGATATAAGTATACATACAGATATCTCCCCTGAAGTAAAAGTTAAAGAACTGTAAAATATCCTTGCCTTCCCCATGGGGAAGAAGACTCATCACAATTGAAGACCAATACTCTGTTGGAAACAGAGAACATTTAGTCAGGAAAAGAACCTCATCACAGATGAAAATGGCAATACATAGAATCAGCAATAATTCATCAGCCACAGCAGAGAACAATTCAGCAGGAATACCCAACAGAGAGTAATATGATCAATCACCAGAGGACAAGGGAAACCACAGCTACAGAAGTATGAGTTGCATGGATTCCCTTCACATATGGCTCTCCATAAATGTTCCCTCTCTATTTCTATATTGCTATAGATATAGATATGTTCCCTATATATGTCTACATATATTCTTTTGATATGTTTTTCACTTTACCCCTTCAGAGAGGTTTTGTCCCATATTTTCCCTGAATATATGGTCTACTATGGGAGGATGTATTATGTATTTTCTTGTTATATTTTGCCAGTCTGTTTGACAAAATGTCTTTTGATTGGAGCTAATGAACCTTCTGGTTTGCCTACTAAAAGTAATAACACTGATGTGGGCTTACAAGTTATGGTTTTAAATGGGGGGTGCAAGGATTCAAAAGTTGCTTTCGGGAAAGCACATGTGAGGGGATGCCAGGTGCTACATAATGAATCGTTCCAAAGGTTATTCAGTCTTTGCTTGAGTATTTACAGTGGCATAGTGTTCACAAATCAATTCCCATGACTAGGAAGTTCTTCCTTGCAAAGGGTTTGAGTCAGTCACTCTTTAACTCCCAACTGAACTTGGTCCAACTCTGCCTCCTGGAACTGCCTAGAAAAAAAAAATCAATTCTTTCACTCACATAACAGTCCTTCAAATACAGGATGTCCCAGAAGCCTTAGGACAGAATTCTGGAACATCCTATATATTAACACATATCATCTTATGTCAAATGAGATCATGTATTCATAGTTGTAATAATAAGATACTATTTGAAGCAGTGCTCCACTCCCTATACCCAGATTCCTTAAATCGGAATATAATCATAACCCAGTAACTAGAAATTATTTTTTCTTCTTTTTTCTTAGTTTGTGTTTGAAGAACAATTCAAGTTCATTTCTGGTTTGAGAAAAGAAAAATAGTTGGGTCTGGATAACACACACACATACATATATGTATATATACATATATGTATATACATATATATACATCATGTATACTTATACTATATATAAACATACCAAGTATATATATAAATATATTCATACTCTGTATATTTATACATCTTTAATATATTATATGCTATATATGTATATATAGACATTCTGATATTTTAAATTCCTTTTTAAAAAAGGATAAAGATCATACAGTTAAAAAGCAAGGTATAAAAGGAAGACACCATAGGAGGGATGACACAATAATTGAAAGTCAACCTTTGGTTTTTCCTTGGAGCAGGTTTTGCTAGGGAAAATAGAGAAGAAAGAAAAGGGAACTAAAGCATTGGGGCATGGGGGCATGCAGAGGATCAGTAAAGAAATGAAAGTATACCGAAAAGGAAATTTGGAGGTACTAAAGACAAATTTCATGATTAATCCTGAGGTCAGTTCTGCTGATCAGCCAGTATTTCCACTGCTATATATAGTATGAACTAACTTCATAAGAGGTTCTCTCAGAAGTATCAGCAAGAAATTAAGAGTGGGAAGAAAAGAGGAAGGGCCCTGTTATGACAGTAAAATGTTTAGATAATGAAGGGTCTACAGGAGGATGGTGTTTCCCTTCTAGGAGATTCCAAGACCTCAAAGTGGTACTCAAGGCTAAATCTGCCTGGGTCTCTCTGTGAGGACAAAAAGGGGTTCATCAAGATACTGGGGTATTTGACTGTCTAGTAGACCCAAGGGAGTCGAAATAATAGGGAGGTGCTAAATCTGTATGGATTGAGAATGAGTGATGGAATGGATGATGGATGAGATGGAATAAAATGGATGAGATGGAAGGAGAGTCATATAGATTAAGATTATGCTATACTCTACATCAAGTGATAGGTAAAGCTGTGGAATACAAGTTGAATCCAGAGAGTAAAGAGAGACAAGGTGACTGGGACTTTCCTGAAATTGCGATCTCGGAAAAGTTGTCACCAATCAAGGCAATGGGAGCCAGGGCAGAAGTTCGTCATGGTGACAAGGCAGTAGGTAAATCTATAAAGAGAAATTCAGGAAGTGAGAAAGGAAAGAAAATGATACCTGGGCAGACAATCCTCAAGATTAGACCTGAACATATAAACTGGGAGCTCAGGTTTCATGTTAGTTTTAGATCTTTTATTGAAAACTGGTTTAAAAGGGAGAGAAGGAAAGATGTTATAGCAATGATTTATGTGAATATAAAATGGCAGAGGGGGAGGCATGAAGTTAAACACTTTGAAAATTACTTATTGGCAACCCTGTCTATCATAGACCCATATAGACAGACACAGATAATGGATTCAGTTTGCAGTGGTTTATATTGTGTGGTTTCACAGAACAGTTTTAATGGCTTGAAAGGGCTTCTTATTATATATTACTTCACTAGAAAATGTTCCCAGCATTTTCCACAATGCTTGAGACTGAGAGAGCCTTAGTTATTAGAGGAGATTTTCTCAACTTTAATTCCCAGACTTCAGAGTATAAACTCACAGCATGGTGAGTGTGTTATTAGACAAAAGGTTACAAAAATGTCAAATAGCAAGGGAATAAGAATGAGCAGACCTAGTAGTACAGAAAGGAGAAGCAAGAAGACTAAGTGGAATAGTAAAGTCCTGTACCTCTGAAGCTTGGCATCATCAGTAGAGCATGATGATTCTGAGGACAATGTGAGAGCTTTCAGCCATTCTCAGTTCTGCATTAAGGTCTTCCAGGAAAGTCTCCAGGTAGCAGACAGTCCAGTATTATCTGCCATTGGGACTGCAAATTGCAAACTAATACAGTACTCCTTATTATGCAAGAGAGCCAGAGGAATTAAAAGGGAATTAGATTACTATACCATAGAGACATAGGAGTTCTCTCTCCTTTGTGTAAGTGTGTAAAAACTGTTTAACTAATTCTCTTCTGGGCTATTTATGCTTTTTCATGTCTTAAATAAATGCTTTTACTACTGGACTTATGTCTCTGGTATGGTCTAGCAAGAAATGAAAGTCCATGAACTGGGTCATGAATTGTATAAATTATTATCCCAAAACAGCTATATTTGAATCAGGGAGCAGAAACAATTAATACACTAGCATGAGTGGAAAAATGGAAGGGCTAGAGAATATTCAAAATTCAAGCTCTCCATTTTAAAGTCCAGAGTCAAGAAGAAAGGGAAAAGCTCTAAAAATGAACATATGAAATCCTAAGAATGTTTGCTAAAAAAGGAGAAGAAAAATTCAACTCTAGAATGTAGCTACTGTTATTCTGACATTTTACTGCCATTATAACCTTATCCTAAACCAATTCATTCTTGTCATGTACCATGGCATATTCTATGTCTCAAATCACATCCTTAAAAAATAGATGTTATTTTATTTATCAACAGATGCTCTAGGTGAGTCTGAATTTCATATATTCCTCCATTTCTGGTCTTCATTTCATTCAATTTTTTTGATGATTCAATAACAACTCAAAAGCACATAATTACAAATGAATGCCTTTGAAGTCATGCAAAAGATGCAGTTGAGTGTTTTTAAAGGAAATGCCACTTGCCAGACTCAAAATACAAGTAAGTCCCAATAGTCTCAGTATCAGCCCACATTATAGGAAGGATGTTTTTGAAAAGTCTTATGATTCTAGTACCTTTGTAATAACTCCATTACAAAAACAAATAAACTAACAGAACAGGAAATTATTCATTAAAAAAACTGAATCCCAAAGACTACTACAATGCAAGAAATAATGAAAAACAAGTTTATGTTCCATATAATTTAATTTTAGGCAGAGACAATGAAATATATTCAAGTTTTCAAACAAGAACAGGCCTACCATGTGAGATAGATGATCTATAGTTCTCTATACTATCTATTTGTCCTTATCATTGAGGAAATGAAATAAAAATAATGTATCTTCTAAATTCAAATGCTTGAAAATAAAACAAACATTCGTGCAACTAAGGAAAGCAATCATTCAGTTTCCCCATTTCTGCCAATTAGATGCTTGGAACTCTTTCCTTGGGAAAAAAATATAATCGTACACAATAATGAGATATGCTCATTTCAATGTTCTTAGCAACAAGGAAACCAAAACCCAGTTAGAAACTAGGAAGCAGCAAGAAAAAGAACATTATACAAATAGACTAATAGCAGCTAACTGGACTCACAAAAGAGAAACTCTCAAGTTTCCAAAAGAATGTTTTTTACTATACCAGTTTGGAAGTATTATATAGTCCAATAACCTCAAACTATGTCATTTCTGACAATGCTTACCTCCTACTTAGAACAGATGAAAACCACATTACCAAATCAACTGTTTCAATCATAATCATTCAGAATTGGCTGGTTAGTTATATTCTGTACAACAGCCAAAGGTTGATTCTTATAACTTTTTTTCATATCCTATTGATTTAGTACTTCCTTGTACTAAAGAGAAACATTTCAGCAAAATCAACTGAGATAGTGAATGTGTCAAAGAACACATACCTCTTTCTAGATCCCAAACCCCCACCTCTTTAATGAAAGGAAAATGTATTTTCTTATCAGTGCTCCAAAAACAAATTGTTCATTACAACTCATTAGTGTGTCTGTTTTTGATTGCTATTATTATGCATATTATTTTAGGAGACCTTTCTAAGACCTCTCATATTGTCTTACATATGTTATCTATGTATCTTGTGACTAATTATCTTCTTGTTTTTCCCTCCATTAGAAAGGGTCCCAAAGGCAAGGATCTATTTTTGTCTTTCTTTGAATGCCCAGGACTTAGTATAGTTATGACACATGGTAGGTATTAATAAAAGCCTGTTGATTTATTGGTTTGCTCTGTTGACACTGTTTTCTTTACATAGCTATATATTCCCCTACATTTCTCCAAATTTCTCATATAGTCATTTTTTAATAATGTGGTACTTCCCATTTTCTTGTTTTTTCTTAATCTTTTGATTTTGTTTAATATTTACAGTCATCTCATGGTGTCATTCATTTCTATTTCATCCTTCCAGATTTTAAGAGTTCTTTTGTGAGAATAAGGTTTTGTACCTCTGCAGCAAACTATTAATTCTTTATCCAATTTTTTCCTCCACAGATCTTATTATGTTCTATTTTTTTTCTCTAGTGTTCTCATTACATCTATACCATTATTTTAATTTGGAAAAAAACAAATTATTTCACTTCTTCCTGGAATTTCTTTGAGAAATTGCTTGTAAATGTTTTGGAGTCATTGTCCTTTGCATTCATGTCTTCAGTATCCCTGTCATAATGAAGATAATAATGATGATGATATTGATAATAAAAATAGCATTTCAGAATGCATTAAGGTCTGCAAAAAATTTTATGTTATCTTACTACTAGTAGTCCTTTGGGATCAAAGGGGACCACACCAACCAACCAAAATGATTGGAGGTGTGATTTCCACAATTATGTTTATTACAGTGGAGTATGCTTTGCAATCCATCCTTCTCACTTACCCCGACCAGAATTGTTCCATTCCAGGACCTGATTTATAATAAACAGGACCATTGGAGATGGTCTGACTGCTGTGAGAGTCTCTTGGCCTTAAATGATTTAGATTCCTCTTCTATCAGGTGTCACATTAGCAACACCATGAGTACAAGAATCTGGCACATCCTAACCAGTCTCTTGACAGGCTTTCCTCTCAGACTTCCATCTTTGAATTGTGAGTTATTAAAGAGGACAGAATGTAACTATCTTCACAGCCACCCTGTGGATATTGTGGATGTTGCTATTATTCCCATTTTACAGCTCAGGAAACTGAGGTTATAAAAGGCTAAGTGTTTTGCCTAGAGTCACTCAGGTCTTCCTAACTTCAGATCCAACATTCTATCCAATGTGCCACCTATCAGAATAGCTCTTTATGATGGTATTCTTTTTCTGTTGTTTGCTCATTCTTCTTACCTCCAGATATCAGACTTTGTTAGAACCAGACTATGTATTTCGGAATAGAAATCTGGGTTTATTCAAATGGTTTGTTGGGTCCTACTTTTGTTTTCTTTGGGTATGGAGTGTTGGGTTTTTCCAGGATTTCAGGGACAATGCAGAATGAGAACCCCTCCCCAAAGTTTTCAATGATTCCAAAGTAATCTGATCTAGGGCAAAGACTGAGCACTGCAAAATTCCCAACCTGGGACTGAAAATGAGCAACATGACTATAGCTTTGCCCCTGGCTGGAGTTACAGGAGACTCTTCTTGGCATTAGCCACTGTCAACCAGTTGGAAAGCTTTGCAGTTCAGAGCAACAGATCTGCAGGCTTCCCTTCAGTCAGAGATGACTGCCCTAAGGGAGTGGAATAACCACCAACTTTAGTCTGGTCTGAGAGTTGAAACTGAGACCTATATTGGAAAAAAATAACACATTTTGATTATTTTCTCCTTTAATTTTCCCATAAGGATTGAATTCAGAATGTTTTTCTAATTCTTTGTGAAACATTTCAGGGTGGGGGAGGGAAGCTCATCTTGGTATTTCTTAGTCAGTTCCACCATATTTACCATTTCTTATCATATAAAAATAATTCATTATAGTTATATACCACAGTCATTTTCTTATTAATGGACACTCATATTGATTCCAATTTTCTGCTATAAATTGGGTTGCTATACATATATATAGCAACCCAATTCATATATATATATATATATATATATATATATATATATATATATATATAGTATTTCAGTATTTCTGTAATTAACCTCTTTAGGGTAAAAGAAAAAAAAGCTGCCTCTTCTGATGCTTCTGAAGTGAATGAGTAACTGCATGATGGTCAGCTAAATCATATAATTCTATCTTCCTCAGTAGGGACATCAGAAATGGCACCTACCTAACTTTCTACCATTAAACTAGGATAGGAAAAAAGCTCAGATTTATATCTCTAATGAAGTCTAAAAATGCTTTGAATGTTTGAAGTTTGAAACATTCCATTTAAGCTAAATAAGAACAAGAGTTTCATTTATGTCCTTCTGAAAATAAAGGCCATAGAAATAACAAAACAAATTTAATAAGCTTTGTTTTCTTTGTCCCTTTCTACTCCATTCAAACTACTTTGCACTCTGTTTGAATAGTGAGTAGAATTTATTGACTGGTATAACAATACAAATCTAAGTCCTAACCAGATGACATCTAAATAAAGTAAATTTATGGCCATGTAAGTATACTTGGTACAATTTACAGTTTACATAATTTTGTTGTTTGGCTAAGCACCTCTCATACCTCAGTTTTTCTCATAAGATGAGAATAGATAGATAGAGGGGAGGAGCTAAACAAGATGATTTCTAAGGTCCAGCCAGTTTTAAATGACAAGATTTTTATGAACCTGACTAAATCATTTTTAAGCACTACATTTACAAAACCATAAGCCTGTCTATTTGCCTAAGGTCTGCATCTTACTCACAAACCATTATCAGTAGATCAAAGAGCCTGTCTATAATGATTCTTCTTTGTCCCTGAAAATATATTTCTTCCTTTGATGAGTACCAACAAAAGAGAAAGAATTTATTGATAGAAATACTTGATTTTAAGGGTCTCTTGAAAATATGCCCATAGTTCAACTTAAAACCTCAGCTTGACTTGAAAAGAGAGCTAATAAAAATAGCTTTACATTTTTATAGGGTTCATGTGGATTTGTGTAAATAATCTACTTGATTCTCACAATAACCCTATGAGGTAGATAGTGAAGTTGTTACTGACTCCATATTTCTGGTGAAGAATTGGAAGCACAGCAAAGTCAAGTCATAGAATGACCCTTAGAGCCAACGAGTTCAATTCCCTTATTTCACAAAATAAGGAAACTAAGGTCCAGGATGGTTTAAAGATTGGCCCAAAATCACATGGCTACTTTATAGAAAACTAAGACTCAAACTCAGATCTTCTAATACAAAATTCAGGGTGCTTTCTACTACTGTGCTATCTCACCATCCAAGGAGATAGATGGATGATAGATGATAGATAGATAGATAGATAGATAGATAGATAGATAGATAGATAGATAGATGATTGATAGATAGATAAATAGATAGAAAGAAATCAATGAGAAGAAAAAGAAAGAAAGAAAGAAAGAAAGAAAGAAAGAAAGAAAGAAAGAAAGAAAGAAAGAAAGAAAGAAAGGAAGGAAGGAAGGAAGGAAGGAAGGAAGGAAGGAAGGAAGGAAGGAAGGAAGGAAGGAAGGAAGGAAGAGAGAGAAGAACCAAAGAAACAGATGAAGCAAACAAATAAGAGAGAAAGAGAGAATGAGGAATACAAGAGAGAGACAGGGGGAGAAACAGAGACAAAGAGATCACAGGTTTGAGACTCAAAGATAAAGATTTGAGTCATTTCAAGGGTGAAAAAGAAAGCAAATAGTGGCACTCCTTTTTCTGAATACATTCATATAATCTCTGAGAGTATATTATGTGAAAATGTTTGAACATTTTTAGAATCTGTCGATCAGTCATTAATTGAATAACTACCATTTACCCAAACATAATAGACCCATTAACTAAGTCATAGTATTTTCATTGGGTTTTTCTGTCTTATACTATTCTCATTTTTTCTTTATATTGATTTTTCCATAACCTTGTTGAAAATGCCTCCAGTTTCCAGGTCAAAAGAAAAAAGGAGGGGCAGCTAGGTGGCTCAGTGGATAAAGCACCAGCCCTGGAGTCAGGAGTACCTGGGTTCAAATCCGGTCTCAGACATTTAATAATTACCTAGCCTTGGGCAAGCCACTTAACCCCATTTGCCTTGCAAAAAACAAAAACAAAAACAAAAAAAAAAGGAAAGTTTGGCTCAGATATTTCTCCCCGATTCCTAAGGAGTTTACTGAGTTTCTTCCTTAAGTTGAGGTACCTAACTTCTAATTCTGAGTTCAATGAATGCAATCTTCTCTATTATATATAGTCAGTAGAATACTAATCAGAGGTCCTACATGAGAATTTATCTTGCTATTTCCATTGCAGGACTTGATGGAAGGGCAATATGTCCACATATTCTGTAGCACAACTGTCCTCTTGATTTTAAAATGATATTTAATTGATATAGTTTGTCTTTCTATCACCTAAATGTTCCCTCAACCATTCTAATTATTCTTTAGAACCAAAGTTATCTTCTATAGCCCATCCATACTAGAAGTGTGATAAAAGGACCAGACACTACTGGAAAGAGCTGGATCTAGAAATACCTAGAGTACATTTCTACCCACATAGTATGAGTTGAAGGAACCTTAAAAAATCTAGTCCTCAAATATTTCTTCCCTAATTCTACCCTGTCTCCCTTTATCCATCAGTTCTCCAAGTCCCCAGGCCTGTTGCAGTACAAGAAATTCTCACTTTAGATGAAGTTGTTTAAGGGTAGTTAAGCTGCCAGTTATAAGGCACTGTAGCACAGAGGATAAAGATTTAGCCTCAGGGTCCAGGAAAACCAGTCCTTTGGCCTTAGGCATTAGATCATTTAATATCTCAGTGAACTGGGCAGTTTTCTAAGTCTTTAAGTTTCAAGCAGGTTGCAACCTGCATCTAGGATTTCTCTATATCAATCCCTATCCTATACTCATTAATACAGATATTATCTGAGACAGGTAACAGTATAAAACCATTATAACTACAACTCATGTCTATAGCTTTCCTTATAGTAACCCTATGAAGTAGATGATACAAAATCTTTTTTACAGATGAAAGAACTGAGACCTACAAAAAGTGGCTTGCCTATAGTCATAAAGCTAATGTCAGTGATGAAAGTTGAACCCATCTTAGAACTCCAAGTACAGTATTCTTCTTACTATGCCTCTACTCTTTACTATACCTCTACTCTTATCTAACATTATCCTCCATTATTGCTTTAGTGCTAACAGGTTTAGCAGATTAATTAACTAGCCTCCCCTAGATGCTCTAGGAGAGTGAGACATGACACACTACTTCTGAGGGAATATGTAAGGAATTGAGAGATCTCCAACAAAAGATCTGGAACTTGGCAATAACCTATAAGGGAAGGCCTTGGCCAGTCAGGAGGTACTAAGTAGTAGGTACCTACTGGATGAGGAAGGATGCCCCAAAGAAGAAAGAGGGGAATATAGAAAATAGGATCAAGGCCTCCTCAGCCATTAATGCTCATTTCCCAAATTTTCTTAGGGCAAACCCTGCTTCAATATATTTGCCAATCACATCATGTAATCATGATGCTAGATCATGAGTCATAAACTTGGAGCTTAATGTGGCCTCAGAGGTCAGTTAGTCCAAACCTCTCATTTTAGAGAAGAAATAGAAACTCAGCAAGGGGAAATCACTTGTCTATTGTCACACAAGTACCTTTACTTAAACTTGAATCCATGTCCCTTGTTCCCAAATCTAGAGTCCAATCCCACTGAATGTTTTACTTGAAAAATCTGTTGCTTTAAGCCAAGGATTCTCTTAAACAAAAATAATCTGTGGCCCATTACCGAAAAATCTGACCTAACACAGACAAGGTTCAATCTTGGAGATTTCTCAATAATCATGCTCTCAAAACACCAGAATTATATATTCATATATAAAAGGGTTTTCAACACCATGCAAGTACTCAGAGCAGCAATGCATTGACTGTAGGAGAAGTTTAATTAAATTCAACAAAAGGAATAATACTCAAGTTCCTAAAACATTGAAGTAATCACCTTGGTATCTCTCCTCACCTACCCCAATAATACTTACCATCCTCCAGACTTATAGTGCCATTCTGAGTGTAGAGTCCTGTTCTCAGTAATAGAGAAACATTTGGGGTTACTAGAGAGTCAAGCAATTCTCCTTTTGGTGAGTTCTCCCTTCCAAAGGGACCCATACAATTCCCTAGCCTTACAGGTTTTCCCACAAAGGGAAAGAATTTGAATTTCCTAGGAAACCATGAAACATTTCAAATCCCACTCCTTTTCTCCCACCCTTTTATCAATAGGGCTTTGCCTGCAAAGAACGTGGCATCAATGCCCCATCCCCAGACATCTCTGAATCACAATTCAAGTGAAGGGCAAACTGGATATGCTCTTCCTTGTTGTATTCCATGCTTCTATCTTCTCAAGATCTCTGATTGAAATAAATGTTTCTCTTATTCCAAACTTGATCCAGGAATTTCTAAATACCTTGACCACAGATGCTTGGCTGATGCCAACTTTTAGCTCCTTCTATTCTCAAATTGACTTAGAAAGTCACTTCTCCACCACCTTTCCTTTCATTGCCTTCCTAGCGGTCACATAGCTGTCCAGACCTCTCTCTAGAGAAGAGTGTCCGGGGGGAAGCTTTCTGACCAGCCTTTCTCTCTCCAGTCCTTCTGTATAGTGGCCTCTTAAAGATCAAACTCAAATATGTGATCTTATCTTGGGTTTGAGTCATTAGTGAGTTTAAAAGGACCTTGTTCATAAGGACTTGGCTTGTTTTGAAGGAACCCAAGAGAGAAAAGGATTTCTCTTGAGGCATGCCAATGAATATCTGCTATCCTAAGTCAGCCAGACAGCTCTTTAAGATGACATAGTTCACTTCAGATACTCAGAAAATCTTTTTTTCCCAATATGTTACATTCTGCTACGAATCAAATTCTGATTTTCTCTGTTCAGGGTGTCCCTAAAGTCTTAGCTCCATTTTAAGCCACCAAAGCTTCTTGGGCCACCCTATGTAAATTCATAATGTCTTCTTTGATTATAATTTCACAACAGATCCACCAACAGAGGCATTTACTATAGAGTGTGAGAAGAGGAGAGGAAGCAGCAAAGCCCTTTTTGCTCAATAAATCTAAATTTTGGTAGTAGGAAAAGATGAGAAAACACTTCAAAATCTTGACATCATATAATCTCATAGAATGAGTGTCAGCGGGGCTAGTTTAGATCCAACTCTGCCAACATCTTCTTGTGTGACCACTGGCAAAACTCTCAGCCTCTCTGGCCTCAGTTTCCTTATCTGTAAAATAAAAGAACTGACTTCCAAGTTCTGTTCTTGTTTAATATCCCTGATCCTGTGCTCCTCTGATACAATCTTCATTCTATCTATGGCTTAAATTTTGTATATTTTCATAAATCTAAATATAATTTATTTTATCACAGTTCTCACACCATACTCTAGGTCATCATGACATTGGACTAATTCAGAGGTTATATATTTATGTGAGATAATAGCCATTAAGACAGTGTTCTCAAAAGTCTTTCCTTCAATTAAAGAAAGAAGAACATGCCTTTCTGCCCATAAACAAGTGTCCTAACCTGCTTACCTTCCTTTGAGTACTTGAATTTGAGAAAACACATTTTTTTAGCCACAACCAAATGTTGCCACCTAGAGTCCAATGAGCCCCAGTGTTCTACTTGGTCCCAAGGGTATCCCAGGAAAGCAATGAGACTAATCTACACAAAGAATTCAGGAGAACAATCACTCCTTCTGTACAGTCACAACCAAGACAATGGGAAAAAGCAAGTAGGTGTAATTGTACATTTGGCTGGGCAGAGAGGAGGGTGTGGAGACTCTCTAAGTCTTTAAGTAAATCATATGCTGTTATTACCTAGAAAGAATGTGAGTCATGGAGTTTATGTAAATGGTTTAGAAAAAAAATAACACTAGGATATTTCTTTCTCCCAGTCTTTCTTCCAAAGACCTTATTTTTTAAGAACTAAATCTTTTGAGAAATTTTCAAATATACTTTATATGTTTTCATATCCTCTGGATCCCTCTCTCTAAATAAGACTGAGTCCAGATCAGAAGTCATCAGCTTGGATTAAAGATGTGTCTCCATAGAGCTACCAAATTAAACATTTTGGTCAAAAAAAAAAATGTGTCTGGGGTCTGTTTGTTTATTTGCTTCTCCCTCTCTATGAAGAGATGAAGAAAAAAGAAACTGACATATACTCCAATACATTGGTATCAAATTCAAATAGAAACAGGTCACTAAACGGTACAAAAGGATCCCTACCGGCCTCATTTTGATTCATAAAATTGCATATTAACATTATCTATGTTCTATCTGTCAGAGCACTAAATTCTGAGGAACAAGATAAACAGACTTTCTATATGAAGCTATCCCAAATTCTTGGCATATCACTGTGTTTGTTTTAGCTTTGGGATGGAAACTGTAAGTTCTGCAAGGATGTGCCCATTCACAACATGATAGAGGGGCTTTCAGGGTTTTATCATGCTAAAAATAAATTCTGTGTCCCATCACACTTGGACTTGGCCAATGGACATGTCTGAACCAAGGGACTACTAAAAGGAAGACAAGGATTCTTCACCTATTTTGTGTCATGGACTCCTGGGGCAGTCTGGTGAAGACCATGAACTCCCTCTAAGAATAATTTTTTAATTCATAAAATGAGATACATAAGATTAACATTTAAAAATACCTACCATGTTCCCAGTTACTATGTTAAATGCTAAGGATTTAAAATTTTTTTAAAGAAGAAAGATAGTCTTGTTTCAAAGAGCTTACAGTTCAGTCTAATGGTGAGATAAAATGCAAAGGCAGTAACACTCAAGCAGGCCTGGAAAGGCTTCTTGGAGAAAGTAGGAGCTTTGCTGAGGCTTGAAAGAATCTTGGGAAGCTAGAGAGATAAGAAGGGAGAGAATTTCTGGTATGGGAAACCATTAATGAAAACATCAGAGGCTAGAAGAGTATCTTATTGAAGAATAGCAAAAATGTTGGGATCATTAGATAAGAGAAAATGTGGAGAAGAGTAAGGTGTGAGATTGGAAAAGTAGTAAGAGATGAGGCTATGCCAAACTTCAGAAGTCACACAAGGAACTTCATATTTGATCTTGAAGGCAAAAGGAACCATTGGGGTCTATACAATTGAAGGTCAAAGTGAGGAGTGTTGGGGAGGGACTGTAAAGTTGGAAATGTGACATGGCTGGACCTATCTGCATAGATAACAATGGAAAGGCACACATACACACACACACACACACACACACACACACACACACACACATATATATATATATATATATATTCCATACATGTGTGTAATATATACAAAATAAATATATTTTTTCTATCTAAGTTTTTGGGCACCCTGAAATTTATCTACAGATCCCTAAAAGACCTATAGAGTCCAGAGCAAGAATGCTTATCCTAACCACTTTTAGCAAATTCACAGCACACCTAACCCTTAAATGCCATACCAGAAACAGTACAGAGTGGTGATTACTTAGAGCAGATATAGGGCTGCCGTGACACTCACTTGTGACCCATGTACATGTGATAACAAGTATCAGATCACCTGTGAAGGCTCTGATCTTTGACTCACCCTTTTCTATCTGATGGCAGAGTGCTGTTCAACAGGATGAGTTGCCTAAATGATAGTAGTATTTGAGCAGGGCTCAATGTCTGAGGTCAAGATCCCACTTTGGCTGGTTTAGCATGCTTACGGTCAACTCATCTTCTCCCAAGAGGCTAAAGCAATAGAGGGTTACAGAAATAATTTTAGTTTTCTGAAAAATTTTCCCAAACTGTATTTGGGTTCATGCCTTCTAACCTTTCTCTTTCTCTTGGCTTCAATTCATTAAGGATCCCGATCTGCAAAATCTCAATCAGTTGATAGAGAAAGTGGCTAAAAAGTAAAGGGCTGGGGGAAGTTTGAGGATCCCAGTGCTCTTGGCTTCTTAGCATGTATCTTCCCCTCGGGAGACTATGGAACTAATGGGTTGCTGTTCCAAAATCTTTTGGATCACAGCTGTTTCTTGCTTCTCAACTCAAGAGAAATTGAGTTTCATATTCATTAAATATATTTAATAAATGGCAACAAAAGAGAGATCAGAGATTTCCATGCTGAGTGTTGATCACTTGATCATTTCCCCCAGTCCAACCTTAACTAAATATAAGTAGTTTGCCATTAAGTCACGATCAACTGAAGAAGGTCTAACCTAAGGAGCTGGTTACTGCCACTACTGGAGTTACATCATTCCCTCATCTTCTGAGGTCACATGGAACCCCCTACATATTCCCTATTGCTTTTTATTTGTTGCTATCTTTGATCCCTGGGAGAGGGCTGCTTGAATAATCAGACTTCTCTCAATTCCCAGAATCCTAAATCTGCATCTGTATGTACTTCCTCTCCTAGCTCTAATCTCTATCTTCTCTCAGATCTCTTTTTAAAAGTCAAGACTAAGGAGACAATTTAGAACTTTACTGTCCAAATTCCATATATCTTCATATGAAAGCATCCCATCACTGTGGATGTGATATCAATGGACCAAGCAAGGGAACTCTTCACATCTTATCAAGAAAATATCATCAAAAAAGAATTGTAACATCAGTAACAATTTTAATCTTATAAAAGGAAATATAGAATTTGAACACTGGATCCATGTGATCATCCTGTGGGCTCATTCACAACACTGGGAAATGTGATCCACTTTGGGCCCTAAACATTACAGGAAATAAAATTCTGAGAATAGCATCTGAAATGGGGACTGTTGCATAGAATGCAGAATATGGTCTTCACATGGATCCAGTGTTCAAATTCTATATTTCTTTGTGAGTTTCCAAACACAAAGAGTAGCTCTCTCACTCTTTCTGACCCACTATTTCACCTGAAAATCACCAGTCAGTGAAGGTCCCCCTGGCTAGATTAACAATTGATGAAATAATGTTAAGTGAGGAATAGAGATATTTAATGTCCAAATTTCAGGGAGCATTTCTATCCCAAATTTGGAAACATAATGTAAACTTCCTGTTGGTGGAATTTTGAGGAAGCTATTCTACCTATTGGCAGGGGTTCCTTTCCTATACCAGTCAATATCTCTCCTTCCCATTATTCCTCAAGCTATTCCAGCAAGGAGTAAAATGTATAGAAATGACTTTGTTTAGTGAATACTATAACACCCACCCACCTTTCCTCACTACTAGAAGTAATTTAGAGGTCTCTTAAAAACAAATAAAATGGGAGGGGGCAGCTAGGTGGCACAGTGAATAGAGCACCGGCCTTGGAGTCAGGAGTACCTGGGTTCAAATCCGACCTCAGACACTTAATAATTACCTAACCGTGTGGCCTTGGGCAAGCCACTTAACTCCATTGCCTTGAAACATCTAAAAAAAATAATGATAAAAAAATAAAATAAAATGTAGATTATCTCAGTGACTATTCCAAGGAACAATAAAGCCAGTACTACAGAGAGTTATCTCTATTACTTTCTCTTTATTCCCATTTGAAGCATTCTCATTTCAAAGGGATGCAACTTAGAGTATAAGTTTGGCAAGCATATTTCTCACATACTTCATTATGAGTTCTGTGAATGCCGTTAGTAAATTTGGAGTTTTTTAACAGACACTCAACAAATTTTTCAGAGTTAAATAAATGTGACCTTCTTTGCTGTAAACATCTAGAATTCTACCATTTAGAGATCCCACGGAAGATTTTCAATGTTGTTTTTGGTATAAGACATGACAGTAGGGATATGTGTCCACATGATCAACTGCACAGTTCCCCAGAATCAGTCTGATTATAATTGAGGTCAAATGATGAGGCTTATACAGTGGTGTGATCAGAGCAACTGACCCTCATGAGCAAAGGAGTGCCTTGAGATGAAGTAAACTAGGTCACTATCTGTGTTTATCCCTGCTATAAAGGATTTAAAACATTCCCAGAATACCTCTGACAGACTCTATCCACATGGAGATAGTCCAGGTGAGAGGTGAGAAGACCCTGAACCAGAATGGCAGCTGGTGAGAAGATGATGCATATGTAAAATATTGTGGAAATTAAATCTACAAAATTCGACATTTCATTGTATATGAGAGGAGGGAGAAAGGGAAAATTTAAGAATGACTCCAAGGTTGCAAACCTGGGAGATTCAAAGAATAATGCTCCCTATGAAAGGTTGATAAAATTTTGGGGAAGGATAGCAAGTTCTGTTTTAGACATGCTCCATTTGGGAAGCCTATGATACAGCCTGTAGCAGTTGATGATGCATGAGAAAAGATCAAGAGAAAGACCAAAGAGGATCTGGGAGAGGATCTGGGAGTCACAATTCATAATTGAACTTAAGATCTGAGGATCATGGAGCTACAAGGGTCCTTATTGGCCAACTATTTAATCCCTTCATTTTACAGATGAAGAAACTGAGGCCAAGGGAGTTTAGTGGCAAACCAAGGTCACAAAATAGTAAACCAGGGATCTGAACTCATCTTCTGACTCCAAATCTAGATGTCTTTCCACTATATATGTTCTTTTTTTCATTGCAAACCAATATTTCATTTTTTTTTTAAATTACACAAGCAGTATTTCAGACCAAGACATACTATCTCATAATTTATTATTGGAGTGTGTCAGAGGACAGCTGGTCAGCATAAGCACTGAGTGACCTAAACACAATCCTTTTTTTGTATATACTTTGGACTGGCTAGACATACCAAACCTTTATAGGGGGGGAAAATACATTGTAGGGTAGCACTATTAAATAATCAAGGACTTTGTATACTAAATGCTCATTGTCATAGTTTAATATAGGCCTCTCCTTAGCCTCCAAATTACTAATACCCTTAAACAAATTATGGTGACTAGGATTTTTTTTTTATCTTTGAAGTTCATTTGCTTTTGCCTTCCCTTTTCCCTGAAGAGTCCTTCTAAACAAAAACCCATGGAAAATGTGAGCCAACCTTATGAGAGCTCAGAGAGAAAAGAGAGCACTGCCAGACCAGAGTACAATGTGAGAAGTGATGTTCCTATCCATTCCCACTATGGAGATATTGCTAACTTGTGTACCAGAAAGACTGTCCTTCTCAGAACCAGAAAAAAAAATTTGATTTGAATCCTGCTTTTGTTACTTACTACCTGATGACATTAGACAAGTTACTATCTGGGACTCAGTTTTTTCAACTGAATTGATTGCAATGCCTATAGTATTGACTTCAAAAGACAATTCTGAAGATTTAATTTAATGTATATAAAAGTTTTGTAAATGTCAGCTCTAATTATGGAGAAAGGAACATGATAGGCCAGACGAAGAAACTGAATACCTTTTCATTTACACTGAAAAGTTCATTAGAGATGTGTTTTGTTTATGTAAATACATTCCCTTTCTAATAAAATTGGAGAAGAACATTGTTGATGTTGCTGCTATTTAGACAGTCAGTCATGTCCAATTCTTCATAGCCCCAAGGACCGTAGCAAGCCAGGCCCTTTTATCCCACACTATCTCTCTGAAATCTGTCCAAGCTCATGTTGGTTGTTTTCATGACACTCTCTAGCCATCTCTTCGCCATCCCCCTCTCCTTTTTACCTTCAATCTTTCCCAACATAAGGGTCCTTTCCAATGAATTCTGTCTGTTCATTGTGTTCAAAGTATTTAAGTTTCAGCTTCATTATTTGATTTTCCACTTCATAGTTTAAATTAATCTTATTTATAGTTTAAATTAATCTCTTTACTGACCAAAAGACTCTCAAAAGTCTTCTCTAACACTTCAATTCTGAAAGATCAATTCTTCAGCACTCAGCTTTCCATATATTTCAATTCTTATGGTCATATGTTGCTACTTGAAAAATCATAATTTGATTATATAGACCTTTGTTGGTTGGATCTGCTTTTAAGTATGCTGGCCAGGTTTGCCAGTGTTTTCATTCCAAGGAGCAAAGGTCTTTTAATTTCATGGCTACAATCACCATCTGCAACCACAATGATATTTCAATATGAATTTGAAATAATAATAGTAGATCACATTTCAATAGCAATTGAGAGTTTACAAAGGACTTTTCTCAAAAATTGTTATTTGAGTTAGGCTGTACACATAATATCATCACGAAGACACAGACAAGTGAAGAGACCATTAATGTTATAGTGACAGAAATGATGGACTTGAATCTAGATTCCAAATCCAAGGATTCTGAATTTAAATGTTTTGAGACCAAGAATATGAAATTTGAAATTGCTTCCAACTCTTCTCCTCCTATTTGCCAGGAAGTATTGTGTTCAGTTGCCAGGATCTTAATTTTTTTTAATATATTAAGCTTCAAGTTGGCTTTTACATTGTCCTTTTTTACCCTCATAAAGAAATCTAATTCCTCTTCCCTTTTTCTGTTGAGTGGTATCATTTGCATATCTGAGAGTGTTGATATTTCTCCAGCAACCTTAATTCTGGCTTTTGATGTGTCCATCCTGGAATTTCACATAATGTACTCTAACATATAGGTTAAATATAAAGCCTTGTCATGCTCCTTTTCCTATTTTAAACCAATCAGTTATTCCATAACCAATTCCAACTGTAACTTTCTTGATCCACATACAAATTCCTTAGGAGAAAAGTAAGAAGATCTGGTACTTCCATCTCTTTGGGGACTTGTCACAGTCTTTACCATAATGAAGTACATATAGATGGATGGGGGTTTTCTTCTGGAACTTCTATGCTTTCTCCATAATCCAGTATATATATATATATATATAGGCAATTTGGTCTCTAGTTCCTCTGACTCTTTGAAATCCAGTTTTTCTGATAATTCTTGATTCTTATATTGCTGAAGCCTCTTGTAAGATCTTATGCATAACTTTGTTTGCATGTGAAATGAGAATAATTGTTCAGTAATTTGAATATTCCTTAGCATTACCCTTCCTTAGTATTAGGACATAAACCGAGTTGTTCCAATTGAGTGACCACTATTGTATTTTCTAAATTTTTTCTTATATTGAGTGCAGAACTTTAACAACATCATTTTTCAGGGCTTTTGACTCAGTTGGAATTTCATTACCTCCACTAACCTTATGTTGGCAATGCTTCCTAAGGCTCACTTGACTTCATTCTCCTGGATATCTGGCTCTACAACAGTGAATACGTTATCAGTGATATTAAGATCTTTCTTGTATAACTCTTCTGTAATCTCTTCAACTTTTGTTAAATACCTAACATTTTTGTCTTTTATCATGCCAATTTTTGCATGAAATATTCTCTTGATATCTCTAATTTTTTTAAAGAAATCTCTTGTCTTTCCCATTCTGTTGTTTTTTCTCTTCCTTTGCATTGCTTATTTAAGAAAACCTCCTTATCTCTCCTTGCTATTCTCTGAAATTCTGCATTCATTTGAGTATATTTTTACCTTTCCCCTTTGCCTTTCACTTTCCTTCTTTCCTCAGGTATTTGTAGTCTCATTTTTGATGTTACTCTTTATGTTTTTGACTCATATACAATTTACAAACTTCTGTCTATTGTTCTTCAGTCACTCTAGCTTTCATCCCTTGAATTACTTCCATTTCATATTCATAGGGTATGATCCTTAGTTATATCTATAGAGTTTGATGGTTTTCCCTACTTTCTTTCATTTAAATCTAAGTTTTGCAATAAGAATCTGAGCCACAATCAGCTCCAGGTTTTGTTTTAACTGATTTTATAGAACTTATCTAATTTGTCTGCAAAATAATCAATCTGATTTTTACATGAACCATCTGGTATTGTCCATTTGTAGTCAAAACTCTATTAGTCTCTTCTCTGTTTCATTTTGTACCCCAAGGTCAAATTTGCCTTTTATCTTTTGATTTCTTGTTATACCATTCTAATTCTCTATGATGAATGTGACATTCTTTTTTGGTACAATTGCTAGCTATTGAAGATCTTCATGGAACAGATGAATTTTAGCCTCTTTGGCTCAATTGTTGGGACATACATTTGTATACTTTAGTTTGAATGATTTGCCTTGGATTCAAATAGATATCATTCTGTCATTTTTGAGATTATGCTATTCTCACCCTTTTAGTGACTATGATGGCTACTCCATTTCTTTTACAGCATTTTTGTTCCTAGTAGTATATTTAATGACCACCTGAATTAAATTCACCATTTCAGCATCTGTGAGTTCATTGACATCCAAGAAGTCGATGTTACATCTTTCCATATCCTGTCTGACTACATCCAGCTTACCTTGGTTCATAGATCTTACATTCCAGATTCCTATGAAATGTTAATCTTTACAGCACTAGTCTTTCCTTTCATCACCAGATATATTACAACTGACCTTCTTTTCAACTTTGACCCAGTCATTTCACTAGTACTGGAGTTACTTGTAGTTTCATTGAGCTATAGATGAGCTATAAGCAAGCTATAGTCAAGCTATAGGCATGACAAGGCAATGAAAGACTGGAGAAGAGCAAATATTGCTCCTTTTTTGAAGAAGAAGAAGACGACGAAGAAGAAGAGAAAAATACTAAAATAAATTTGACTTCAATTCCTAAGGAAAATGTAGAAAGAATCATTAAAGAAATGGTTAGTGAATATCTAAGAAGGAAGTGGTAATTATAGAGTCAACTTGGCTGTATTATGGCTTGGCTGTTCATGCTAGATGAACTTCATTTCCTTTTTTTCTTTTCTTTTTTCTGATAGAAGATAAGGGGAATGTTTTGTGTTTGTGTTTGTCTTTGTGTGTGTGTGTGTGTGTACACATACACACACATCTTACTTACATTTTGTGTGAGGGTTTGTTTGTTTTTGAGACTATGTCTGCCATTTTATCCAACTGGAAATACAGATGCTTAATGTGCCTGTTTCCAACTACTGATCAGAACCAGGAACTTTGACCTAGTGTATTTGTTTAAGCCCCGCCTCAATTGATGAAAAGAATGATTATTTGATTCCCACCTCTTGATGTCCTCTGTTTGGGCAGAATTCTGGTGAAATGTTGGGAAAACAGAGACTTTTTTCTTTTTTACTGCTTTGAGAGTTCACACATGGTTCCAAACCCTCTTTGGAGAGAAATTCAGAGTGAAAGAGAAGAACTTAGAAAATCAGACATAGAGAGAAAATCAGCCACTGTTCCCCACCCCCAGCATATCCCTGATTTCCAACTTGTGTCTCTGGGGACTTCATGGAATTTCCCATTGGGTGAGATTAAGGATTGTCTCTCAGGCAAGTTAAAATATCTTATTCCCAGTAGAAAACCTAGGGTTTTTGTGTATTTTCTTTTAGATTATCTTCTGTATAACTTCTCTGATTCATTTTTTTTAGGTTTTTGCAAGGCAAATGGGGTTAAGTAGCTTGCCCAAGGCCACACAGCTAGGTAATTATTAAGTGTCTGAGACCAGATTTGAACCCAGGTACTCCTGACTCCAGGGCTGGTGCTTTATCCACTATACCACCTAGCCACCCCTCTGATTTATTTGTGACATCTGCTTGAATAATAGATTTATTTACTATTCACTATTTGTGATTATTTTTTGTGTAACTAGCATTGGTGGACAAGAACCAAGTCTTTGCATATAAACTATACTTTGTTTTCTTTAAGGGGATAATGACCAGTGAAGTAATAAGACCTAAAAATCATTTCTTTTAGACTAATAGATTTTAGGAGAGCAAATAGATATAATTCTAGTCCAATATTCTCTATGGAAAACAATGTTACCAGTCTAGCTGCCCTACTTTCTTGATCACCTGCAGGAAAGAATCAAAGCCTTGCGTGAAGGGGAGTGGGGAGAATGAGATTTAAGAGAAGTCTATTCATGCTTCCCCTTGAAACACACTTAGATCAAACTCATTTGAGACATACACATAACCTAAATGATCTACACACTCCCTGTATCAGATAAAAACTTCCTAGCAATTGGAGCTGTCCAAAAGTAGAACAAGAGGCAATATTCCTTAAAAGGTAAAATATTCTCCCTCACAGTTGTTCCTCAAAAAGATTCTGGATGATCATTTGTTAGATGTTATAATGGAAATTCCTTGGGTGCATGGATTGCATAGATGGCCACTGAGGTCCCTTTGATTCTTTCAAATTCTGTGATTCTGTGATGATGGATTGCCTCCATTATTACTTTCCTCATTAGAAGTCTTCAGTTAGAGACAAGATGGCTACTTTTTTTTTACAGGGAATCAAATATGAACTAAACCTCAGATACTGAGGTTATATGTTAGGATTGGGTCTATGATTTCATGGGTATACGGAACCTTCATGTGAGGAAACTCTTTCTACCAATTCAAATCAATATCTTCTTTACAATTTATAGAGTTGCTTAGAGAAGTTGTCAGTATATGTCAGAAGCAGGATTTGAACCCAGTGTTTTCTGTCTTCTGGGCTATTTCTTTACCTGCAACACCAGAGTACCTCTTGGTATTCTCTTTCAGGTTACATAATTGCAATATTATAGAATATTCCAAAGTATTTTAGAATAATAGTAGATACTATTTAGATATACTGAGACTCTTTTTATAAGAAGATAAAGATTTTCTTGATTCCCTGAGATAGTTTTCCTTTGTGCCTTTCCTATTAAAAGAATAAAGTGACCCAATAGTGTTCATCTTCTGAAGATCCAAGTTTCTTTGCTTCTCCAGTCCCATGATTAGGAAAGGTGAGGGCTAAGATGGATTATAGAATGTCTTCATTTGTGGAAAAAGTCCTCCCATCACAGAATTTAAATGACTAACTTTCCTAATTATGAATGTTTTCTATGCCCAGAAACCCGCAAAATTTCCAAAATAGTTTTAAGCTTGCCTAACATAGCAAGCACCATAATGTGGCTGACACTCTACATGCTCCGGATATTCAGCAGAGAGAGAAATCAATAACCAAGAGTTCCTGCAGCCTTTCTAGTCACTTTTAAAGGCTCCTCTTTCCTGGCTATGAGCAGAGTTCTTCATACATCACTGACTGAATAATTGATTGATTCAAGTAGGTCACCAAGATGACTGAAATAACCAGACCATCTCCAGTTTATATTCAATCAATGCAGTTTGGCTATTTTGGTCATTATCACAACTTTGATCCCAATTACTCAGCAACCCAATAAATCAAAATCTCCTATGTACCACCTATAAACATGCAATCTATAAGGAGTAGTTTATTTTATTCTCCCTCAGCCCACCAGCTAGCTATTTGGGCAAATTTGACAATGACAAGGAACATGCCCTGGTTCTTTCAAGTTTTGTGCCTTTACTCATTCTATTTCTTATGCTCAGAATGTCGTCTTTCATGCATCCCTCCCCTCCTTTCATGCCCTCCCTCTAAAAGTTTACCTATCCTTTAAAGGTCAATTCAAACACTGTTTCCTCCATAAAGATTTCTCTAATCCCCACAGTTAATAATGATCTTACTTCAGATGATCTTGTATTTCATTTACATTTCTCTTATGTATTTTTTTTTAGGTTTTTACAAGGCAAATGGGGTTAAGTGGCTTGCCCAAGGCCACACAGCTGGGTAATTATTAAGTGTCTGAGGCTGGATTTGAACCCAGGTACTCCTGACTCCAAGGCCGGTGCTTTATCCACTGCACCACCTAGCCGCTCCCTCTTATGTATTTTTAATATTTTAAGGCTAATTTTTTAGTATGTCTTATTTTCCAACTAGAAAGTATATGTAAGAATAGAGTCTTGTCTAAATTTTTCTGTTTCCCCCAGCATAGTTCAATGTTCTTCCCCACTGTAGGCACTTATTATATGTTTTGCAATTTGAATCATAGAATCATTGATTTAAAGCTAGAAGAAACCATAGAACTCATTTAGTCCAACTCTCATTTTACACATGAGGAATCTGATATAATCCATAAACAACAAAGATAGGATTTGAATCCAAGTCCTCTAACTCCAACCCTTTAATTCAATTGAATTATCAAGACCTCCCAAGAACCTCCTTCCTTCCCACAACTAATAATGTTTCTCTGCACTTTGAAAATGTAATCAGGTCACAGCATTAGGTATCCACAGCTTAATGAATTTGCATGAATTCATGCAGATTCTGAAGAAGGGAGACCTTTAACTGAAACTATTTTTGAATGTCTTTTCTCTTTTTTTGTTGATAGCATCAACTTTGCAACTACTGAGAAGAATTACTTCCTTTTGTAGATGTTTCTCTTTGCCTCATGCTGTGTAATGATGAAAATGGTGTAAACACATAACAAGGCTCTGGATTTGAAATTGTTCTTGCTTCCTTTGGTCTTCCTTTTGCTCCAAGTCCACTGAAGTCTGTTCTGTGATTCTTCTTTTGTTTACATGATAGATACTTCAGTCTTCTGTAATGTTTCAGTTTTTCCTAGGGGGAAAAACATGCTACCATGTCCAGGACTCATGAGAAAAATTAAGGGTACAGGCCAATTAGCCCTCGTCATAGAGAAACACTGAAGAGTCCAAGTCATCAGCAAGGGATTAAGCCTGAGGAAAACTTAGTCAAGCAAAATATGTGTAACTAATAGAATTAAAGAGAGAGAAAGAGAGAAACATGATCATCGTATCCTAAGGAAAGAGTGATAATGGGATTGGAGCACAGAGGTGAAAGATTTAGCCCCAGTGAAAGAGAACTAAATAGAAGAAATGAGATAAAAAGCACAAGAAGGAAATTGGCAATTGCTAAAAAACAAAGCGTCATCATTTCTTAATTCATGCTGTGTCATTCTTCCAGGGACCTGGGAACACTGTTATTATCTTGCTATTCAGTAGCCTTGTGAGTGAAGCACATTAAGGGTCACAGCAAGGATAAAGAAAGACTGAAACATAGTACAGAAAGGACACATTTACATATGGAAGTCATATTTCTAGTTTTGGTAGATTTTTTAAATTTATGAATTAGTTTCAAAAAAGTTTTAAAGCTGGGTAAATGATATCCACATTTCTTTTTAAACATTTTATAATTTTGTTTATGCATATTGTTCTAATACAAGATAAATACTAATAAAGATGGCAGACAACACTCCCAACAAAGTCTATTCTTTAAAAATGGTGACACAAAACTTTCTGGAAGTACATTGCTTTTCACTTAGGTAGTTTTCCATTGGATATATGTTTTAACTTAAGTCAAGTCAAAAATCATTTATTAGGTTGCCTACTCTTCCTAGGCAGAGCAACTAAGGTTGGAGATACAAAGAAATGCAAAAACACAGTCCTGAGATATTTGCAACCTAATGGAAGAAACAACATACAAATAAGTATATACAAATAAGATATATTCAGGATAAATTTAAGGATCTCAGACAGAGGATGCTAAGATAAAGAGGACCAGGAATGATTTCTTGCAGAAGATGGAGCAATAGAGTCAGGAAGACTTATCTTCCAGAGTTCAAATCTGGTCTCAAACACTTATTAGTTGTGTGACCCTGAGCAAGTCACTTAACTCTGTTTCCCTCAATCTCCTCATCTGTCAAATGAACTGGAGAAGGAAATGGCAAAGTATCTTTGCCAAGAAAATCCTTAATAGGGCACAAAGAGGAAGACTTGACTGGAAATTAGAGAACAACTGAAGAAACCCAGGAAAGCCAGGAGGAGGATAATAATTTCAGTACCAACATCATCCATTAGAATGTTCCTATCTTTATCACACTTTCTATGAATAAACCCAAAGATTTGCCTACTAGGAGAAGTGCAAGGAATATCATCTGTTAAAATAGTCATTCAAAAGTTATTAGCTACTACCTAATTAATCATGGGAGCCCAGAAGCTGAAAGGTCTTATGTCCATCCCTATATCTAACCCTTTGCTCATACTCCTTGATTTCCCCTCAGACTACTGAAATAACACTCAAACCTTAACACCCAGCCCAAGACTAACCCACAAAGTTGTCCACCAATACTATCACACTCATTGAACTATCTCTCCAATAAATTCTCAATGTTTACTTATAGTACTTGCAAAACTTCAGTTAAAACTGTCATCTGGACAACACAGGCATAACCTATATCGAATTACTTGCCTTCTCAATGGAATGGGGGAGAGAGGAAAGGAGAAAACTGGGAACTCAAAGTTTTCAAAAATGAATGTTAAAAATTTCAGTGCCAACTGAAATACATGTAACTGGGGAAAAATTAAAAATTTAATAAAGAAAATTTTTTTAAAAGTGTCATCTGCTACCACAGCTTCTTCTTTCTCAGAGGGGATAGGTATATTGATACTCTTTTGTGAGACTGTTCCAGGTCATATTGTTTTGGGGTCACTGATCAACACATTTTCAGTTCTTTTGTTGAAAAGGTCTGTGTCATCTTTCATATCACACACAACACCCACTCATACACACACACACTCATATACATACATACATACATACCCACACACAAAATCATTCAATCAAAAATTATAAATTCAGCTACCAAAATCTTCTATACTGAGATAATCACATATACCACTTTTCATTGACTTTTTGTCTTTTTCCCAGCCATGCAAAATTGCCTTTAAACATCTAAGTGCATTCAGCATACCTAGAGGAAAAAGGTCAGTGTTAGTAATATTTGCTTTGAAATTGCTATTATGACAAAAAATTGTCTACATTATATGTATTTTGGTAAAATCTCATGAATACTTAGTGAATGCACTTACAAAGGATGCAATTTTTCATACCTTTCCTAGCATATAGAAATTCTTCTCTAAAAAACTATCTCTATAATAATAGTAAGTTTTATCCTCTGAGTAGCAAGCAGTTCATTTTGTCTGCAAAGAAGGGGACTATCACTTAAAAGGACATCATCTCAGGCAGCTAGGTGGCACAGTGGATAGAGCACTGATCCTGGAGTCAGGAGGATCTGAGTTCAAATTTGACCTCAAACACTTAATAATTAGCTAGCTGTGTGACCTTGGCAAGTGACTTAACCCCACTACCCTTGCAAAAAAAAAAGAAAGAAAAAAAATAAAAAAAAGTATCATCTCAGTGGTCTAATACATATCTTATGAAAAATTCTCTCTTACATCTCCAAACTGGTCACCCAACTTCTACTTTTAGACCTTCACCATATGGGGAAAAAGTCTAAAAAGGTACAGCAATCCATTTATGTTTGTTGGATTGAAATAGGAGTTCTAAGGGAATAATAAATTTTATCAGCCTTTCTTCACATCTTTTATATCTTTTCAATTACCCCTTAGCTATGAATAACATGGCAGTTGTAAGGTGCATGTGTTACCCTTGTAAGATATATACATCAACATGGGTTGCCTATATTTAGCCCATAGTGAAGCACTGATAGATATATCTAGAATCTTGCCCATCTCTTTCAAAGGGGACTTTGATTCCTACCTGGAGAGGAGGAGAAGAAGTAGGCACAAGAATGATATCTGTGTTCTCTTCTGGGAAATGAATTGCTAAGTATCTGCTCACCATGTACTGCTAAACTAGGGGAATGACTTTATTAAATTCAAAAACAAGTTTCCCTCATCTCTCGCTCTTCATCTCCATCTCCAGGTTTCCTCTGATTTCCATCAATCTCACTTAAAATATTACCTTCTATAAGAAGATTTTCCTGATCCTTCTTAATGCTGCTGGGTTCTCCTCTATTAATTATTTCCAATTTACACTGTCTATATCATTTTTGTACATAGTTGGTTATATGTTATCTACAACATTAAATTGTGAGTTCCTTAAAAGGACTGGCTTGTTTTTTCATTTTAAGTTGCCCTTTGCAGTCCCAAGCTTACCGCCACAGACTTGATTCCTTTCCATCAAATACTAATTACACAAAAGACCATTACAAATAGTGCATAACAAATAAATTCATTTATCCAAAGAAATAGTGAACAGAAAGATGAGAAGTTTTACAGATTAGACTGTGACAGAAAATAAACATAGTGAATGAGCTTTCCCACTGGGAGCCTAACCAAGAGAAAAACCCTGATCTTAGCCAAGAGGAAATTCCCTGAAATCCCTTGGGAAGAAAGCTAGAAATTAGGAATACATTGAGGCACCAGCTCCTCTACATGCCTGCCACTTTCCAAAGTCTTTTTCCCCTCTCCCATGGGTCTTTCCATGAAGAAAATCTGGAATCCCATGTGTCTCTTTTGAAGAAGTAATGAAAACTGTGTGTTTCTACTATCCAATGCTCTCTCACCAACACTGCTTTTTACATAGGTATACAATACTGAGTCATCATTGTCTTGATCAGTTAGTATCCAAGATTAAATCTTAGCTCACAAAACACCTTATAATTAAAAGTCTGATTTTATAGAGCTATGCACAAGAATTATATTGTCACCACTTAATGTCTGCCTTCAGGAAAGGAAGAACCCTGGAAATCCTAATCGCAATATGATAGAGCTTTCCAATAAGTAAGTTCACCATTTTATGAGGGGGAAAATAATATATTGATCATCAAACCTACTATTACCTCATAGAATAGCAAGAAGTAATGGAGAGGAAAAAAATCAGTTTATAAAAACTTGCTTAAAGATTCATCTAAATAAAACCCCCAGAGTAGTTAAGGATGAAACTGAAAAAAAAATAGATAAAAAATTTTAAAGATCTGCCATCAAAAAAATGCATAGCTAGAAAAGAAGGTGGGACTTTTATGTGGAAGAAAAATAAGATAAAACAAAGAAAAGACCATGTACTCCATGGATATTCATGAAGGATGATCTACAAAAAGACTTATTAAATGTAGCAAGAAGAACATTGTTTGACTATTTGGGAAGAGGCAATGAAGAGAGAGCATGGACTGATTGTTGAAGAGAATACTTACATTCATAAATTCAAGATCCATCAAATTATCCTAATAAATTCCACAAAGTTTAGGAGAAAGAGATCATAATACTTCCAGACATTTTCTATCAAGATATTTTTCCTCTTTTCCCCCCCCCCAAAGTTTCCAGATTCCACTAAGTTGGGCTCAGTTTTCTTTAGTTATCAGGATTGGGTCAAAAAGCAGAGGTCATGTTAACCATGGCTGTGCTCTTTTGCACACACTGGAATTGTGTTAATCTAGCCTAGGGGCACAGATGCTAAGTACTCATTGTTGGTTCTTTTACTCTCTCTCTTAGAAAATAGCTACAAAGGCAGTTTTTCCCACAACCCTACCATGGTACTAAATACACTAAGGATGTTTTAAAACTCCACTTAAATCTTATTCCCTTGCCTAAGGAGTTCAGAAAACAGAAAAGTACCAGTAAGTAGTGTTTCAAAGTCAAAATGATCAGACTACTTTTCCCCCACAAACCCCAGGGAAATATGACTGCAAACAACTCATTAGGAAGGCTGAAGCAAAGCCATCTTGAGAGGAATCCAAAATACCGAATCATTATTTGAAATTTATCCTTCAGTGTTTTCTTTCTCTGACATTGTGAAATTTGGAAGAAAAGAAAAAGGATTTACATATAGAAGAATCCTAGGTCCTAAGCTCAAATGTAGCATATGCTTAGAAATTCCCCTGGGAAAGAGGAAAGTAGGAGCCGCCTGATCTTTCACCATAAAAAATATCTATCACTGAGTTGGCCGCTAGGATGATACGCCTTTAAATGAAGTCGAGTTATTTTTCTCCTGGTCCAAAATGTCTCTAATTGCACCCTGGAAATGTTGACATCAGCTGTCTTATGAATCCCAAAAGGGGGCGAAAGAAGAAGCCAATTAATTGTCATTGACTATACTGTCACATCTCCGGTTCACCAGCGCCAGACTTGTTTCCATAGTTACCTATGAGGTACAGCAACAACTGCCACTCTCAAAATTAAAGTGTCACGGAACAGAGAATACCCTACATGTCATTTTTCAAACCATCCCTCACAACAGGCTGCTTATTAGAAAAGAATATTCCTTCTGGCTAAGCCACCAAAGAACTAAGGAAATCCAGGCAGGGCGATATGTGCTTGCATCTGTTTTCCTTCATTTAGATCCTTTCAGATATATAGGATGGTCCCTTGCTGATTTTATAACAGCTACTCTTCAGCCTCTGCTGGATGGCACTACTCCCGTGTGACATCACAGCTATGAGTCAATCCAGTCAATTAAGCTGAGGTAACAAAATGGCAGCCAGAGTCAAACAAACTGATCAACTGAAATGACACATCTACTGAATCACAAGGTTTTGCCAGACCCAAAATTGGAGAATGACACTCTCCTACACAAAACAACGACATCACCCTAAACCTTATTGAGAGAAACCAATTATCTTCTAAACCTGTTCTTTGGCCTCAAAGGAACCTCCAATTCCTTTTTACTTCTCTGACATTCCAGTGCATTGCCATTATTCTAACCTCACTTTTCTCCATTTTTAATTCTGACTCTATCTATAGTTGACAATTTAACTGTCCCCATCTTTGCCTCATCTCTTTCCTTGTCCTCTCACCATTCACACGTTGCTCCTCTTCAACCCAGAATCACCGCCACCTTCTGCCTTCTCTGCTCATACTCCTAAACCATTAAATACCACTAAAAGGAAGTCAAAACATCATAGCTCTACTACTAATCTGTGTTACCTTATCTCATATGTGCCTCACTAGTGCCTAATAAAAATTTTCATCTTCCTTGATCAACTCCCAATCACACTCCTTTCAGTGTATCTTCTCTCATCAAGTCACCATTACATCCTTTGCACCTCCCTCTCAAGAGATATCTTTTGAACACATATATTTGAGAAAATAGATGTCATCTTCTACCCCATTCTATAATTTAAGCCCTCTTTGTCTTCACCCATCCTTTCCTTTACTTCTTTCTCTAAGGAAAAAATGATTTGAAGCCTTGCCAAGACCAAATTCCACTGCCTATGGACTTGATCTCATATCCTTCTAGAACTTCTCCCATCATTCAGTCATTTGTCATTCTCTCCTCTCCTCTCTTCCCCCTCCCTCTGGTTTTTCTCCCCATTTCTCTCTCAGTTTCTATTTCTCTGTACCTTTGACTCTCTCTTTCTACATCATTCTGTCTGTTTTCTCTATTTACTAGCTTTTTGACTCAGCTATTCCTTCAAGGAATTGTCCTAAATCTCATCCCTTATTGTTGTTCAGTCATTTCAGAAGTGTCTGACTCTTTATGACCCCTATTTGGGTTTTCTTGGTAAAGATACTGGAGTGGTTTGCCATTTCCTTCTCCAGCTCATTTTACAGATGAGCAAACTGAAGCAGAGTTTAATGACTTGCCCAGGGTCACACTAAGTGACTAAGTGTCTGAGATTGTTTTTGAACTCAGGAAGTTGAGTCTTTCTGGCTCCAGACCCAGCACTCTATTTTAGTTACTCTTAACTCTTTAACTATCCACCAAATTACTGAAAAGAATTGTTTATAAAAGCTGTTTCTATTTCTTCAACTAGTAATTTACTTCGCTATCCTTTGAAATCTGACCTCTAATCCTAGGTAGAATGAATGTGTTGTTGTTATAAGGGAAGTAGAGTGTGTCCCAAATGTCTTTGTGCAGTTTGAATTTATTAAAGCTGTATTTATTTTAGGACTTCAAAGGATGGGATTCCTTTAAGAGACCTGTGCTTTTATAGATAGTTGCATGTGCCATGGCAAGTCACTTCATCTCCATTTGTCTCTATTTTCTTGTCTTAAAATGGAAATAATAATAGCATCTATCTCTCGTGGTAAATTTTGAAATTACTATTATGATTGTGCCACTTGCTTTAAGTTAATTGTATCTAATGGCATGATTTTTAAGAATAAATCTATTGTTGGAGCACAGGAGTTTTAGGGGCAGTCTAATTTTCTGGTGGGGATTCAGTTAGGATAGGGTTAGAAAGAAGAATATCTCTGGGAATGTTCTCTTTTCTTCCTTCTTCTTCTTCTTTCTTCTTCTTTCTCCTCCTCCTTCCTCCCTTTCTTTGTTCATCCTTCCCTTCCTTTCTTTCTTGGTCTCTCTCTCTGTCTCTGTTTCTCCATCTTTCTCTGCCCCCCCCCTGCCTTTCTCTCTCTCTCTCTCTCTCTCTCTTTATCTCTCTCACTCTACTCTCTCTCTTCCTCTACTTTCTCTTCTCCTCCTTCTCTTTTTCCTCTCCCTCCCTCTATCCTCCTTAACCTCTTTCTTTCTCCTTCCTTCCCTTCCTTTCTTTCTCTGTTTCTTTCTCTCTATCCCTCATTCCATCCCTCTCTCCCTACTTCTCTGTCTGTCTCAGTCTCTGTCTTTCTCTCCCTCTCTTTCTCTGTCTCTGTCTGTACTTCTGCCTCTGTCTCTGTGTCTGTCTCTCCCCTTGTGTCTGTGTGTTTGTACATATACATACACATATATGCATATATAAAACACTGCACAAAAAGAATACACAGTATAAAACATTGAGGTCCCTTTGCCAATCCTATCCAATGTTCTGATAAGTCTATCTGGGATCATTTCAATAATCATGTGCCATTTAGACCTATTATTCTGGTTCTAGTATAACTTTCATGACCCCTCTAGCAAGAAGGTTTCTAACAGGAGAAATCACCTCTGAATCTTCTGTCTAGAGATGAATCCTTGAATTGTTCACATTAGAGTTGGGCCTGGAAGTCCAGATAAGATTTTGACATGTGGAGTTAATACAGAAAATATTCTTAGTAGAGGAAATTATATGAGAAGAAGCATAGAGGTTTTTAAAAGTGCCAAGCATGTTTGGTGGTCCAGTGTGCCTGAATCATAGAGCACATGTCCACAAGTACTAGGAAATGAGACTGCATTGGCATATCAGGCCAGATCATTGAAGTCTTAGGGCTCTTGCTATTAATTATTACACAATGAGGAATCACTGACAATTTTTAATCAGAAATGTGATCTCATTCAGCATCATTAGCTCTGGAGATAGAATATCATAGACAAGTAAGCAAACAGAAACAAGTACAACATCTACTTCGAAGTTGAGTCCAGCAAGAAGTCAGAAAGACCATGGGGGTATAGCCAAGATTCATGATGGTTGGAATAATGCCTTTAATAATCAGAGATTCAGTCATCTTGCACATTACTTCATTGGACATAGAAAAAGAGATAAATTTTCATGCAAAAGCACATGTTTCTAAGGGGCTTTCTTTTAATGAGTTGGGGGCCTTGTAATCAGAGTTGGTATGCAACAAAAGGACCTAAGAAGAATGTTAGAGCTTTAGGAGGGTGAATCTGACCTTTTCTTGTGCCAGTGGAATCACTGGTCCCTTCCCTAATTCTATCCATAGTTAGGCTAACTAATAGTACATGAAGAATACTTGTCATTCAGATTATGATAGACAATTAAAAAGACAATCTATGATAGACAATGAAACCTATGATAGACAATTAAAAAGACAACCTATACAGTACATCCATCAATATCTTGGATAGACACTAGCAAAGAACAATAAATTGAACAGAAGAAAAGGTAACTGGAATGTTTTGGGAAACCTGCTAAATTATTTTAATGGTCTCAAGCTTCTCTCTGAAAGCAATATCCATGTCTTTTTTCCTCATAGCCTTCTAGTGCTGTGGTGTGTCTTTGTGTCATGAAGAAATTACATTAAAATCACCAAAGAGACAGTAGAGAAATTGACAGTGAATACAGGCTGATGGTAGCATATCACAAATCAGGTGACAGTCTAAAGGTTGTCAGTCAATGTATGAGCAGAACAAAGATGGGATCATCACAAGGGGAAAGTGAGAGGTAATTCATGGCTAGTCACATTAGTCTCTGGTATCCTTTCAATTCCAAGAGAAATGAAATAACACTCTCAACACATAGATAAACTCTAGTGGTGAATGTATGGCAGCATATGGACAAGAAATCTGTCAAGAATAAACCAGTGAGAAAATTCATTAAGGTGGTTCTGGCAATAGTACCAGAGAGGTTAAAAGTTGTATTTGGTGGCTATGACATTTCGGATAACTTCTGAAAAAGATGTTCAGCCTACTAATAAGAGCAAAAGTCATAATTCAAGAAGTTAAGGGCTTTGGGACAAGTGCATAGTAAAGAAATGAGGAAAAATACATCTGAATATGAAGGGAAGGAAGGATTTATGACAGCATCTTCAGGGAATAACAAATCAATGTAAAGGTATTTTTAAAGAAAAATTCAGAGCACATTAGAAGTGACAACAGAGAAGTAAGGAAGTAAATAAGGTCCACACAAGAGGTGAGAGGGATTGAAACCAGAAGATAGGTTGACCTTACAGAGAAGGGAAAACTTATACTCTGGGACAAAAAGGATAAAGAAGATTAATAAAGATAGATATTTGAAGCTGGAGAAGGAAGTTAGAGAAGTTAATGTCAGAGGGACTTAATATACTCAAAACAAAAGGCAGAGCCATCTAGAAAGAATAAAGTGGTTGCAGGAAGTTTGAAGATTGGAGGAGTGAAGGTTTGAAACACTTCCTTTGGTGAATAGGAAAGGGACCCCAAAACATGACTGCTTCTAGCTACAATCTGAGAAAATGGATGGCAGAATTTGTCCAAATTGGGAATGAAGACAGACAAAAAGTGTGAGCAACTTGGAAATGGATGATCTTGGAGTCCAGGTTGGGTAGTGGGATAAGTGATGCTTAAAAAAAAAAGATTAGAAGATTAAGGAGGAATCAATGTTTATGATGACGGCAGTAACAAATTTGGAATGAATGAGAAAAAAGAAAAAATAGTAAATAAGGCTTTAGATGCAAAAGGTAATGGGCAGTGTAGGACAAAGAATAAGAACTAGCAACGTCAGGATTCAAAGGTATCTCTGTCATAAAATGACTTTGTGACTTTTGGCCTCACAAGATCCCCAGGCTACTCTGTAAGACTAGATATTAAAAAGCAAATACTTGTCTGCATTGATGAAGGATGTTTCAACGTTGTAGGCTCCTATACCATTAAAATTACAAGTCCTGCCTAAATATATGGATATATGTATGTATATAATATATAAATATTACATATCTCATATATATATATATATATATATATATATAGACATATATTCTCTTGGACAGTTACTCCTCAGGAAGAATAACCATTTCTATCAGATGACTCAAAAAATACTGACTTCATTTATTCAATTTCCATGAACAACTATCAGAAGTGATTTGGGAGAGAGAAGGCATTTTTAATACTATTCTACATATTTAGTATCTGTCAACCTGAAAAAATTTTAAAAGCATTGATATTAAAGTTTAAGATTTATAAAGCACTTTGCATAATCCTCACAATAATCTTGAGAGATAAGTATTATTATCATTATTATTACTATTATCATTATCATTTTCAATTTGCAGATGAGTTAAACAGAGAGACAGAAGTTAAGAGACTTTCTCAGAATCAAATAACTAATAAGTATCTGAAACAGGGTTTGAGCTTACTGTCTTTCTGATACCAGGTCCTATAGTCTACTCAATCTGTCACCTACTTGCCTTGAGAAAAAAATGCTCACATATCATATTCATTATCTACCACCTATTTAACATACTCTCACTATATAACTTTCATGATCAAAAACAAAGTTCCCTGAAATACTCAGAAGAAAAATTCAATACTTCCTACAAATAGATTGGTCAAGTATTGCCAAAAATTCACTTTTTTTTTCAGTCTCCATAATTTAGATTTTGGAAATATCTAGATTCCTTGATCAAGTCATTGGTAGTATAAAAACATAAATGGGTCAGTATAAATAAGGTATTCTGAGCCACCATGTGATTGATTTTTAGTCAGAAAGCCTGGATTTAAATTATAGGCTTTACTATTCACTCTACCTTTGTGATCTTAGATAATCTGTTTCCTTTCTATGACCCCAGTTTCTACATCTGCAAATGAGAAGTTTGTCTGAGGTGATTCTTAAAGTTCCTACAATCTTATGTTTAGCAGTAACTTACAGGGTTCCACTGGGACCAAAGAACTTTGGAGGACTTATTGCAGGGCTTCAAACCCAATGTTTGCCCAATTCACATTAAATGGATTGAATTAAATTATAGCCATTCTGGTTAGCTATTCCTGTCCAAGCCCTGAGCAGGGAGGTTGAGTTTGTTTTATCCTGGAGAAATCATGACCTGGGGCTATTTAGCAAAGAATCCAAGTTCACCCAGCAAGTCAAATGGCAAGGATGGGAGCAGAGTAGAACTTCCTGACTGCCTAACCCCAAAGTCAGTTTGTGACCTTCTTCTTAGTTGAAGATGAAATCAAATCTAAGGAGGCAAAGGAAGCTCTAATTTAATTGCTGAAGACCATGACTTAGCCAGGCTGGTCATGGCTGATTAACTCTTATTTAGGTTTCCGATATAAAAAAATGAGTGGACTCACCTTTGAATCCCCAAAGCATTTATTAGAAACCAGAAAAAATATTTGTACAAATAAGCTCACATTAAAAGAAGGAGACTACTGCCTACATGGTGTTGGAAAGCTATTGGTACAACAGAAATGGGCTTACAATAAGATAAAGAGTTTACCACATATGGGGCATTGGAAGAATATGCTCACATAGCATCAAAGTGTGGGGTGTTCTCCAGTCTCAATGGTCTTTTTAACAGTTCTTGGATGAGAAATTCTTGCATGGTTATACCCACCCTTGGTCTTTGGAGACTAAGTCAACTTTACATCAGTCTAGACTCAAGGTCAGACATCACACAAGTCAGTGATCACTGGCTAAACAGTTTTCAGGATACTCTTGAGGTTGAATTTCTAGGCTTCTCCTGGTGACTGTGGGCATTCCATAGTATATATATATTTGCTTATAAAATAGCCTTATGAGGCCAATGTTGAATAGTCAGAGGATTGAACTCAGGGAAGTTAAACATCAGTGATTTCAGAGTGGGAGAAAGATGATGAGTAAGATGTCTGGTGAGTGTGGTATAGTGGAAAGAAAATGCTCAACAGAATTGGGATTCAAATCCTGCCTCTGATGCTTACCATAGGTGCAACCTTGCCATTTAACCACACTAAACTTCAGTTTACTCATCTGTAAAATGGAAACAGGAGATATTAGATGACTTCAACTCCCGTTAAGCTCCAGCTTTGTGACTCTGTTTTAGAAACCCCATAACAACAGAATGTACAAGTGACAACTATCTATGACATCAATAGATTTAGAGCCAAGTGAGACCTTGCAGGCCATTGACTCCAACATCTTTCTTTTACAGATAAGCAAAATGAGGTTAGAGAGGAATACAGAGCTGTGAAGTTCCCAAAGCATTT